>NW_027136896.1:0-600000 GCF_040869045.1 Eurosta solidaginis | reverse complement strand
ATGCTAACCTTTAGCCCGGTAAGCAAATTAAAAAAAACGCAATATGTAGGCTACACGAGAACGGAGACGTCGAGTAACCAAAACAAATACGTTAAACAAATTCGTACACGTTATTTATCAATTTAACTCTAGAATTAAAGGATATACAACGAGAAACAACGTTTGACAACCTTTAAACAGTTTTAATAACTATCTCAAAAATTATCGCTCTGATGCAAACAACTGTTGAGTTATCTACTTAAATTTGTTGAACAAAACGACTTACGTATTTTAAGCATGCTAACCTTTAGCCCGGTAAGCAAATTAAAAAAAAAAACGCAATATGTATGCTACACGAGAACGGAGACGTCGAGTAACCAAAACAAATACGTTAAACAAATTCGTACACGTTATTTATCAATTTAACTCTAGAATTAAAGGATATACAACGAGAAACAACGTTTGACAACCTTTAAACAATTTTTAATAACTATCTCAAAAATTGTCGCTCTGATGCAAACAACTGATGAGTTACCTACTTAAATTTGATGAACAAAACGACTTACGTATTTTAAACATGCTAACCTTTAGCCCGGTAAGCAAATTAAAAAAAAAACGCAATATGTAGGCTACACGAGAACGGAGACGTCGAGTAACCAAAACAAATGCGTTAAACAAATTCGTACACGTTATTTATCAATTTAACTCTAGAATTAAAGGATATACAACGAGAAACAACGTTTGACAACCTTTAAACAGTTTTAATAACTATCTCAAAAATTGTCGCTCTGATGCAAACAACTGATGAGTTATCTACTCAAATTTGTTGAACAAAACGACTTACGTATTTTAAACATGCTAACCTTTAGCCCGGTAAGCAAATTAAAAAAAAAAACGCAATATGTAGGCTACACGAGAACGGAGACGTCGAGTAACCAAAACAAATGCGTTAAACAAATTCGTACACGTTATTTATCAATTTAACTCTAGAATTAAAGGATATACAACGAGAAACAACGTTTGACAACCTTTAAAGAGTTTTAATAACTATCTCACAAATTGTCGCTCTGATGCAAACAACTGATGAGTTATCTACTTAAATTTGTTGAACAAAACGACTTACGTATTTTAAGCATGCTAACCTTTAGCGCGGTAAGCAAATTAAAAAAACGCAATATGTAGGCTACACGAGAACGGAGACGTCGAGTAACCAAAACAAATGCGTTAAACAAATTCGTACACGTTATTTATCAATTTAACTCTAGAATTAAAGGATATACAACGAGAAACAACGTTTGACAACCTTTAAACAGTTTTAATAACTATCTCAAAAATTGTCGCTCTGATGCAAACAACTGATGAGTTATCTACTTAAATTTGTTGAACAAAACGACTTACGTATTTTAAGCATGCTAACCTTTAGCGCGGTAAGCAAATTAAAAAAAAAAACGCAATATGTAGGCTACACGAGAACGGAGACGTCGAGTAACCAAAACAAATGCGTTAAACAAATTCGTACACGTTATTTATCAATATAACTCTAGAATTAAAGGATATACAACGAGAAACAACGTTTGACAACCTTTAAACAGTTTTAATAACTATCTCAAAAATTGTCGCTCTGATGGAAACAACTGATGAGTTATCTACTCAAATTTGTTGAACAAAACGACTTACGTATTTTAAACATGCTAACCTTTAGCCCGGTAAGCAAATTAAAAAAAAAAACGCAATATGTAGGCTACACGAGAACGGAGACGTCGAGTAACCAAAACAAATGCGTTAAACAAATTCGTACACGTTATTTATCAATTTAACTCTAGAATTAAAGGATATACAACGAGAAACAACGTTTGACAACCTTTAAACAGTTTTAATAACTATCTCAAAAATTGTCGCTCTGATGCAAACAACTGCTGAGTTATCTACCCAAATTTGTTGAACAAAACGACTTACGTATTTTAAACATGCTAACCTTTAGCCCGGTAAGCAAATTAAAAAAAAAACGCAATATGTAGGCTACACGAGAACGGAGACGTCGAGTAACCAAAACAAATGCGTTAAACAAATTCGTACACGTTATTTATCAATTTAACTCTAGAATTAAAGGATATACAACGAGAAACAACGTTTGACAACCTTTAAACAGTTTTAATAACTATCTCAAAAATTATCGCTCTGATGCAAACAACTGATGAGTTATCTACTTAAATTTGTTGAACAAAACGACTTACGTATTTTAAGCATGCTAACCTTTAGCCCGGTAAGCAAATTAAAAAAAAAACGCAATATGTAGGCTACACGAGAACGGAGACGTCGAGTAACCAAAACAAATGCGTTAAACAAATTCGTACACGTTATTTATCAATTTAACTCTAGAATTAAAGGATATACAACGAGAAACAACGTTTGATAACCTTTAAACAGTTTTAATAACTATCTCAAAAATTGTCGCTCTGATGCAAACAACTGATGAGTTATCTACTCAAATTTGTTGAACAAAACGACTTACGTATTTTAAACATTCTAACCTTTAGCCCGGTAAGCAAATTAAAAAAAAAAACGCAATATGTAAGCTACCCGAGAACGGAGACGTCGAGTAACCAAAACAAATGCGTTAAACAAATTCGTACACGTTATTTATCAATTTAACTCTAGAATTAAAGGATATACAACGAGAAACAACGTTTGACAACCTTTAAACAGTTTTAATAACTATCTCAAAAATTGTCGCTCTGATGCAAACAACTGATGAGTTATCTACTCAAATTTGTTGAACAAAACGACTTACGTATTTTAAGCATGCTAACCTTTAGCCCGGTAAGCAAATTAAAAAAAAAACGCAATATGTAGGCTACACGAGAACGGATACGTCGAGTAACCAAAACAAATGCGTTAAACAAATTCGTACACGTTATTTATCAATTTAACTCTAGAATTAAAGGATATACAACGAGAAACAACGTTTGACAACCTTTAAACAGTTTTAATAACTATCTCAAAAATTGTCGCTCTGATGCAAACAACTGATGAGTTATCTACTCAAATTTGTTGAACAAAACGACTTACGTATTTTAAACATGCTAACCTTTAGCCCGGTAAGCAAATTAAAAAAAAAAACGCAATATGTAGGCTACACGAGAACGGAGACGTCGAGTAACCAAAACAAATGCGTTAAACAAATTCGTACACGTTATTTATCAATTTAACTCTAGAATTAAAGGATATACAACGAGAAACAACGTTTGACAACCTTTAAACAGTTTTAATAACTATCTCAAAAATTGTCGCTCTGATGCAAACAACTGCTGAGTTATCTACTCAAATTTGTTGAACAAAACGACTTACGTATTTTAAACATGCTAACCTTTAGCCCGGTAAGCAAATTAAAAAAAAAACGCAATATGTAGGCTACACGAGAACGGAGACGTCGAGTAACCAAAACAAATGCGTTAAACAAATTCGTACACGTTATTTATCAATTTAACTCTAGAATTAAAGGAGATACAACGAGAAACAACGTTTGACAACCTTTAAACAGTTTTAATAACTATCTCAAAAATTATCGCTCTGATGCAAACAACTGATGAGTTATCTACTTAAATTTGTTGAACAAAACGACTTACGTATTTTAAGCATGCTAACCTTTAGCCCGGTAAGCAAATTAAAAAAAAAACGCAATATGTAGGCTACACGAGAACGGAGACGTCGAGTAACCAAAACAAATGCGTTAAACAAATTCGTACACGTTATTTATCAATTTAACTCTAGAATTAAAAGATATACAACGAGAAACAACGTTTGACAACCTTTAAACAGTTTTAATAACTATCTCAAAAATTGTCGCTCTGATGCAAACAACTGATGAGTTATCTACTTAAATTTGTTGAACAAAACGACTTACGTATTTTAAGCGTGCTAACCTTTAGCGCGGTAAGCAAATTAAAAAAAACGCAATATGTAGGCTACACGAGAACGGAGACGTCGAGTAACCAAAACAAATGCGTTAAACAAATTCGTACACGTTATTTATCAATTTAACTCTAGAATTAAAGGATATACAACGAGAAACAACGTTTGACAACCTTTAAACAGTTTTAATAACTATCTCAAAAATTGTCGTTCTGATGCAAACAACTGCTGAGTTATCTACTCAAATTTGTTGAACAAAACGACTTACGTATTTTAAACATGCTAACCTTTAGCCCGGTAAGCAAATTAAAAAAAAACGCAATATGTAGGCTACACGAGAACGGAGACGTCGAGTAACCAAAACAAATGCGTTAAACAAATTCGTACACGTTATTTATCAATTTAACTCTAGAATTAAAGGATATACAACGAGAAACAACGTTTGACAACCTTTAAACAGTCTTAATAACTATCTCAAAAATTATCGCTCTGATGCAAACAACTGATGAGTTATCTGCTTAAATTTGTTGAACAAAACGACTTACGTATTTTAAGCATGCTAAACTTTAGCCCGGTTAGCAAATTAAAAAAAAAACGCAATATGTAGGCTACACGAGAACGGAGACGTCGAGTAACCAAAACAAATGCGTTAAACAAATTCGTACACGTTATTTATCAATTTAACTCTAGAATTAAAGGATATACAACGAGAAACAACGTTTGACAACCTTTAAACAGTTTTAATAACTATCTCAAAAATTGTCGCTCTGATGCAAACAACTAATGAGTTATCTACTTAAATTTGATGAACAAAACGACTTACGTATTTTAAACATGCTAACCTTTAGCCCGGTAAGCAAATTAAAAAAAAAACGCAATATGTAGGCTACACGAGAACGGAGACGTAGAGTAACCAAAACAAATGCGTTAAACAAATTCGTACACGTTATTTATCAATTTAACTCTAGAATTAAAGGATATACAACGAGAAACAACGTTTGACAACCTTTAAACAGTTTTAATAACTATCTCAAAAATTGTCGCTCTGATGCAAACAACTGATGAGTTATCTACTTAAATTTGTTGAACAAAACGACTTACGTATTTTAAGTATGCTAACCTTTAGCCCGGTAAGCAAATTAAAAAAAAAAACGCAATATGTAGGCTACACGAGAACGGAGACGTCGAGTAACCAAAACAAATGCGTTAAACAAATTCGTACACGTTATTTATCAATTTAACTCTAGAATTAAAGGATATACAACGAGAAACAACGTTTGACAACCTTTAAACAGTTTTAATAACTATCTCAAAAATTATCACTCTGATGCAAACAACTGATGAGTTATCTACTTAAATTTGTTGAACAAAACGACTTACGTATTTTAAGCATGCCAACCTTTAGCGCGGTAAGCAAATTAAAAAAAAAAACGCAATATGTAGGCTACACGAGAACGGAGACGTCGAGTAACCAAAACAAATGCGTTAAACAAATTCGTACACGTTATTTATCAATTTAACTCTTGAATTAAAGGATATACAACGAGAAACAACGTTTGACAACCTTTAAACAGTTTTAATAACTATCTCAAAAATTATCGCTCTGATGCAAACAACTGATGAGTTATCTACTTAAATTTGTTGAACAAAACGACCTACGTATTTTAAGCATGCTAACCTTTAGCCCGGTAAGCAAATTAAAAAAAAACGCAATATGTAGGCTACACGAGAACGGAGACGTCGAGTAACCAAAACAAATGCGTTAAACAAATTCGTACACGTTATTTATCAATTTAACTCTAGAATTAAAGGATATACAACGAGAAACAACGTTTGACAACCTTTAAACAGTTTTAATAACTATCTCAAAAATTGTCGCTCTGATGCAAACAACTGATGAGTTATCTACTTAAATTTGATGAACAAAACGACTTACGTATTTTAAGCATGCTAACCTTTAGCCCGGTAAGCAAATTAAAAAAAAAACGCAATTTGTAGGCTACACGAGAACCGAGACGTCGAGTAACCAAAACAAATGCGTTAAACAAATTCGTACACGTTATTTATCAATTTAACTCTAGAATTAAAGGATATACAACGAGAAACAACGTTTGACAACCTTTAAACAGTTTTAATAACTATCTCAAAAACTGTCGCTCTGATGCAAACAACTGATGAGTTATCTACTTAAATTTGATGAACAAAACAACTTACGTATTTTAAACATGCTAACCTTTAGCCCGGTGAGCAAATTAAAAAAAAAAAACGCAATATGTAGGCTACACGAGAACGGAGACGTCGAGTAACCAAAACAAATGCGTTAAACAAATTCGTACACGTTATTTATCAATTTAACTCTAGAATTAAAGGATATACAACGAGAAACAACGTTTGACAACCTTTAAACAGTTTTAATAACTATCTCAAAAATTGTCGCTCTGATGCAAACAACTGATGAGTTATCTACTTAAATTTGTTGAACAAAACGACTTACCTATTTTAAACATGCTAACCTTTAGCCCGGTAAGCAAATTAAAAAAAAAACGCAATATGTAGGCTACACGAGAACGGAGACGTCGAGTAACCAAAACAAATGCGTTAAACAAATTCGTACACGTTATTTATCAATTTAGCTCTAGAATTAAAGGATATACAACGAGAAACAACGTTTGACAACCTTTAAACAGTTTTAATAACTATCTCAAAAATTGTCGCTCTGATGCAAACAACTGATGAGTTATCTACTTAAATTTGTTGAACAAAACGACTTAAGTATTTTAAGCATGCTAACCTTTAGCCCGGTAAGCAAATTAAAAAAAAAAACGCAATATGTAGGCTACACGAGAACGGAGACATCGAGTAACCAAAACAAATGCGTTAAACAAATTCGTACACGTTATTTATCAATTTAACTCTAGAATTAAAGGATATACAACGAGAAACAACGTTTGACAACCTTTAAACAGTTTTAATAACTATCTCAAAAATTATCGCTTTGATGCAAACAACTGATGAGTTATCTACTTAAATTTGTTGAACAAAACGACTTACGTATTTTAAGCATGCCAACCTTTAGCGCGGTAAGCAAATTAAAAAAAAACGCAATTTGTAGGCTACACGAGAACGGAGACATCGAGTAACCAAAACAAATGCGTTAAACAAATTCGTACACGTTATTTATCAATTTAACTCTAGAATTAAAGGATATACAACGAGAAACAACGTTTGATAACCTTTAAACAGTTTTAATAACTATCTCAAAAATTGTCGCTCTGATGCAAACAACTGATGAGTTATCTACTCAAATTTGTTGAACAAAACGACTTACGTATTTTAAACATGCTAACCTTTAGCCCGGTAAGCAAATTAAAAAAAAAAACGCAATATGTAGGCTACACGAGAACGGAGACGTCGAGTAACCAAAACAAATGCGTTAAACAAATTCGTACACGTTATTTATCAATTTAACTCTAGAATTAAAGGATATACAACGAGAAACAACGTTTGACAACCTTTAAACAGTTTTAATAACTATCTCAAAAATTGTCGCTCTGATGCAAACAACTGATGAGTTATCTACTTAAATTTGTTGAACAAAACGACTTACGTATTTTAAGCATGCTAACCTTTAGCGCGGTAAGCAAATTAAAAAAAAAAACGCAATATGTAGGCTACACGAGAACGGAGACGTCGAGTAACCAAAACAAATGCGTTAAACAAATTCGTACACGTTATTTATCAATATAACTCTAGAATTAAAGGATATACAACGAGAAACAACGTTTGACAACCTTTAAACAGTTTTAATAACTATCTCAAAAATTGTCGCTCTGATGCAAACAACTGATGAGTTATCTACTCAAATTTGTTGAACAAAACGACTTACGTATTTTAAACATGCTAACCTTTAGCCCGGTAAGCAAATTAAAAAAAAAAACGCAATATGTAGGCTACACGAGAACGGAGACGTCAAGTAACCAAAACAAATGCGTTAAACAAATTCGTACACGTTATTTATCAATTTAACTCTAGAATTAAAGGATATACAACGAGAAACAACGTTTGACAACCTTTAAACAGTTTTAATAACTATCTCAAAAATTGTCGCTCTGATGCAAACAACTGCTGAGTTATCTACCCAAATTTGTTGAACAAAACGACTTACGTATTTTAAACATGCTAACCTTTAGCCCGGTAAGCAAATTAAAAAAAAAACGCAATATGTAGGCTACACGAGAACGGAGACGTCGAGTAACCAAAACAAATGCGTTAAACAAATTCGTACACGTTATTTATCAATTTAACTCTAGAATTAAAGGATATACAACGAGAAACAACGTTTGACAACCTTTAAACAGTTTTAATAACTATCTCAAAAATTATCGCTCTGATGCAAACAACTGATGAGTTATCTACTTAAATTTGTTGAACAAAACGACTTACGTATTTTAAGCATGCTAACCTTTAGCCCGGTAAGCAAATTAAAAAAAAAACGCAATATGTAGGCTACACGAGAACGGAGACGTCGAGTAACCAAAACAAATGCGTTAAACAAATTCGTACACGTTATTTATCAATTTAACTCTAGAATTAAAGGATATACAACGAGAAACAACGTTTGATAACCTTTAAACAGTTTTAATAACTATCTCAAAAATTGTCGCTCTGATGCAAACAACTGATGAGTTATCTACTCAAATTTGTTGAACAAAACGACTTACGTATTTTAAACATTCTAACCTTTAGCCCGGTAAGCAAATTAAAAAAAAAAACGCAATATGTAAGCTACCCGAGAACGGAGACGTCGAGTAACCAAAACAAATGCGTTAAACAAATTCGTACACGTTATTTATCAATTTAACTCTAGAATTAAAGGATATACAACGAGAAACAACGTTTGACAACCTTTAAACAGTTTTAATAACTATCTCAAAAATTGTCGCTCTGATGCAAACAACTGATGAGTTATCTACTCAAATTTGTTGAACAAAACGACTTACGTATTTTAAGCATGCTAACCTTTAGCCCGGTAAGCAAATTAAAAAAAAAACGCAATATGTAGGCTACACGAGAACGGATACGTCGAGTAACCAAAACAAATGCGTTAAACAAATTCGTACACGTTATTTATCAATTTAACTCTAGAATTAAAGGATATACGACGAGAAACAACGTTTGACAACCTTTAAACAGTTTTAATAACTATCTCAAAAATTGTCGCTCTGATGCAAACAACTGATGAGTTATCTACTCAAATTTGTTGAACAAAACGACTTACGTATTTTAAACATGCTAACCTTTAGCCCGGTAAGCAAATTAAAAAAAAAAACGCAATATGTAGGCTACACGAGAACGGAGACGTCGAGTAACCAAAACAAATGCGTTAAACAAATTCGTACACGTTATTTATCAATTTAACTCTAGAATTAAAGGATATACAACGAGAAACAACGTTTGACAACCTTTAAACAGTTTTAATAACTATCTCAAAAATTGTCGCTCTGATGCAAACAACTGCTGAGTTATCTACTCAAATTTGTTGAACAAAACGACTTACGTATTTTAAACATGCTAACCTTTAGCCCGGTAAGCAAATTAAAAAAAAAACGCAATATGTAGGCTACACGAGAACGGAGACGTCGAGTAACCAAAACAAATGCGTTAAACAAATTCGTACACGTTATTTATCAATTTAACTCTAGAATTAAAGGAGATACAACGAGAAACAACGTTTGACAACCTTTAAACAGTTTTAATAACTATCTCAAAAATTATCGCTCTGATGCAAACAACTGATGAGTTATCTACTTAAATTTGTTGAACAAAACGACTTACGTATTTTAAGCATGCTAACCTTTAGCCCGGTAAGCAAATTAAAAAAAAAACGCAATATGTAGGCTACACGAGAACGGAGACGTCGAGTAACCAAAACAAATGCGTTAAACAAATTCGTACACGTTATTTATCAATTTAACTCTAGAATTAAAAGATATACAACGAGAAACAACGTTTGACAACCTTTAAACAGTTTTAATAACTATCTCAAAAATTGTCGCTCTGATGCAAACAACTGATGAGTTATCTACTTAAATTTGTTGAACAAAACGACTTACGTATTTTAAGCGTGCTAACCTTTAGCGCGGTAAGCAAATTAAAAAAAACGCAATATGTAGGCTACACGAGAACGGAGACGTCGAGTAACCAAAACAAATGCGTTAAACAAATTCGTACACGTTATTTATCAATTTAACTCTAGAATTAAAGGATATACAACGAGAAACAACGTTTGACAACCTTTAAACAGTTTTAATAACTATCTCAAAAATTGTCGTTCTGATGCAAACAACTGCTGAGTTATCTACTCAAATTTGTTGAACAAAACGACTTACGTATTTTAAACATGCTAACCTTTAGCCCGGTAAGCAAATTAAAAAAAAACGCAATATGTAGGCTACACGAGAACGGAGACGTCGAGTAACCAAAACAAATGCGTTAAACAAATTCGTACACGTTATTTATCAATTTAACTCTAGAATTAAAGGATATACAACGAGAAACAACGTTTGACAACCTTTAAACAGTTTTAATAACTATCTCAAAAATTATCGCTCTGATGCAAACAACTGATGAGTTATCTGCTTAAATTTGTTGAACAAAACGACTTACGTATTTTAAGCATGCTAAACTTTAGCCCGGTAAGCAAATTAAAAAAAAACGCAATATGTAGGCTACACGAGAACGGAGACGTCGAGTAACCAAAACAAATGCGTTAAACAAATTCGTACACGTTATTTATCAATTTAACTCTAGAATTAAAGGATATACAACGAGAAACAACGTTTGACAACCTTTAAACAGTTTTAATAACTATCTCAAAAATTGTCGCTCTGATGCAAACAACTAATGAGTTATCTACTTAAATTTGATGAACAAAACGACTTACGTATTTTAAACATGCTAACCTTTAGCCCGGTAAGCAAATTAAAAAAAAACGCAATATGTAGGCTACACGAGAACGGAGACGTAGAGTAACCAAAACAAATGCGTTAAACAAATTCGTACACGTTATTTATCAATTTAACTCTAGAATTAAAGGATATACAACGAGAAACAACGTTTGACAACCTTTAAACAGTTTTAATAACTATCTCAAAAATTGTCGCTCTGATGCAAACAACTGATGAGTTATCTACTTAAATTTGTTGAACAAAACGACTTACGTATTTTAAGTATGCTAACCTTTAGCCCGGTAAGCAAATTAAAAAAAAAAACGCAATATGTAGGCTACACGAGAACGGAGACGTCGAGTAACCAAAACAAATGCGTTAAACAAATTCGTACACGTTATTTATCAATTTAACTCTAGAATTAAAGGATATACAACGAGAAACAACGTTTGACAACCTTTAAACAGTTTTAATAACTATCTCAAAAATTATCACTCTGATGCAAACAACTGATGAGTTATCTACTTAAATTTGTTGAACAAAACGACTTACGTATTTTAAGCATGCCAACCTTTAGCGCGGTAAGCAAATTAAAAAAAAAAACGCAATATGTAGGCTACACGAGAACGGAGACGTCGAGTAACCAAAACAAATGCGTTAAACAAATTCGTACACGTTATTTATCAATTTAACTCTAGAATTAAAGGATATACAACGAGAAACAACGTTTGACAACCTTTAAACAGTTTTAATAACTATCTCAAAAATTATCGCTCTGATGCAAACAACTGATGAGTTATCTACTTAAATTTGTTGAACAAAACGACCTACGTATTTTAAGCATGCTAACCTTTAGCCCGGTAAGCAAATTAAAAAAAAACGCAATATGTAGGCTACACGAGAACGGAGACGTCGAGTAACCAAAACAAATGCGTTAAACAAATTCGTACACGTTATTTATCAATTTAACTCTAGAATTAAAGGATATACAACGAGAAACAACGTTTGACAACCTTTAAACAGTTTTAATAACTATCTCAAAAATTGTCGCTCTGATGCAAACAACTGATGAGTTATCTACTTAAATTTGATGAACAAAACGACTTACGTATTTTAAGCATGCTAACCTTTAGCCCGGTAAGCAAATTAAAAAAAAAACGCAATTTGTAGGCTACACGAGAACCGAGACGTCGAGTAACCAAAACAAATGCGTTAAACAAATTCGTACACGTTATTTATCAATTTAACTCTAGAATTAAAGGATATACAACGAGAAACAACGTTTGACAACCTTTAAACAGTTTTAATAACTATCTCAAAAACTGTCGCTCTGATGCAAACAACTGATGAGTTATCTACTTAAATTTGATGAACAAAACGACTTACGTATTTTAAACATGCTAACCTTTAGCCCGGTGAGCAAATTAAAAAAAAAACGCAATATGTAGGCTACACGAGAACGGAGACGTCGAGTAACCAAAACAAATGCGTTAAACAAATTCGTACACGTTATTTATCAATTTAACTCTAGAATTAAAGGATATACAACGAGAAACAACGTTTGACAACCTTTAAACAGTTTTAATAACTATCTCAAAAATTGTCGCTCTGATGCAAACAACTGATGAGTTATCTACTTAAATTTGTTGAACAAAACGACTTACCTATTTTAAACATGCTAACCTTTAGCCCGGTAAGCAAATTAAAAAAAAAACGCAATATGTAGGCTACACGAGAACGGAGACGTCGAGTAACCAAAACAAATGCGTTAAACAAATTCGTACACGTTATTTATCAATTTAACTCTAGAATTAAAGGATATACAACGAGAAACAACGTTTGACAACCTTTAAACAGTTTTAATAACTATCTCAAAAATTATCGCTCTGATGCAAACAACTGATGAGTTATCTACTTAAATTTGTTGAACAAAACGACTTACGTATTTTAAGCATGCTAACCTTTAGCCCGGTAAGCAAATTAAAAAAAAACGCAATATGTAGGCTACACGAGAACGGAGACGTCGAGTAACCAAAACAAATGCGTTAAACAAATTCGTACACGTTATTTATCAATTTAGCTCTAGAATTAAAGGATATACAACGAGAAACAACGTTTGACAACCTTTAAACAGTTTTAATAACTATCTCAAAAATTGTCGCTCTGATGCAAACAACTGATGAGTTATCTACTTAAATTTGTTGAACAAAACGACTTAAGTATTTTAAGCATGCTAACCTTTAGCCCGGTAAGCAAATTAAAAAAAAAAACGCAATATGTAGGCTACACGAGAACGGAGACATCGAGTAACCAAAACAAATGCGTTAAACAAATTCGTACACGTTATTTATCAATTTAACTCTAGAATTAAAGGATATACAACGATAAACAACGTTTGACAACCTTTAAACAGTTTTAATAACTATCTCAAAAATTATCGCTTTGATGCAAACAACTGATGAGTTATCTACTTAAATTTGTTGAACAAAACGACTTACGTATTTTAAGCATGCCAACCTTTAGCGCGGTAAGCAAATTAAAAAAAAAACGCAATTTGTAGGCTACACGAGAACGGAGACATCGAGTAACCAAAACAAATGCGTTAAACAAATTCGTACACGTTATTTATCAATTTAACTCTAGAATTAAAGGATATACAACGAGAAACAACGTTTGACAACCTTTAAACAGTTTTAATAACTATCTCAAAAATTATCGCTCTGATGCAAACAACTGATGAGTTATCTACTTAAATTTGTTGAACAAAACGACTTACGTATTTTAAGCATGCTAACCTTTAGCCCGGTGAGCAAATTAAAAAAAAACGCAACATGTAGGCTACACGAGAACGGAGACGTCGAGTAACCAAAACAAATGCGTTAAACAAATTCGTACACGTTATTTATCAATTTAACTCTAGAATTAAAGGATATACAACGAGAAACCACGTTTGACAACCTTTAAACAGTTTTAATAACTATCTCAAAAATTGTCGCTCTGATGCAAACAACTGATGAGTTATCTACTTAAATTTGTTGAACAAAACGACTTACGCATTTTAAACATGCTAACCTTTAGCCCGGTAAGCAAATTAAAAAAAAAATGCAATATGTAGGCTACACGAGAACGGAGACGTCGAGTAACCAAAACAAATGCGTTAAAGAAATTCGTACACGTTATTTATCAATTTAACTCTAGAATTAAAGGATATACAACGAGAAACAACGTTTGACAACCTTTAAACAGTTTTAATAACTATCTCAAAAATTATCGCTCTGATGCAAACAACTGATGAGTTATCTACTTAAATTTGTTGAACAAAACGACTTACGTATTTTAAGCATGCTAACCTTTAGCCCGGTAAGCAAATTAAAAAAAAACGCAATATGTAGGCTACACGAGAACGGAGACGTCGAGTAACCAAAACAAATGCGTTAAACAAATTCGTACACGTTATTTATCAATTTAGCTCTAGAATTAAAGGATATACAACGAGAAACAACGTTTGACAACCTTTAAACAGTTTTAATAACTATCTCAAAAATTGTCGCTCTGATGCAAACAACTGATGGGTTATCTACTTAAATTTGTTGAACAAAACGACTTACGTATTTTAAGCATGCTAACCTTTAGCCCGGTAAGCAAATTAAAAAAAAAAACGCAATATGTAGGCTACACGAGAACGGAGACGTCGAGTAACCAAAACAAATGCCTTAAACAAATTCGTACACGTTATTTATCAATTTAACTCTAGAATTAAAGGATATACAACGAGAAACAACGTTTGACAACCTTTAAACAGTTTTAATAACTATCTCAAAAATTGTCGCTCTGATGCAAACAACTGATGAGTTATCTACTTAAATTTGTTGAACAAAACGACTTACGTATTTTAAGCATGCTAACTTTTAGCCCGGTAAGCAAATTAAAAAAAAAACGCAATATGTAGGCTACACGAGAACGGAGACGTCGAGTAACCAAAACAAATGCGTTAAACAAATTCGTACACGTTATTTATCAATTTAACTCTAGAATTAAAGTATATACAACGAGAAACAACGTTTGACAACCTTTAAACAGTTTTACTAACTATCTCAAAAATTATCGCTCTGATGCAAACAACTGATGAGTTATCTACTTAAATTTGTTGAACAAAACGACTTACGTATTTTAAGCATGCTAGCCTTTAGCCCGGTAAGGAAATTAAAAAAAAAAACGCAATATGTAGGCTACACGAGAACGGAGACGTCGAGAAACCAAAACAAATGCGTTAAACAAATTCGTACACGTTATTTATCAATTTAACTCTAGAATTAAAGGATATACAACGAGAAACAACGTTTGACAACCTTTAAACAGTTTTAATAACTATCTCAAAAATTGTCGCTCTGATGCAAACAACTGATGAGTTATCTACTTAAATTTGATGAACAAAACGACTTGCGTATTTTAAACATGCTAACCTTTAGCCCGGTAAGCAAATTAAAAAAAAAAACGCAATATGTAGGCTACACGAGAACGGAGACGTAGAGTAACCAAAACAAATGCGTTAAACAAATTCGTACACGTTATTTATCAATTTAACTCTAGAATTAAAGGATATACAACGAGACACAACGTTTGACAACCTTTAAACAGTTTTAATAACTATCTCAAAAATTGTCGCTCTGATGCAAACAACTGATGAGTTATCTACTTAAATTTGTTGAACAAAACGACTTACGTATTTTAAGCATGCTAACTTTTAGCCCGGTAAGCAAATTAAAAAAAAAACGCAATATGTAGGCTACACGAGAACGGAGACGTCGAGTAACCAAAACAAATGCGTTAAACAAATTCGTACACGTTATTTATCAATTTAACTCTAGAATTAAAGGATATACAACGAGAAACAACGTTTGACAACCTTTAAACAGTTTTAATCACTATCTCAAAAATTGTCGCTCTGATGCAAACAACTGATGAGTTATCTACTTAAATTTGTTGAACAAAACGACTTACGTATTTTAAGCATGCTAACCTTTAGCCCGGTAAGCAAATTAAAAAAAAAACGCAATATGTAGGCTACACGAGAACGGAGACGTCGAGTAACCAAAACAAATGCGTTAAACAAATTCGTACACGTTATTTATCAATTTAACTCTAGAATTAAAGGATATACAACGAGAAACAACGTTTGACAACCTTTAAACAGTTTTAATAACTATCTCAAAAATTATCGCTCTGATGCAAACAACTGATGAGTTATCTACTTAAATTTGTTGAACAAAACGACTTACGTATTTTAAGCATGCTAACCTTTAGCGCGGTAAGCAAATTAAAAAAAAACGCAATATGTAGGCTACACGAGAACGGAGACGTCGAGTAACCAAAACAAATGCGTTAAACAAATTCGTACACGTTATTTATCAATTTAACCCTAGAATTAAAGGATATACAACGAGAAACAACGTTTGACAACCTTTAAACAGTTTTAATAACTATCTCAAAAATTATCGCTCTGATGCAAACAACTGATGAGTTATCTACTTAAATTTGTTGAACAAAACGACTTACGTATTTTAAGCATGCTAACCTTTAGCCCGGTAAGCAAATTAAAAAAAAACGCAATATGTAGGCTACACGAGAACGGAGACGTCGAGTAACCAAAACAAATGCGTTAAACAAATTCGTACACGTTATTTATCAATTTAACTCTAGAATTAAAGGATATACAACGAGAAACAACGTTTGACAACCTTTAAACAGTTTTAATAAATATCTCAAAAATTGTCCCTCTGATGCAAACAACTGATGAGTTATCTACTTAAATTTGATGAACAAAACGACTTACGTATTTTAAACATACTAACCTTTAGCCCGGTAAGCAAATTAAAAAAAAACGCAATATGTAGGCTACACGAGAACGGCGACGTCGAGTAACCAAAACAAATGCGTTAAACAAATTCGTACACGTTATTTATCAATTTAACTCTAGAATTAAAGGATATACAACGAGAAACAACGTTTAACAACCTTTAAACAGTTTTAATAACTATCTCAAAAATTGTCGCTCTGATGCAAACAACTGATGAGTTATCTACTTAAATTTGATGAACAAAACGACTTACGTATTTTAAACATGCTAACCTTTAGCCCGGTGAGCAAATTAAAAAAAAAACGCAATATGTAGGCTACACGAGAACGGAGACGTCGAGTAACCAAAACAAATGCGTTAAACAAATTCGTACACGTTATTTATCAATTTAACTCTAGAATTAAAGGATATACAACGAGAAACAACGTTTGACAACCTTTAAACAGTTTTAATAACTATCTCAAAAATTGTCGCTCTGATGCAAATAACTGATGAGTTATCTACTTAAATTTGTTGAACAAAACGACTTACGTATTTTAAATATGCTAACCTTTAGCCCGGTAAGCAAATTAAAAAAAAAATGCAATATGTAGGCTACACGAGAACGGAGACGTCGAGTAACCAAAACAAATGCGTTAAACAAATTCGTACACGTTATTTATCAATTTAACTCTAGAATTAAAGGATATACAACGAGAAAAAAACGTTTTACAACCTTTAAACAGTTTTAATAACTATCTCAAAAATTATCGCTCTGATGCAAACAACTGATGAGTTATCTACTTAAATTTGTTGAACAAAACGACTTACGTATTTTAAGCATGCTAACCTTTAGCCCGGCAAGCAAATTAAAAAAAAACGCAATATGTAGGCTACACGAGAACGGAGACGTCGAGTAACCAAAACAAATGCGTTAAACAAATTCGTACACGTTATTTATCAATTTAGCTCTAGAATTAAAGGATATACAACGAGAAACAACGTTTGACAACCTTTAAACAGTCTTAATAACTATCTCAAAAATTGTCGCTCTGATGCAAACAACTGATGAGTTATCTACTTAAATTTGTTGAACAAAACGACTTACGTATTTTAAGCATGCTAACCGTTAGCCCGGTAAGCAAATTAAAAAAAAAAACGCAATATGTAGGCTACACGAGAACGGAGACGTCGAGTAACCAAAACAAATGCGTTAAACAAATTCGTACACGTTATTTATCAATTTAACTCTAGAATTAAAGGATATACAACGAGAAACAACGTTTGACAACCTTTAAACAGTTTTAATAACTATCTCAAAAATTGTCGCTCTGATGCAAACAACTGATGAGTTATCTACTTAAATTTGTTGAACAAAACGACTTACGTATTTTAAGTATGCTAACCTTTAGCCCGGTAAGCAAATTAAAAAAAAAACCGCAATATGTAGGCTACACGAGAACGGAGACGTCGAGTAACCAAAACAAATGCGTTAAACAAATTCGTACACGTTATTTATCAATTTAACTCTAGAATTAAAGGATATACAACGAGAAACAACGTTTGACAACCTTTAAACAGTTTTAATAACTATCTCAAAAATTATCACTCTGATGCAAACAACTGATGAGTTATCTACTTAAATTTGTTGAACAAAACGACTTACGTATTTTAAGCATGCCAACCTTTAGCGCGGTAAGCAAATTAAAAAAAAAAACGCAATATGTAGGCTACACGAGAACGGAGACGTCGAGTAACCAAAACAAATGCGTTAAACAAATTCGTACACGTTATTTATCAATTTAACTCTAGAATTAAAGGATATACAACGAGAAACAACGTTTGACAACCTTTAAACAGTTTTAATAACTATCTCAAAAATTATCGCTCTGATGCAAACAACTGATGAGTTATCTACTTAAATTTGTTGAACAAAACGACCTACGTATTTTAAGCATGCTAACCTTTAGCCCGGTAAGCAAATTAAAAAAAAACGCAATATGTAGGCTACACGAGAACGGAGACGTCGAGTAACCAAAACAAATGCGTTAAACAAATTCGTACACGTTATTTATCAATTTAACTCTAGAATTAAAGGATATACAACGAGAAACAACGTTTGACAACCTTTAAACAGTTTTAATAACTATCTCAAAAATTGTCGCTCTGATGCAAACAACTGATGAGTTATCTACTTAAATTTGATGAACAAAACGACTTACGTATTTTAAGCATGCTAACCTTTAGCCCGGTAAGCAAATTAAAAAAAAACGCAATTTGTAGGCTACACGAGAACCGAGACGTCGAGTAACCAAAACAAATGCGTTAAACAAATTCGTACACGTTATTTATCAATTTAACTCTAGAATTAAAGGATATACAACGAGAAACAACGTTTGACAACCTTTAAACAGTTTTAATAACTATCTCAAAAACTGTCGCTCTGATGCAAACAACTGATGAGTTATCTACTTAAATTTGATGAACAAAACGACTTACGTATTTTAAACATGCTAACCTTTAGCCCGGTGAGCAAATTAAAAAAAAAACGCAATATGTAGGCTACACGAGAACGGAGACGTCGAGTAACCAAAACAAATGCGTTAAACAAATTCGTACACGTTATTTATCAATTTAACTCTAGAATTAAAGGATATACAACGAGAAACAACGTTTGACAACCTTTAAACAGTTTTAATAACTATCTCAAAAATTGTCGCTCTGATGCAAACAACTGATGAGTTATCTACTTAAATTTGTTGAACAAAACGACTTAAGTATTTTAAGCATGCTAACCTTTAGCCCGGTAAGCAAATTAAAAAAAAAAACGCAATATGTAGGCTACACGAGAACGGAGACATCGAGTAACCAAAACAAATGCGTTAAACAAATTCGTACACGTTATTTATCAATTTAACTCTAGAATTAAAGGATATACAACGAGAAACAACGTTTGACAACCTTTAAACAGTTTTAATAACTATCTCAAAAATTATCGCTTTGATGCAAACAACTGATGAGTTATCTACTTAAATTTGTTGAACAAAACGACTTACGTATTTTAAGCATGCCAACCTTTAGCGCGGTAAGCAAATTAAAAAAAAACGCAATTTGTAGGCTACACGAGAACGGAGACATCGAGTAACCAAAACAAATGCGTTAAACAAATTCGTACACGTTATTTATCAATTTAACTCTAGAATTAAAGGATATACAACGAGAAACAACGTTTGACAACCTTTAAACAGTTTTAATAACTATCTCAAAAATTATCGCTCTGATGCAAACAACTGATGAGTTATCTACTTAAATTTGTTGAACAAAACGACTTACGTATTTTAAGCATGCTAACCTTTAGCCCGGTGAGCAAATTAAAAAAAAACGCAACATGTAGGCTACACGAGAACGGAGACGTCGAGTAACCAAAACAAATGCGTTAAACAAATTCGTACACGTTATTTATCAATTTAACTCTAGAATTAAAGGATATACAACGAGAAACCACGTTTGACAACCTTTAAACAGTTTTAATAACTATCTCAAAAATTGTCGCTCTGATGCAAACAACTGATGAGTTATCTACTTAAATTTGTTGAACAAAACGACTTACGCATTTTAAACATGCTAACCTTTAGCCCGGTAAGCAAATTAAAAAAAAAACGCAATATGTAGGCTACACGAGAACGGAGACGTCGAGTAACCAAAACAAATGCGTTAAACAAATTCGTACACGTTATTTATCAATTTAACTCTAGAATTAAAGGATATACAACGAGAAACAACGTTTGACAACCTTTAAACAGTTTTAATAACTATCTCAAAAATTATCGCTCTGATGCAAACAACTGATGAGTTATCTACTTAAGTTTGTTGAACAAAACGACTTACGTATTTTAAGCATGCTAACCTTTAGCCCGGTAAGCAAATTAAAAAAAAACGCAATATGTAGGCTACACGAGAACGGAGACGTCGAGTAACCAAAACAAATGCGTTAAACAAATTCGTACACGTTATTTATCAATTTAGCTCTAGAATTAAAGGATATACAACGAGAAACAACGTTTGACAACCTTTAAACAGTTTTAATAACTATCTCAAAAATTGTCGCTCTGATGCAAACAACTGATGGGTTATCTACTTAAATTTGTTGAACAAAACGACTTACGTATTTTAAGCATGCTAACCTTTAGCCCGGTAAGCAAATTAAAAAAAAAAAACGCAATATGTAGGCTACACGAGAACGGAGACGTCGAGTAACCAAAACAAATGCCTTCAACAAATTCGTACACGTTATTTATCAATTTAACTCTAGAATTAAAGGATATACAACGAGAAACAACGTTTGACAACCTTTAAACAGTTTTAATAACTATCTCAAAAATTGTCGCTCTGATGCAAACAACTGATGAGTTATCTACTTAAATTTGATGAACAAAACGACTTGCGTATTTTAAACATGCTAACCTTTAGCCCGGTAAGCAAATTAAAAAAAAAAACGCAATATGTAGGCTACACGAGAACGGAGACGTCGAGTAACCAAAACAAATGCGTTAAACAAATTCGTACACGTTATTTATCAATTTAACTCTAGAATTAAAGTATATACAACGAGAAACAACGTTTGACAACCTTTAAACAGTTTTACTAACTATCTCAAAAATTATCGCTCTGATGCAAACAACTGATGAGTTATCTACTTAAATTTGTTGAACAAAACGACTTACGTATTTTAAGCATGCTAACCTTTAGCCCGGTAAGGAAATTAAAAAAAAAACGCAATATGTAGGCTACACGAGAACGGAGACGTCGAGAAACCAAAACAAATGCGTTAAACAAATTCGTACACGTTATTTATCAATTTAACTCTAGAATTAAAGGATATACAACGAGAAACAACGTTTGACAACCTTTAAACAGTTTTAATAACTATCTCAAAAATTGTCGCTCTGATGCAAACAACTGATGAGTTATCTACTTAAATTTGATGAACAAAACGACTTGCGTATTTTAAACATGCTAACCTTTAGCCCGGTAAGCAAATTAAAAAAAAAACGCAATATGTAGGCTACACGAGAACGGAGACGTAGAGTAACCAAAAAAAATGCGTTAAACAAATTCGTACACGTTATTTATCAATTTAACTCTAGAATTAAAGGATATACAACGAGACACAACGTTTGACAACCTTTAAACAGTTTTAATAACTATCTCAAAAATTGTCGCTCTGATGCAAACAACTGATGAGTTATCTACTTAAATTTGTTGAACAAAACGACTTACGTATTTTAAGCATGCTAACTTTTAGCCCGGTAAGCAAATTAAAAAAAAAACGCAATATGTAGGCTACACGAGAACGGAGACGTCGAGTAACCAAAACAAATGCGTTAAACAAATTCGTACACGTTATTTATCAATTTAACTCTAGAATTAAAGGATATACAACGAGAAACAACGTTTGACAACCTTTAAACAGTTTTAATCACTATCTCAAAAATTGTCGCTCTGATGCAAACAACTGATGAGTTATCTACTTAAATTTGTTGAACAAAACGACTTACGTATTTTAAGTATGCTAACCTTTAGCCCGGTAAGCAAATTAAAAAAAAAACCGCAATATGTAGGCTACACGAGAACGGAGACGTCGAGTAACCAAAACAAATGCGTTAAACAAATTCGTACACGTTATTTATCAATTTAACTCTAGAATTAAAGGATATACAACGAGAAACAACGTTTGACAACCTTTAAACAGTTTTAATAACTATCTCAAAAATTATCACTCTGATGCAAACAACTGATGAGTTATCTACTTAAATTTGTTGAACAAAACGACTTACGTATTTTAAGCATGCCAACCTTTAGCGCGGTAAGCAAATTAAAAAAAAAAACGCAATATGTAGGCTACACGAGAACGGAGACGTCGAGTAACCAAAACAAATGCGTTAAACAAATTCGTACACGTTATTTATCAATTTAACTCTAGAATTAAAGGATATACAACGAGAAACAACGTTTGACAACCTTTAAACAGTTTTAATAACTATCTCAAAAATTATCGCTCTGATGCAAACAACTGATGAGTTATCTACTTAAATTTGTTGAACAAAACGACCTACGTATTTTAAGCATGCTAACCTTTAGCCCGGTAAGCAAATTAAAAAAAAACGCAATATGTAGGCTACACGAGAACGGAGACGTCGAGTAACCAAAACAAATGCGTTAAACAAATTCGTACACGTTATTTATCAATTTAACTCTAGAATTAAAGGATATACAACGAGAAACAACGTTTGACAACCTTTAAACAGTTTTAATAACTATCTCAAAAATTGTCGCTCTGATGCAAACAACTGATGAGTTATCTACTTAAATTTGATGAACAAAACGACTTACGTATTTTAAGCATGCTAACCTTTAGCCCGGTAAGCAAATTAAAAAAAAAACGCAATTTGTAGGCTACACGAGAACCGAGACGTCGAGTAACCAAAACAAATGCGTTAAACAAATTCGTACACGTTATTTATCAATTTAACTCTAGAATTAAAGGATATACAACGAGAAACAACGTTTGACAACCTTTAAACAGTTTTAATAACTATCTCAAAAACTGTCGCTCTGATGCAAACAACTGATGAGTTATCTACTTAAATTTGATGAACAAAACGACTTACGTATTTTAAACATGCTAACCTTTAGCCCGGTGAGCAAATTAAAAAAAAAACGCAATATGTAGGCTACACGAGAACGGAGACGTCGAGTAACCAAAACAAATGCGTTAAACAAATTCGTACACGTTATTTATCAATTTAACTCTAGAATTAAAGGATATACAACGAGAAACAACGTTTGACAACCTTTAAACAGTTTTAATAACTATCTCAAAAATTATCGCTCTGATGCAAACAACTGATGAGTTATCTACTTAAATTTGTTGAACAAAACGACTTACGTATTTTAAGCATGCTAACCTTTAGCCCGGTAAGCAAATTAAAAAAAAACGCAATATGTAGGCTACACGAGAACGGAGACGTCGAGTAACCAAAACAAATGCGTTAAACAAATTCGTACACGTTATTTATCAATTTAGCTCTAGAATTAAAGGATATACAACGAGAAACAACGTTTGACAACCTTTAAACAGTTTTAATAACTATCTCAAAAATTGTCGCTCTGATGCAAACAACTGATGGGTTATCTACTTAAATTTGTTGAACAAAACGACTTACGTATTTTAAGCATGCTAACCTTTAGCCCGGTAAGCAAATTAAAAAAAAAAACGCAATATGTAGGCTACACGAGAACGGAGACGTCGAGTAACCAAAACAAATGCCTTCAACAAATTCGTACACGTTATTTATCAATTTAACTCTAGAATTAAAGGATATACAACGAGAAACAACGTTTGACAACCTTTAAACAGTTTTAATAACTATCTCAAAAATTGTCGCTCTGATGCAAACAACTGATGAGTTATCTACTTAAATTTGATGAACAAAACGACTTGCGTATTTTAAACATGCTAACCTTTAGCCCGGTAAGCAAATTAAAAAAAAAAACGCAATATGTAGGCTACACGAGAACGGAGACGTCGAGTAACCAAAACAAATGCGTTAAACAAATTCGTACACGTTATTTATCAATTTAACTCTAGAATTAAAGTATATACAACGAGAAACAACGTTTGACAACCTTTAAACAGTTTTACTAACTATCTCAAAAATTATCGCTCTGATGCAAACAACTGATGAGTTATCTACTTAAATTTGTTGAACAAAACGACTTACGTATTTTAAGCATGCTAACCTTTAGCCCGGTAAGGAAATTAAAAAAAAAACGCAATATGTAGGCTACACGAGAACGGAGACGTCGAGAAACCAAAACAAATGCGTTAAACAAATTCGTACACGTTATTTATCAATTTAACTCTAGAATTAAAGGATATACAACGAGAAACAACGTTTGACAACCTTTAAACAGTTTTAATAACTATCTCAAAAATTGTCGCTCTGATGCAAACAACTGATGAGTTATCTACTTAAATTTGATGAACAAAACGACTTGCGTATTTTAAACATGCTAACCTTTAGCCCGGTAAGCAAATTAAAAAAAAAACGCAATATGTAGGCTACACGAGAACGGAGACGTAGAGTAACCAAAAAAAATGCGTTAAACAAATTCGTACACGTTATTTATCAATTTAACTCTAGAATTAAAGGATATACAACGAGACACAACGTTTGACAACCTTTAAACAGTTTTAATAACTATCTCAAAAATTGTCGCTCTGATGCAAACAACTGATGAGTTATCTACTTAAATTTGTTGAACAAAACGACTTACGTATTTTAAGCATGCTAACTTTTAGCCCGGTAAGCAAATTAAAAAAAAAACGCAATATGTAGGCTACACGAGAACGGAGACGTCGAGTAACCAAAACAAATGCGTTAAACAAATTCGTACACGTTATTTATCAATTTAACTCTAGAATTAAAGGATATACAACGAGAAACAACGTTTGACAACCTTTAAACAGTTTTAATCACTATCTCAAAAATTGTCGCTCTGATGCAAACAACTGATGAGTTATCTACTTAAATTTGTTGAACAAAACGACTTACGTATTTTAAGCATGCTAACCTTTAGCCCGGTAAGCAAATTAAAAAAAAAACGCAATATGTAGGCTACACGAGAACGGAGACGTCGAGTAACCAAAACAAATGCGTTAAACAAATTCGTACACGTTATTTATCAATTTAACTCTAGAATTAAAGGATATACAACGAGAAACAACGTTTGACAACCTTTAAACAGTTTTAATAACTATCTCAAAAATTATCACTCTGATGCAAACAACTGATGAGTTATCTACTTAAATTTGTTGAACAAAACGACTTACGTATTTTAAGCATGCTAACCTTTAGCGCGGTAAGCAAATTAAAAAAAAACGCAATATGTAGGCTACACGAGAACGGAGACGTCGAGTAACCAAAACAAATGCGTTAAACAAATTCGTACACGTTATTTATCAATTTAACTCTAGAATTAAAGGATATACAACGAGAAACAACGTTTGACAACCTTTAAACAGTTTTAATAACTATCTCAAAAATTATCGCTCTGATGCAAACAACTGATGAGTTATCTACTTAAATTTGTTGAACAAAACGACTTACGTATTTTAAGCATGCTAACCTTTAGCCCGGTAAGCAAATTAAAAAAAAACGCAATATGTAGGCTACACGAGAACGGAGACGTCGAGTAACCAAAACAAATGCGTTAAACAAATTCGTACACGTTATTTATCAATTTAACTCTAGAATTAAAGGATATACAACGAGAAACAACGTTTGACAACCTTTAAACAGTTTTAATAAATATCTCAAAAATTGTCCCTCTGATGCAAACAACTGATGAGTTATCTACTTAAATTTGATGAACAAAACGACTTACGTATTTTAAACATACTAACCTTTAGCCCGGTAAGCAAATTAAAAAAAAACGCAATATGTAGGCTACACGAGAACGGAGACGTCGAGTAACCAAAACAAATGCGTTAAACAAATTCGTACACGTTATTTATCAATTTAACTCTAGAATTAAAGGATATACAACGAGAAACAACGTTTAACAACCTTTAAACAGTTTTAATAACTATCTCAAAAATTGTCGCTCTGATGCAAACAACTGATGAGTTATCTACTTAAATTTGATGAACAAAACGACTTACGTATTTTAAACATGCTAACCTTTAGCCCGGTGAGCAAATTAAAAAAAAAACGCAATATGTAGGCTACACGAGAACGGAGACGTCGAGTAACCAAAACAAATGCGTTAAACAAATTCGTACACGTTATTTATCAATTTAACTCTAGAATTAAAGGATATACAACGAGAAACAACGTTTGACAACCTTTAAACAGTTTTAATAACTATCTCAAAAATTGTCGCTCTGATGCAAATAACTGATGAGTTATCTACTTAAATTTGTTGAACAAAACGACTTACGTATTTTAAATATGCTAACCTTTAGCCCGGTAAGCAAATTAAAAAAAAAATGCAATATGTAGGCTACACGAGAACGGAGACGTCGAGTAACCAAAACAAATGCGTTAAACAAATTCGTACACGTTATTTATCAATTTAACTCTAGAATTAAAGGATATACAACGAGAAAAAAACGTTTTACAACCTTTAAACAGTTTTAATAACTATCTCAAAAATTATCGCTCTGATGCAAACAACTGATGAGTTATCTACTTAAATTTGTTGAACAAAACGACTTACGTATTTTAAGCATGCTAACCTTTAGCCCGGCAAGCAAATTAAAAAAAAACGCAATATGTAGGCTACACGAGAACGGAGACGTCGAGTAACCAAAACAAATGCGTTAAACAAATTCGTACACGTTATTTATCAATTTAGCTCTAGAATTAAAGGATATACAACGAGAAACAACGTTTGACAACCTTTAAACAGTCTTAATAACTATCTCAAAAATTGTCGCTCTGATGCAAACAACTGATGAGTTATCTACTTAAATTTGTTGAACAAAACGACTTACGTATTTTAAGCATGCTAACCGTTAGCCCGGTAAGCAAATTAAAAAAAAAAACGCAATATGTAGGCTACACGAGAACGGAGACGTCGAGTAACCAAAACAAATGCGTTAAACAAATTCGTACACGTTATTTATCAATTTAACTCTAGAATTAAAGGATATACAACGAGAAACAACGTTTGACAACCTTTAAACAGTTTTAATAACTATCTCAAAAATTGTCGCTCTGATGCAAACAACTGATGAGTTATCTACTTAAATTTGATGTACAAAACGACTTGCGTATTTTAAACATGCTAACCTTTAGCCCGGTAAGCAAATTAAAAAAAAACGCAATATGTAGGCTACACGAGAACGGAGACGTCGAGTAACCAAAACAAATGCGTTAAACAAATTCGTACACGTTATTTATCAATTTAACTCTAGAATTAAAGTATATACAACGAGAAACAACGTTTGACAACCTTTAAACAGTTTTAATAACTATCTCAAAAATTATCGCTCTGATGCAAACAACTGATGAGTTATCTACTTAAATTTGTTGAACAAAACGACTTACGTATTTTAAGCATGCTAACCTTTAGCCCGGTAAGGAAATTAAAAAAAAAACGCAATATGTAGGCTACACGAGAACGGAGACGTCGAGAAACCAAAACAAATGCGTTAAACAAATTCGTACACGTTATTTATCAATTTAACTCTAGAATTAAAGGATTTACAACGAGAAACAACGTTTGACAACCTTTAAACAGTTTTAATAACTATCTCAAAAATTGTCGCTCGGATGCAAACAACTGATGAGTTATCTACTTAAATTTGATGAACAAAACGACTTACGTATTTTAAACATGCTAACCTTTAGCCCGGTAAGCAAATTAAAAAAAAAACGCAATATGTAGGCTACACGAGAACGGAGACGTAGAGTAACCAAAACAAATGCGTTAAACAAATTCGTACACGTTATTTATCAATTTAACTCTAGAATTAAAGGATATACAACGAGAAACAACGTTTGACAACCTTTAAACAGTTTTAATAACTATCTCAAAAATTATCGCTCTGATGCAAACAACTGATGAGTTATCTACTCAAATTTGTTGAACAAAACGACTTACGTATTTTAAACATGCTAACCTTTAGCCCGGTAAGCAAATTAAAAAAAAAAACGCAATATGTAGGCTACACGAGAACGGAGACGTCGAGTAACCAAAACAAATGCGTTAAACAAATTCGTACACGTTATTTATCAATTTAACTCTAGAATTAAAGGATATACAACGAGAAACAACGTTTGACAACCTTTAAACAGTTTTAATAACTATCTCAAAAATTGTCGCTCTGATGCAAACAACTGATGAGTTATCTACTCAAATTTGTTGAACAAAACGACTTACGTATTTTAAGCATGCTAACCTTTAGCCCGGTAAGCAAATTAAAAAAAAAAACGCAATATGTAGGCTACACGAGAACGGGGACGTCGAGTAATCAAAACAAATGCGTTAAACAAATTCGTACACGTTATTTATCAATTTAACTCTAGAATTAAAGGATATACAACGGGAAACAACGTTTGACAACCTTTAAACAGTTTTAATAACTATCTCAAAAATTGTCGCTCTGATGCAAACAACTGATGAGTTATCTACTTAAATTTGTTGAACAAAACGACTTACGTATTTTAAGCATGCTAACCTTTAGCCCGGTAAGCAAATTTAAAAAAAAAACGCAATATGTAGGCTACACGAGAGCGGAGACGTCGAGTAACCAAAACAAATGCGTTAAACAAATTCGTACACGTTATTTATCAATTTAACTCTAGAATTAAAGGATATACAACGAGAAACAACGTTTGACAACCTTTAAACAGTTTTAATAACTATCTCAAAAATTGCCGCTCTGATGCAAACAACTGCTGAGTTATCTACTCAAATTTGTTGAACAAAACGACTTACGTATTTTAAACATGCTAACCTTTAGCCCGGTAAGCAAATTAAAAAAAAAACGCAATATGTAGGCTACACGAGAACGGAGACGTCGAGTAACCAAAACAAATGCGTTAAACAAATTCGTACACGTTATTTATCAATTTAACTCTAGAATTAAAGGATATACAACGAGAAACAACGTTTGACAACCTTTAAACAGTTTTAATAACTATCTCAAAAATTGTCGCTCTGATGCAAACAACTGATGAGTTATCTACTTAAATTTGTTGAACAAAACGACTTACGTATTTTAAACATGCTAACCTTTAGCCCGGTAAGCAAATTAAAAAAGAAACGCAATATGTAGGCTACACGAGAACGGAGACGTCGAGTAACCAAAACAAATACGTTAAACAAATTCGTACACGTTATTTATCAATTTAACTCTAGAATTAAAGGATATACAACGAGAAGCAACGTTTGACAACCTTTAAACAGTTTTAATAACTATCTCAAAAATTATCGCTCTGATGCAAACAACTGATGAGTTATCTACTTAAATTTGTTGAACAAAACGACTTACGTATTTTAAGCATGCTAACCTTTAGCCCGGTAAGCAAATTAAAAAAAAAACGCAATTGTAGGCTACACGAGAACGGAGACGTCGAGTAACCAAAACAAATGCGTTAAACAAATTTGTGCACGTTATTTATCAATTTAACTCTAGAATTAAAGGATATACAACGAGAAACAACGTTTGACAACCTTTAAACAGTTTTAATAACTATCTCAAAAATTGTCGCTCTGATGCAAACAACTGATGAGTTATCTACTTAAATTTGATGAACAAAACGACTTACGTATTTTAAACATGCTAACCTTTAGCCCGGTAAGCAAATTTAAAAAAAACGCAATATGTAGGCTACACGAGAACGGAGACGTCGAGCAACCAAAACAAATGCGTTAAACAAATTCGTACACGTTATTTATCAATTTAACTCTAGAATTAAAGGATATACAACGAGAAACAACGTTTGACAACCTTTAAACAGTTTTAATAACTATCTCAAAAATTGTCGCTCTGATGCAAACAACTGATGAGTTATCTACTTAAATTTGATGAACAAAACGACTTACGTATTTTAAACATGCTAACCTTTAGCCCGGTAAGCAAATTAAAAAAAAAAAAACGCAATATGTAGGCTACACGAGAACGGAGACGTCGAGTAACCAAAAGAAATGCGTTAAACAAATTCGTACACGTTATTTGTCAATTTAACTCTAGAATTAAAGGATATACAACGAGAAACAACGTTTGACAACCTTTAAACAGTTTTAATAACTATCTCAAAAATTGTCGCTCTGATGCAAACAACTGATGAGTTATCTACTCAAATTTGTTGAACAAAACGACTTACGTATTTTAAGCATGCTAACCTTTAGCCCGGTAAGCAAATTAAAAAAAAAAAACGCAATATGTAGGCTACACGAGAGCGGAGACGTCGAGTAACCATCACAAATGCGTTAAACAAATTCGTACACGTTATTTATCAATTTAACTCTAGAATTAAAGGATATACAACGAGAAACAACGTTTGACAACCTTTAAACAGTTTTAATAACTATCTCAAAAATTGTCATTCTGATGCAAACAACTGATGAGTTATCTACTCAAATTTGTTGAACAAAACGACTTACGTATTTTAAACATGCTAACCTTTAGCCCGGTAAGCAAATTAAAAAAAACGCAATATGTAGGCTACACGAGAACGGAGACGTCGAGTAACCAAAACAAATGCGTTAAACAAATTCGTACACGTTATTTATCAATTTAACTCTAGAATTAAAGGATACACAACGAGAAACAACGTTTGACAACCTTTAAACAGTTTTAATAACTATCTCAAAAATTGCCGCTCTGATGCAAACAACTGATGAGTTATCTACATAAATTTGTTGAACAAAACGACTTACGTATTTTAAGCATGCTAACCTTTAGTCCGGTAAGCAAATTAAAAAAAAAAACGCAATATGTAGGCTACACGAGAACGGAGACGTCGAGTAACCAAAACAAATGCGTTAAACAAATTCGTACACGTTATTTATCAATTTAACTCTAGAATTAAAGGATATACAACGAGAAACAACGTTTGACAACCTTTAAACAGTTTTAATAACTATCTCAAAAATTATCGCTCTGATGCAAACAACTGATGAGTTATCTACTTAAATTTGTTGAACAAAACGACTTACGTATTTTAAGCATGCTAACCTTTAGCCCGGTAAGCAAATTACAAAAAAAAAAACGCAATATGAAGGCTACACGAGAACGGAGACGTCGAGTAACCAAAACAAATGCGTTAAACAAATTCGTACACGTCATTTATCAATTTAACTCTAGAATTAAAGGATATACAACGAGAAACAACGTTTGACAACCTTTAAACAGTTTTAATAACTATCTCAAAAATTGTCGCTCTGATGCAAACAACTGATGAGTTATTTACTTAAATTTGATGAACAAAACGACTTACGTATTTTAAACATGCTAACCTTTAGCCCGGTAAGCAAATTAAAAAAAAAACGCAATATGTAGGCTACACGAGAACGGAGACGTCGAGTAACCAAAACAAATGCGTTAAACATATTCGTACACGTTATTTATCAATTTAACTCTAGAATTAAAGGATATACAACGAGAAACAACGTTTGACAACCTTTAAACAGTTTTAATAACTATCTCAAAAATTGTCGCTCTGATGCAAACAACTGATGAGTTATCTACTCAAATTTGTTGAACAAAACGACTTACGTATTTTAAACATGCTAACCTTTAGCCCGGTAAGCAAATTAAAAAAAAACGCAATATGTAGGCTACACGAGAACGGAGACGTCGGGTAACCAAAACAAATGCGTTAAAAAAATTCGTACACGTTATTTATCAATTTAACTCTAGAATTAAAGGATATACAACGAGAAACAACGTTTGACAACCTTTAAACAGTTTTAATAACTATCTCAAAAATTGTCGCTCTGATGCAAACAACTGATGAGTTATCTACTTAAATTTGATGAACAAAACGACTTACGTATTTTAAACATGCTAACCTTTAGCCCGGTAAGCAAATTTAAAAAAAACGCAATATGTAGGCTACACGAGAACGGAGACGTCGAGCAACCAAAACAAATGCGTTAAACAAATTCGTACACGTTATTTATCAATTTAACTCTAGAATTAAAGGATATACAACGAGAAACAACGTTTGACAACCTTTAAACAGTTTTAATAACTATCTCAAAAATTGTCGCTCTGATGCAAACAACTGATGAGTTATCTACTTAAATTTGATGAACAAAACGACTTACGTATTTTAAACATGCTAACCTTTAGCCCGGTAAGCAAATTAAAAAAAAAAAAACGCAATATGTAGGCTACACGAGAACGGAGACGTCGAGTAACCAAAACAAATGCGTTAAACAAATTCGTACACGTTATTTATCAATTTAACTCTAGAATTAAAGGATATACAACGAGAAACAACGTTTGACAACCTTTAAACAGTTTTAATAACTATCTCATAAATTGTCGCTCTGATGCAAACAACTGATGAGTTATCTACTCAAATTTGTTGAACAAAACGACTTACGTATTTTAAGCATGCTAACCTTTAGCCCGGTAAGCAAATTAAAAAAAAAAAAACGCAATATGTAGGCTACACGAGAACGGAGACGTCGAGTAACCAAAACAAATGCGTTAAACAAATTCGTACACGTTATTTATCAATTTAACTCTAGAATTAAAGGATATACAACGAGAAACAACGTTTGACAACCGTTAAACAGTTTTAATAACTATCTCAAAAATTGTCATTCTGATGCAAACAACTGATGAGTTATCTACTCAAATTTGTTGAACAAAACGACTTACGTATTTTAAACATGCTAACCTTTAGCCCGGTAAGCAAATTAAAAAAAAAACGCAATATGTAGGCTACACGAGAACGGAGACGTCGAGTAACCAAAACAAATGCGTTAAACAAATTCGTACACGTTATTTATCAATTTAACTCTAGAATTAAAGGATATACAACGAGAAACAACGTTTGACAACCTTTAAACAGTTTTAATAACTATCTCAAATATTGCCGCTCTGATGCAAACAACTGATGAGTTATCTACATAAATTTGTTGAACAAAACGACTTACGTATTTTAAGCATGCTAACCTTTAGCCCGGTAAGCAAATTAAAAAAAAAACGCAATATGTAGGCTACACGAGAACGGAGACGTCGAGTAACCAAAACAAATGCGTTAAACAAATTCGTACACGTTATTTATCAATTTAACTCTAGAATTAAAGGATATACAACGAGAAACAACGTTTGACAACCTTTAAACAGTTTTAATAACTATCTCAAAAATTATCGCTCTGATGCAAACAACTGATGAGTTATCTACTTAAATTTGTTGAACAAAACGACATACGTATTTTAAGCATGCTAACCTTTAGCCCGGTAAGCAAATTAAAAAAAAAAACGCAATATGTAGGCTACACGAGAACGTAGACGTCGAGTAACCAAAACAAATGCGTTAAACAAATTCGTACACGTCATTTATCAATTTAACTCTAGAATTAAAGGATATACAACGAGAAACAACGTTTGACAACCTTTAAACAGTTTTCATAACTATCTCAAAAATTGTCGCTCTGATGCAAACAACTGATGAGTTATTTACTTAAATTTGATGAACAAAACTACTTACGTATTTTAAACATGCTAACCTTTAGCCCGGTAAGCAAATTAAAAAAAACGCAATACGTAGGCTACACGAGAACGGAGACGTCGAGTAACCAAAACAAATGCGTTAAACATATTCGTACACGTTATTTATCAATTTAACTCTAGAATTAAAGGATATACAACGAGAAACAACGTTTGACAACCTTTAAACAGTTTTAAAAACTATCTCAAAAATTGTCGCTCTGATGCAAACAACTGATGAGTTATCTACTCAAATTTGTTGAACAAAACGACTTACGTATTTTAAACATGCTAACCTTTAGCCCGGTAAGCAAATTAAAAAAAAAACGCAATATGTAGGCTACACGAGAACGGAGACGTCGAGTAACCAAAACAAATGCGTTAAACAAATTCGTACACGTTATTTATCAATTTAACTCTAGAATTAAAGGATATACAACGAGAAACAACGTTTGACAACCTTTAAACAGTTTTAATAACTATCTCAAAAATTGTCGCTCTGATGCAAACAACTGATGAGTTATCTATTTGTTGAACAAAACGACTTACGTATTTTAAGCATGCTAACCTTTAGCCCGGTAAGCAAATTAAAAAAGAAAACGCAATATGTAGGCTACACGAGAACGGAGACTCGAGTAACCAAAACAAATGCGTTAAACAAATTCGTACACGTTATTTATCAATTTAACTCTAGCATTAAAGGATATACAACGAGAAACAACGTTTGACAACCTTTAAACAGTTCTAATAACTATCTCAAAAATTATCGCTCTGATGCAAACAACTGATGAGTTATCTACTTAAATTTGTTGAACAAAACGACTTACGTATTTTAAGCATGCTAACCTTTAGCCCGGTAAGCAAATTAAAAAAAAACGCAATATATAGGCTACACGAGAACGGAGACGTCGAGTAACCAAAACAAATGCGTTAAACAAATTCGTACACGTTATTTATCAATTTAACTCTAGAATTAAAGGATATACAACGAGAAACAACGTTTGACAACCTTTAAACAGTTTTAATAACTATGTCAAAAATTGTCGCTCTGATGCAAACAACTGATGAGTTATCTACTTAAATTTGATGAACAAAACGACTTACGTATTTTAAACATGCTAACCTTTAGCCCGGTAAGCAAATTTAAAAAAAACGCAATATGTAGGCTACACGAGAACGGAGACGTCGAGCAACCAAAACAAATGCGTTAAAAAAATTCGTACACGTTATTTATCAATTTAACTCTAGAATTAAAGGATATACAACGAGAAACAACGTTTGACAACCTTTAAACAGTTTTAATAACTATCTCAAAAATTGTCGCTCTGATGCAAACAACTGATGAGTTATCTACTTAAATTTGATGAACAAAACGACTTACGTATTTTAAACATGCTAACCTTTAGCTCGGTAAGCAAATTAAAAAAAAAAAAACGCAATATGTAGGCTACATGAGAACGGAGACGTCGAGTAACCAAAACAAATGCGTTAAACAAATTCGTACACGTTATTTATCAATTTAACTCTAGAATTAAAGGATATACAACGAGAAAAAACGTTTGACAACCTTTAAACAGTTTTAATAACTATCTCATAAATTGTCGCTCTGATGAAAACAACTGATGAGTTATCTACTCAAATTTGTTGAACAAAACGACTTACGTATTTTAAGCATGCTAACATTTAGCCCGGTAAGCAAATTAAAAAAAAAAACGCAATATGTAGGCTACACGAGAGCGGAGACGTCGAGTAACCATCACAAATGCGTTAAACAAATTCGTACACGTTATTTATCAATTTAACTCTAGAATTAAAGGATATACAACGAGAAACAACGTTTGACAACCTTTAAACAGTTTTAATAACTATCTCAAAAATTGTCATTCTGATGCAAACAACTGATGAGTTATCTACTCAAATTTGTTGAACAAAACGACTTACGTATTTTAAACATGCTAACCTTTAGCCCGGTAAGCAAATAAAAAAAAAAAACGCAATATGTAGGCTACACGAGAACGGAGACGTCGAGTAACCAAAACAAATGCGTTAAACAAATTCGTACACGTTATTTATCAATTTAACTCTAGAATTAAAGGATATACAACGAGAAACAACGTTTGACAACCTTTAAACAGTTTTAATAACTATCTCAAAAATTGCCGTTCTGATGCAAACAACTGATGAGTTATCTACATAAATTTGTTGAACAAAACGACTTACGTATTTTAAGCATGCTAACCTTTAGCCCGGTAAGCAAATTTAAAAAAAAACGCAATATGTAGGCTACACGAGAACGGAGACGTCGAGTAACCAAAACAAATGCGTTAAACAAATTCGTACACGTTATTTATCAATTTAACTCTAGAATTAAAGGATATACAACGAGAAACAACGTTTGACAACCTTTAAACAGTTTTAATAACTATCTCAAAAATTATCGCTCTGATGCAAACAACTGATGAGTTATCTACTTAAATTTGTTGAACAAAACGACATACGTATTTTAAGCATGCTAACCTTTAGCCCGGTAAGCAAATTAAAAAAAAAAAACGCAATATGTAGGCTACACGAGAACGGAGACGTCGAGTAACCAAAACAAATGCGTTAAACAAATTCGTACACGTCATTTATCAATTTAACTCTAGAATTAAAGGATATACAACGAGAAACAACGTTTGACAACCTTTAAACAGTTTTAATAACTATCTCAAAAATTGTCGCTCTGATGCAAACAACTGATGAGTTATTTACTTAAATTTGATGAACAAAACGACTTACGTATTTTAAACATGCTAACCTTTAGCCCGGTAAGCAAATTAAAAAAAACGCAATACGTAGGCTACACGAGAACGGAGACGTCGAGTAACCAAAACAAATGCGTTAAACATATTCGTACACGTTATTTATCAATTTAACTCTAGAATTAAAGGATATACAACGAGAAACAACGTTTGACAACCTTTAAACAGTTTTAAAAACTATCTCAAAAATTGTCGCTCTGATGCAAACAACTGATGAGTTATCTACTCAAATTTGTTGAACAAAACGACTTACGTATTTTAAACATGCTAACCTTTAGCCCGGTAAGCAAATTAAAAAAAAAACGCAATATGTAGGCTACACGAGAACGGAGACGTCGAGTAACCAAAACAAATGCGTTAAACAAATTCGTACACGTTATTTATCAATTTAAATCTAGAATTAAAGGATATACAACGAGAAACAACGTTTGACAACCTTTAACAGTTTTAATAACTATCTCAAAAATTGTCGCTCTGATGCAAACAACTGATGAGTTATCTATTTGTTGAACAAAACGACTTACGTATTTTAAGCATGCTAACCTTTAGCCCGGTAAGCAAATTAAAAAAAAAAAACGCAATATGTAGGCTACACGAGAACGGAGACGTCGAGTAACCAAAACAAATGCGTTAAACAAATTCGTACACGTTATTTATCAATTTGACTCTAGAATTAAAGGATATACAACGAGAAACAACGTTTGACAACCTTTAAACAGTTCTAATAACTATCTCAAAAATTATCGCTCTGATGCAAACAACTGATGAGTTATCTACTTAAATTTGTTGAACAAAACGACTTACGTATTTTAAGCATGCTAACCTTTAGCCCGGTAAGCAAATTAAAAAAAAACGCAATATGTGGGCTACACGAGAACGGAGACGTCGAGTAACCAAAACAAATGCGTTAAACAAATTCGTACACGTTATTTATCAATTTAACTCTAGAATTAAAGGATATACAACGAGAAACAACGTTTGACAACCTTTAAACAGTTTTAATAACTATCTCAAAAATTGTCGCTCTGATGCAAACAACTGATGAGTTATCTACTTAAATTTGATGAACAAAACGACTTACGTATTTTAAACATGCTAACCTTTAGCCCGGTAAGCAAATTTAAAAAAACGCAATATGTAGGCTACACGAGAACGGAGACGTCGAGCAACCAAAAGAAATGCGTTAAACAAATTCGTACACGTTATTTATCAATTTAACTCTAGAATTAAAGGATATACAACGAGAAACAACGTTTGACAACCTTTAAACAGTTTTAATAACTATCTCAAAAATTGTCGCTCTGATGCAAACAACTGATGAGTTATCTACTTAAATTTGATGAACAAAACGACTTACGTATTTTAAACATGCTAACCTTTAGCCCGGTAAGCAAATTAAAAAAAAAAAACGCAATATGTAGGCTACACGAGAACGGAGACGTCGAGTAACCAAAACAAATGCGTTAAACAAATTCGTACACGTTATTTATCAATTTAACTCTAGAATTAAAGGATATACAACGAGAAACAACGTTTGACAACCTTTAAACAGTTTTAATAACTATCTCATAAATTGTCGCTCTGATGCAAACAACTGATGAGTTATCTACTCAAATTTGTTGAACAAAACGACTTACGTATTTTAAGCATGCTAACCTTTAGCCCGGTAAGCAAATTAAAAAAAAACGCAATATGTAGGCTACACGAGAGCGGAGACGTCGAGTAACCATCACAAATGCGTTAAACAAATTCGTACACGTTATTTATCAATTTAACTCTAGAATTAAAGGATATACAACGAGAAACAACGTTTGACAACCTTTAAACAGTTTTAATAACTATCTCAAAAATTGTCGCTCTGATGCAAACAACTGATGAGTTATCTACTTAAATTTGATGAACAAAACGACTTACGTATTTTAAACATGCTAACCTTTAGCCCGGTAAGCAAATTAAAAAAAAAAAACGCAATATGTAGGCTACACGAGAACGGAGACGTCGAGTAACCAAAACAAATGCGTTAAACAAATTCGTACACGTTATTTATCAATTTAACTCTAGAATTAAAGGATATACAACGAGAAACAACGTTTGACAACCTTTAAACAGTTTTAATAACTATCTCAAAAATTATCGCTCTGATGCAAACAACTGATGAGTTATCTACTTAAATTTGTTGAACAAAACGACATACGTATTTTAAGCATGCTAACCTTTAGCCCGGTAAGCAAATTAAAAAAAAAACGCAATATGTAGGCTACACGAGAACGGAGACGTCGAGTAACCAAAACAAATGCGTTAAACAAATTCGTACACGTCATTTATCAATTTAACTCTAGAATTAAAGGATATACAACGAGAAACAACGTTTGACAACCTTTAAACAGTTTTAATAACTATCTCAAAAATTGTCGCTCTGATGCAAACAACTGATGAGTTATTTACTTAAATTTGATGAACAAAACGACTTACGTATTTTAAACATGCTAACCTTTAGCCCGGTAAGCAAATTAAAAAAAAACGCAATATGTAGGCTACACGAGAACGGAGACGTCGAGTAACCAAAACAAATGCGTTAAACATATTCGTACACGTTATTTATCAATTTAACTCTAGAATTAAAGGATATACAACGAGAAACAACGTTTGACAACCTTTAAACAGTTTTAAAAACTATCTCAAAAATTGTCGCTCTGATGCAAACAACTGATGAGTTATCTACTCAAATTTGTTGAACAAAACGACTTACGTATTTTAAACATGCTAACCTTTAGCCCGGTAAGCAAATTAAAAAAAAACGCAATATGTAGGCTACACGAGAACGGAGACGTCTAGTAACCAAAACAAATGCGTTAAACAAATTCGTACACGTTATTTATCAATTTAACTCTAGAATTAAAGGATATACAACGAGAAACAACGTTTGACAACCTTTAAACAGTTTTAATAACTATCTCAAAAATTGTCGCTCTGATGCAAACAACTGATGAGTTATCTACTTAAATTTGTTGAACAAAACGACTTACGTATTTTAAGCATGCTAACCTTTAGCCCGGTAAGCAAATTAAAAAAAAAACGCAATATGTAGGCTACACGAGAACGGAGACGTCGAGTAACCAAAACAAATGCGTTAAACAAATTCCTACACGTTATTTATCAATTTAACTCTAGAATTAAAGGATATACAACGAGAAACAACGTTTGACAACCTTTAAACAGTTCTAATAACTATCTCAAAAATTATCGCTCTGATGCAAACAACTGATGAGTTATCTACTTAAATTTGTTGAACAAAACGACTTACGTATTTTAAGCATGCTAACCTTTAGCCCGGTAAGCAAATTAAAAAAAACGCAATATGTAGGCTACACGAGAACGGAGACGTCGAGTAACCAAAACAAATGCGTTAAACAAATTCGTACACGTTATTTATCAATTTAACTCTAGAATTAAAGGATATACAACGAGAAACAACGTTTGACAACCTTTAAACAGTTTTAATAACTATCTCAAAAATTGTCGCTCTGATGCAAACAACTGATGAGTTATCTACTTAAATTTGATGAACAAAACGACTTACGTATTTTAAACATGCTAACCTTTAGCTCGGTAAGCAAATTAAAAAAAACGCAATATGTAGGCTACACGAGAACGGAGACGTCGAGTAACCAAAACAAATGCGTTAAACAAATTCGTACACGTTATTTATCAATTTAACTCTAGAATTAAAGGATATACAACGAGAAACAACGTTTGACAACCTTTAAACAGTTTTAATAACTATCTCAAAAATTGTCGCTCTGATGCAAACAACTGATGAGTTATCTACTTAAATTTGTTGAACAAAACGACTTACGTATTTTAAGCATGCTAACCTTTAGCCCGGTAAGCAAATTAAAAAAAAACGCAATATGTAGGCTACACGAGAACGGAGACGTCGAGTAACCAAAACAAATACGTTAAACAAATTCGTACACGTTATTTATCAATTTAACTCTAGAATTAAAGGATATACAACGAGAAACAACGTTTGACAACCTTTAAACAGTTTTAATAACCATCTCAAAAATTGTCGCTCTGATGCAAACAACTGATGAGTTATCTACTTAAATTTGTTGAACAAAACGACTTACATATTTTAAGCATGCTAACCTTTAGCCCGGTAAGCAAATTAAAAAAAAAAAACGCAATATGTAGGCTACACGAGAACGGAGACGTCGAGTAACCAAAACAAATGCGTTAAACAAATTCGTACACGTTATTTATCAATTTAACTCTAGAATTAAAGGATATACAACGAGAAACAACGTTTGACAACCTTTAAACAGTTTTAATAACTATCTCAAAAATTATCGCTCTGATGCAAACAACTGATGAGTTATCTACTTAAATTTGTTGAACAAAACGACTTACGTATTTTAAACATGCTAACCTTTAGCCCGGTAAGCAAATTAAAAAAAAAAACGCAATATGTAAGCTACACGAGAACGGAGACGTCGAGTAACCAAAACAAATGCGTTAAACAAATTCGTACACGTTATTTATCAATTTAACTCTAGAATTAAAGGATATACAACGAGAAACAACGTTTGACAACCTTTAAACAGTTTTAATAACTATCTCAAAAATTGTCGCTCTGATGCAAACAACTGCTGAGTTATCTACTCAAATTTGTTGAACAAAACGACTTACGTATTTTAAACATGCTAACCTTTAGCCCGGTAAGCAAATTAAAAAAAAAAAACGCAATATGTAGGCTACACGAGAACGGAGACGTCGAGTAACCAAAACAAATGCGTTAAACAAATTCGTACACGTTATTTATCAATTTAACTCTAGAATTAAAGGATATACAACGAGAAACAACGTTTGACAACCTTTAAACAGTTTTAATAACTATCTCAAAAATTGTCGCTCTGATGCAAACAACTGATGAGTTATCTACTCAAATTTGTTGAACAAAACGACTTACGTATTTTAAGCATGCTAACCTTTAGCCCGGTAAGCAAATTAAAAAAAAAAACGCAATATGTAGGCTACACGAGAACGGAGACGTCGAGTAACCAAAACAAATGCGTTAAACAAGTTCGTACACGTTATTTATCAAATTAACTCTAGAATTAAAGGATATACAACGAGAAACAACGTTTGACAACCTTTAAACAGTTTTAATAACTATCTCAAAAATTGTCGCTCTGATGCAAACAACTGCTGAGTTATCTACTCAAATTTGTTGAACAAAACTACTTACGTATTTTAAACATGCTAACCTTTAGCCCGGTAAGCAAATTAAAAAAAAAACGCAATATGTAGGCTACACGAGAACGGAGACGTCGAGTAACCAAAACAAATGCGTTAAACAAATTCGTACACGTTATTTATCAATTTAACTCTAGAATTAAAGGATATACAACGAGAAACAACGTTTGACAACCTTTAAACAGTTTTAATAACTATCTCAAAAATTGTCGCTCTGATGCAAACAACTGATGAGTTATCTACTTAAATTTGTTGAACAAAACGACTTACGTATTTTAAACATGCTAACCTTTAGCCCGGTAAGCAAATTAAAAAAAAAAAAACGCAATATGTAGGCTACACGAGAACGGAGACGTCGAGTAACCAAAACAAATACGTTAAACAAATTCGTACACGTTATTTATCAATTTAACTCTAGAATTAAAGGATATACAACGAGAAGCAACGTTTGACAACCTTTAAACAGTTTTAATAACTATCTCAAAAATTATCGCTCTGATGCAAACAACTGATGAGTTATCTACTTAAATTTGTTGAACAAAACGACTTACGTATTTTAAGCATGCTAACCTTTAGCCCGGTAAGCAAATTAAAAAAAAAACGCAATTGTAGGCTACACGAGAACGGAGACGTCGAGTAACCAAAACAAATGCGTTAAACAAATTCGTACACGTTATTTATCAATTTAACTCTAGAATTAAAGGATATACAACGAGAAACAACGTTTGACAACCTTTAAACAGTTTTAATAACTATCTCAAAAATTGTCGCTCTGATGCAAACAACTGATGAGTTATCTACTTAAATTTGATGAACAAAACGACTTACGTATTTTAAACATGCTAACCTTTAGCCCGGTAAGCAAATTTAAAAAAAAACGCAATATGTAGGCTACACGAGAACGGAGACGTCGAGCAACCAAAACAAATGCGTTAAACAAATTCGTACACGTTATTTATCAATTTAACTCTAGACTTAAAGGATATACAACGAGAAACAACGTTTGACAACCTTTAAACAGTTTTAATAACTATCTGAAAAATTGTCGCTCTGATGCAAACAACTGATGAGTTATCTACTTAAATTTGATGAACAAAACGACTTACGTATTTTAAACATGCTAACCTTTAGCTCGGTAAGCAAATTAAAAAAAAAAACGCAATATGTAGGCTACACGAGAACGGAGACGTCGAGTAACCAAAACAAATGCGTTAAACAAATTCGTACACGTTATTTATCAATTTAACTCTAGAATTAAAGGATATACAACGAGAAACAACGTTTGACAACCTTTAAACAGTTTTAATAACTATCTCAAAAATTGTCGCTCTGATGCAAACAACTGATGAGTTATCTACTTAAATTTGATGAACAAAACGACTTACGTATTTTAAACATGCTAACCTTTAGCCCGGTGAGCAAATTAAAAAAAAAAACGCAATATGTAGGCTACACGAGAACGGAGGCGTCGAGTAACCAAAACAAATGCGTTAAACAAATTCGTACACGTTATTTATCAATTTAACTCTAGAATTAAAGGATATACAACGAGAAACAACGTTTGACAACCTTTAAACAGTTTTAATAACTATCTCAAAAATTGTCGCTCTGATGCAAACAACTGATGAGTTATCTACTTAAATTTGTTGAACAAAACGACTTACGTATTTTAAACATGCTAACCTTTAGCCCGGTAAGCAAATTTAAAAAAAAACGCAATATGTAGGCTACACGAGAACGGAGACGTCGAGTAACCAAAACAAATGCGTTAAACAAATTCGTACACGTTATTTATCAATTTAACTCTAGAATTAAAGGATATACAACGAGAAACAACGTTTGACAACCTTTAAACAGTTTTAATAACTATCTCAAAAATTATCGCTCTGATGCAAACAACTGATGAGTTATCTACTTAAATTTGTTGAACAAAACGACTTACGTATTTTAAGCATGCTAACCTTTAGCCCGGTAAGCAAATTAAAAAAAAACGCAATATGTAGGCTACACGAGAACGGAGACGTCGAGTAACCAAAACAAATGCGTTAAACAAATTCGTACACGTTATTTATCAACTTAACTCTAGAAAACGAGAAACAACGTTTGACAACCTTTAAACAGTTTTAATAACTATCTCAAAAATTGTCGCTCTGATGCAAACAACTGATGAGTTATCTACTTAAATTTGTTGAACAAAACGACTTACGTATTTTAAGCATGCTAACCTTTAGCCCGGTAAGCAAATTAAAAAAAAAAACGCAATATGTAGGCTACACGAGAACGGAGACGTCGAGTAACCAAAACAAATGCGTTAAACAAATTCGTACACGTTATTTATCAATTTAACTCTAGAATTAAAGGATATACAACGAGAAACAACGTTTGACAACCTTTAAACAGTTTTAATAACTATCTCAAAAATTATCGCTCTGATGCAAACAACTGATGAGTTATCTACTTAAATTTGTTGAACAAAACGACTTACGTATTTTAAACATGCTAACCTTTAGCCCGGTAAGCAAATTAAAAAAAAAAACGCAATATGTAGGCTACACGAGAACGGAGACGTCGAGTAACCAAAACAAATGCGTTAAACAAATTCGTACACGTTATTTATCAATTTAACTCTAGAATTAAAGGATATACAACGAGAAACAACGTTTGACAACCTTTAAACAGTTTTAATAACTATCTCAAAAATTGTCGCTCTGATGCAAACAACTGCTGAGTTATCTACTCAAATTTGTTGAACAAAACGACTTACGTATTTTAAACATGCTAACCTTTAGCCCGGTAAGCAAATTAAAAAAAAAAAACGCAATATGTAGGCTACACGAGAACGGAGACGTCGAGTAACCAAAACAAATGCGTTAAACAAATTCGTACACGTTATTTATCAATTTAACTCTAGAATTAAAGGATATACAACGAGAAACAACGTTTGACAACCTTTAAACAGTTTTAATAACTATCTCAAAAATTGTCGCTCTGATGCAAACAACTGATGAGTTATCTACTCAAATTTGTTGAACAAAACGACTTACGTATTTTAAGCATGCTAACCTTTAGCCCGGTAAACAAATTAAAAAAAAAAAAAACGCAATATGTAGGCTACACGAGAACGGAGACGTCGAGTAACCAAAACAAATGCGTTAAACAAATTCGTACACGTTATTTATCAATTTAACTCTAGAATTAAAGGATATACAACGGGAAACAACGTTTGACAACCTTTAAACAGTTTTAATAACTATCTCAAAAATTGTCGCTCTGATGCAATTAACTGATGAGTTATCTACTTAAATTTGTTGAACAAAACGACTTACGTATTTTAAGCATGCTAACCTTTAGCCCGGTAAGCAAATTAAAAAAAAAAACGCAATATGTAGGCTACACGAGAACGGAGACGTCGAGTAACCAAAACAAATGCGTTAAACAAATTCGTACACGTTATTTATCAAATTAACTCTAGAATTAAAGGATATGCAACGAGAAACAACGTTTGACAACCTTTAAACAGTTTTAATAACTATCTCAAAAATTGTCGCTCTGATGCAAACAACTGCTGAGTTATCTACTCAAATTTGTTGAACAAAACGACTTACGTATTTTAAACATGCTAACCTTTAGCCCGGTAAGCAAATTAAAAAAAAAACGCAATATGTAGGCTACACGAGAACGGAGACGTCGAGTAACCAAAACAAATGCGTTAAACAAATTCGTACACGTTATTTATCAATTTAACTCTAGAATTAAAGGATATACAACGACAAACAACGTTTGACAACCTTTAAACAGTTTTAATAACTATCTCAAAAATTGTCGCTCTGATGCAAACAACTGATTAGTTATCTACTTAAATTTGTTGAACAAAACGACTTACGTATTTTAAACATGCTAACCTTTAGCCCGGTAAGCAAATTAAAAAAAAAAAACGCAATATGTAGGCTACACGAGAACGGAGACGTCGAGTAACCAAAACAAATACGTTAAACAAATTCGTACACGTTATTTATCAATTTAACTCTAGAATTAAAGCATATACAACGAGAAGCAACGTTTGACAACCTTTAAACAGTTTTAATAACTATCTCAAAAATTATCGCTCTGATGCAAACAACTGATGAGTTATCTACTTAAATTTGTTGAACAAAACGACTTACGTATTTTAAGCATGCTAACCTTTAGCCCGGTAAGCAAATTAAAAAAAAAACGCAATTGTAGGCTACACGAGAACGGAGACGTCGAGTAACCAAAACAAATGCGTTAAACAAATTCGTACACGTTATTTATCAATTTAACTCTAGAATTAAAGGATATACAACGAGAAACAACGTTTGACAACCTTTAAACAGTTTTAATAACTATCTCAAAAATTGTCGCTCTGATGCAAACATCTGATGAGTTATCTACTTAAATTTGATGAACAAAACGACTTACGTATTTTAAACATGCCAACCTTTAGCCCGGTAAGCAAATTTAAAAAAAACGCAATATGTAGGCTACACGAGAACGGAGACGTCGAGCAACCAAACCAAATGCGTTAAACAAATTCGTACACGTTATTTATCAATTTAACTCTAGACTTAAAGGATATACAACGAGAAACAACGTTTGACCACCTTTAAACAGTTTTAATAACTATCTCAAAAATTGTCGCTCTGATGCAAACAACTGATGAGTTATCTACTTAAATTTGATGAACAAAACGACTTACGTATTTTAAACATGCTAACCTTTAGCCCGGTAAGCAAATTAAAAAAAAAAAACGCAATATGTAGGCTACACGAGAACGGAGACGTCGAGTAACCAAAACAAATGCGTTAAACAAATTCGTACACGTTATTTATCAATTTAACTCTAGAATTAAAGGATATACAACGAGAAACAACGTTTGACAACCTTTAAACAGTTTTAATAACTATCTCAAAAATTGTCGCTCTGATGCAAACAACTGATGAGTTATCTACTCAAATTTGTTGAACAAAACGACTTACGTATTTTAAGCATGCTAACCTTTAGCCCGGTAAGCAAATTAAAAAAAAAACGCAATATGTAGGCTACACGAGAGCGGAGACGTCGAGTAACCATCACAAATGCGTTAAACAAATTCGTACACGTTATTTATCAATTTAACTCTAGAATTAAAGGATATACAACGAGAAACAACGTTTGACAACCTTTAAACAGTTTTAATAACTATCTCAAAAATTGTCTCTCTGATGCAAACAACTGATGAGTTATCTACTCAAATTTGTTGAACAAAACGACTTACGTATTTTAAACATGCTAACCTTTAGCCCGGTAAGCAAATTAAAAAAAAAACGCAATATGTAGGCTACACGAGAACGGAGACGTCGAGTAACCAAAACAAATGCGTTAAACAAATTCGTACACGTTATTTATCAATTTAACTCTAGAATTAAAGGATATACAACGAGAAACAACGTTTGACAACCTTTAAACAGTTTTAATAACTATCTAAAAAATTGTCGCTCTGATGCAAACAACTGATGAGTTATCTACTTAAATTTGTTGAACAAAACGACTTACGTATTTTAAACATGCTAACCTTTAGCCCGGTAAGCAAATTAAAAAAAAAAAAACGCAATATGTAGGCTACACGAGAACGGAGACGTCGAGTAACCAAAACAAATACGTTAAACAAATTCGTACACGTTATTTATCAATTTAACTCTAGAATTAAAGGATATACAACGAGAAGCAACGTTTGACAACCTTTAAACAGTTTTAATAACTATCTCAAAAATTATCGCTCTGATGCAAACAACTGATGAGTTATCTACTTAAATTTGTTGAACAAAACGACTTACGTATTTTAAGCATGCTAACCTTTAGCCCGGTAAGCAAATTAAAAAAAAAACGCAATTGTAGGCTACACGAGAACGGAGACGTCGAGTAACCAAAACAAATGCGTTAAACAAATTCGTACACGTTATTTATCAATTTAACTCTAGAATTAAAGGATATACAACGAGAAACAACGTTTGACAACCTTTAAACAGTTTTAATAACTATCTCAAAAATTGTCGCTCTGATGCAAACAACTGATGAGTTATCTACTTAAATTTGATGAACAAAACGACTTACGTATTTTAAACATGCTAACCTTTAGCCCGGTAAGCAAATTTAAAAAAAAACGCAATATGTAGGCTACACGAGAACGGAGACGTCGAGCAACCAAAACAAATGCGTTAAACAAATTCGTACACGTTATTTATCAATTTAACTCTAGACTTAAAGGATATACAACGAGAAACAACGTTTGACAACCTTTAAACAGTTTTAATAACTATCTGAAAAATTGTCGCTCTGATGCAAACAACTGATGAGTTATCTACTTAAATTTGATGAACAAAACGACTTACGTATTTTAAACATGCTAACCTTTAGCTCGGTAAGCAAATTAAAAAAAAAAACGCAATATGTAGGCTACACGAGAACGGAGACGTCGAGTAACCAAAACAAATGCGTTAAACAAATTCGTACACGTTATTTATCAATTTAACTCTAGAATTAAAGGATATACAACGAGAAACAACGTTTGACAACCTTTAAACAGTTTTAATAACTATCTCAAAAATTGTCGCTCTGATGCAAACAACTGATGAGTTATCTACTTAAATTTGATGAACAAAACGACTTACGTATTTTAAACATGCTAACCTTTAGCCCGGTGAGCAAATTAAAAAAAAAAACGCAATATGTAGGCTACACGAGAACGGAGGCGTCGAGTAACCAAAACAAATGCGTTAAACAAATTCGTACACGTTATTTATCAATTTAACTCTAGAATTAAAGGATATACAACGAGAAACAACGTTTGACAACCTTTAAACAGTTTTAATAACTATCTCAAAAATTGTCGCTCTGATGCAAACAACTGATGAGTTATCTACTTAAATTTGTTGAACAAAACGACTTACGTATTTTAAACATGCTAACCTTTAGCCCGGTAAGCAAATTTAAAAAAAAACGCAATATGTAGGCTACACGAGAACGGAGACGTCGAGTAACCAAAACAAATGCGTTAAACAAATTCGTACACGTTATTTATCAATTTAACTCTAGAATTAAAGGATATACAACGAGAAACAACGTTTGACAACCTTTAAACAGTTTTAATAACTATCTCAAAAATTATCGCTCTGATGCAATCAACTGATGAGTTATCTACTTAAATTTGTTGAACAAAACGACTTACGTATTTTAAGCATGCTAACCTTTAGCCCGGTAAGCAAATTAAAAAAAAACGCAATATGTAGGCTACACGAGAACGGAGACGTCGAGTAACCAAAACAAATGCGTTAAACAAATTCGTACACGTTATTTATCAACTTAACTCTAGAAAACGAGAAACAACGTTTGACAACCTTTAAACAGTTTTAATAACTATCTCAAAAATTGTCGCTCTGATGCAAACAACTGATGAGTTATCTACTTAAATTTGTTGAACAAAACGACTTACGTATTTTAAGCATGCTAACCTTTAGCCCGGTAAGCAAATTAAAAAAAAAAACGCAATATGTAGGCTACACGAGAACGGAGACGTCGAGTAACCAAAACAAATGCGTTAAACAAATTCGTACACGTTATTTATCAATTTAGCTCTAGAATTAAAGGATATACAACGAGAAACAACGTTTGACAACCTTTAAACAGTTTTAATAACTATCTCAAAAATTATCGCTCTGATGCAAACAACTGATGAGTTATCTACTTAAATTTGTTGAACAAAACGACTTACGTATTTTAAACATGCTAACCTTTAGCCCGGTAAGCAAATTAAAAAAAAAAACGCAATATGTAGGCTACACGAGAACGGAGACGTCGAGTAACCAAAACAAATGCGTTAAACAAATTCGTACACGTTATTTATCAATTTAACTCTAGAATTAAAGGATATACAACGAGAAACAACGTTTGACAACCTTTAAACAGTTTTAATAACTATCTCAAAAATTGTCGCTCTGATGCAAACAACTGCTGAGTTATCTACTCAAATTTGTTGAACAAAACGACTTACGTATTTTAAACATGCTAACCTTTAGCCCGGTAAGCAAATTAAAAAAAAAAAACGCAATATGTAGGCTACACGAGAACGGAGACGTCGAGTAACCAAAACAAATGCGTTAAACAAATTCGTACACGTTATTTATCAATTTAACTCTAGAATTAAAGGATATACAACGAGAAACAACGTTTGACAACCTTTAAACAGTTTTAATAACTATCTCAAAAATTGTCGCTCTGATGCAAACAACTGATGAGTTATCTACTCAAATTTGTTGAACAAAACGACTTACGTATTTTAAGCATGCTAACCTTTAGCCCGGTAAGCAAATTAAAAAAAAAAAAACGCAATATGTAGGCTACACGAGAACGGAGACGTCGAGTAACCAAAACAAATGCGTTAAACAAATTCGTACACGTTATTTATCAATTTAACTCTAGAATTAAAGGATATACAACGGGAAACAACGTTTGACAACCTTTAAACAGTTTTAATAACTATCTCAAAAATTGTCGCTCTGATGCAATTAACTGATGAGTTATCTACTTAAATTTGTTGAACAAAACGACTTACGTATTTTAAGCATGCTAACCTTTAGCCCGGTAAGCAAATTAAAAAAAAAACGCAATATGTAGGCTACACGAGAACGGAGACGTCGAGTAACCAAAACAAATGCGTTAAACAAATTCGTACACGTTATTTATCAAATTAACTCTAGAATTAAAGGATATACAACGAGAAACAACGTTAGACAACCTTTAAACAGTTTTAATAACTATCTCAAAAATTTTAGCTCTGATGCAAACAACTGCTGAGTTATCTACTCAAATTTGTTGAACAAAACGACTTACGTATTTTAAACATGCTAACCTTTAGCCCGGTAAGCAAATTAAAAAAAAAACGCAATATGTAGGCTACACGAGAACGGAGACGTCGAGTAACCAAAACAAATGCGTTAAACAAATTCGTACACGTTATTTATCAATTTAACTCTAGAATTAAAGGATATACAACTACAAACAACGTTTGACAACCTTTAAACAGTTTTAATAACTATCTCAAAAATTGTCGCTCTGATGCAAACAACTGATTAGTTATCTACTTAAATTTGTTGAACAAAACGACTTACGTATTTTAAACATGCTAACCTTTAGCCCGGTAAGCAAATTAAAAAAAAAAAACGCAATATGTAGGCTACACGAGAACGGAGACGTCGAGTAACCAAAACAAATACGTTAAACAAATTCGTACACGTTATTTATCAATTTAACTCTAGAATTAAAGCATATACAACGAGAAGCAACGTTTGACAACCTTTAAACAGTTTTAATAACTATCTCAAAAATTATCGCTCTGATGCAAACAACTGATGAGTTATCTACTTAAATTTGTTGAACAAAACGACTTACGTATTTTAAGCATGCTAACCTTTAGCCCGGTAAGCAAATTAAAAAAAAAAACGCAATTGTAGGCTACACGAGAACGGAGACGTCGAGTAACCAAAACAAATGCGTTAAACAAATTCGTACACGTTATTTATCAATTTAACTCTAGAATTAAAGGATATACAACGAGAAACAACGTTTGACAACCTTTAAACAGTTTTAATAACTATCTCAAAAATTGTCGCTCTGATGCAAACATCTGATGAGTTATCTACTTAAATTTGATGAACAAAACGACTTACGTATTTTAAACATGCCAACCTTTAGCCCGGTAAGCAAATTAAAAAAAAACGCAATATGTAGGCTACACGAGAACGGAGACGTCGAGCAACCAAACCAAATGCGTTAAACAAATTCGTACACGTTATTTATCAATTTAACTCTAGACTTAAAGGATATACAACGAGAAACAACGTTTGACCACCTTTAAACAGTTTTAATAACTATCTCAAAAATTGTCGCTCTGATGCAAACAACTGATGAGTTATCTACTTAAATTTGATGAACAAAACGACTTACGTATTTTAAACATGCTAACCTTTAGCCCGGTAAGCAAATTAAAAAAAAAAACGCAATATGTAGGCTACACGAGAACGGAGACGTCGAGTAACCAAAACAAATGCGTTAAACAAATTCGTACACGTTATTTATCAATTTAACTCTAGAATTAAAGGATATACAACGAGAAACAACGTTTGACAACCTTTAAACAGTTTTAATAACTATCTCAAAAATTGTCGCTCTGATGCAAACAACTGATGAGTTATCTACTCAAATTTGTTGAACAAAACGACTTACGTATTTTAAGCATGCTAACCTTTAGCCCGGTAAGCAAATTAAAAAAAAAACGCAATATGTAGGCTACACGAGAGCGGAGACGTCGAGTAACCATCACAAATGCGTTAAACAAATTCGTACACGTTATTTATCAATTTAACTCTAGAATTAAAGGATATACAACGAGAAACAACGTTTGACAACCTTTAAACAGTTTTAATAACTATCTCAAAAATTGTCTCTCTGATGCAAACAACTGATGAGTTATCTACTCAAATTTGTTGAACAAAACGACTTACGTATTTTAAACATGCTAACCTTTAGCCCGGTAAGCAAATTAAAAAAAAAACGCAATATGTAGGCTACACGAGAACGGAGACGTCGAGTAACCAAAACAAATGCGTTAAACAAATTCGTACACGTTATTTATCAATTTAACCCTAGAATTAAAGGATATACAACGAGAAACAACGTTTGACAACCTTTAAACAGTTTTAATAACTATCTAAAAAATTGTCGCTCTGATGCAAACAACTGATGAGTTATCTACTTAAATTTGTTGAACAAAACGACTTACGTATTTTAAGCATGCTAACCTTTAGCCCGGTAAGCAAATTAAAAAAAAAACGCAATATGTAGGCTACACGAGAACGGAGACGTCGAGTAACCAAAACAAATGCATTAAACAAATTCGTACACGTTATTTATCAATTTAACTCTAGAATTAAAGGATATACAACGGGAAACAACGTTTGACAACCTTTAAACAGTTTTAATAACTATCTCAAAAATTGTCGCTCTGATGCAATTAACTGATGAGTTATCTACTTAAATTTGTTGAACAAAACGACTTACGTATTTTAAGCATGCTAACCTTTAGCCCGGTAAGCAAATTAAAAAAAAAACGCAATATGTAGGCTACACGAGAACGGAGACGTCGAGTAACCAAAACAAATGCGTTAAACAAATTCGTACACGTTATTTATCAAATTAACTCTAGAATTAAAGGATATACAACGAGAAACAACGTTTGACAACCTTTAAACAGTTTTAATAACTATCTCAAAAATTGTCGCTCTGATGCAAACAACTGCTGAGTTATCTACTCAAATTTGTTGAACAAAACAACTTACGTATTTTAAACATGCTAACCTTTAGCCCGGTAAGCAAATTAAAAAAAAACGCAATATGTAGGCTACACGAGAACGGAGACGTCGAGTAACCAAAACAAATGCGTTAAACAAATTCGTACACGTTATTTATCAATTTAACTCTAGAATTAAAGGATATACAACGAGAAACAACGTTTGACAACCTTTACACAGTTTTAATAACTATCTCAAAAATTGTCGCTCTGATGCAAACAACTGATGAGTTATCTACTTAAATTTGTTGAACAAAACGACTTACGTATTTTAAACATGCTAACCTTTAGCCCGGTAAGCAAATTAAAAAAAAAAAACGCAATATGTAGGCTACACGAGAACGGAGACGTCGAGTAACCAAAACAAATACGTTAAACAAATTCGTACACGTTATTTATCAATTTAACTCTAGAATTAAAGGATATACAACGAGAAGCAACGTTTGACAACCTTTAAACAGTTTTAATAACTATCTCAAAAATTATCGCTCTGATGCAAACAACTGATGAGTTATCTACTTAAATTTGTTGAACAAAACGACTTACGTATTTTAAGCATGCTAACCTTTAGCCCGGTAAGCAAATTAAAAAAAAAACGCAATTGTAGGCTACACGAGAACGGAGACGTCGAGTAACCAAAACAAATGCGTTAAACAAATTCGTACACGTTATTTATCAATTTAACTCTAGAATTAAAGGATATACAACGAGAAACAACGTTTGAGAACCTTTAAACAGTTTTAATAACTATCTCAAAAATTGTCGCTCTGATGCAAACAACTGATGAGTTATCTACTTAAATTTGATGAACAAAACGACTTACGTATTTTAAACATGCTAACCTTTAGCCCGGTAAGCAAATTAAAAAAAAACGCAATATGTAGGCTACACGAGAACGGAGACGTCGAGCAACCAAAACAAATTCGTTAAACAAATTCATACACGTTATTTATCAATTTAACTCTAGAATTAAAGGATATACAACGAGAAACAACGTTTGACAACCTTTAAACAGTTTTAATAACTATCTCAAAAATTGTCGCTCTGATGCAAACAACTGATGAGTTATCTACTTAAATTTGATGAACAAAACGACTTACGTATTTTAAACATGCTAACCTTTAGCCCGGTAAGCAAATTAAAAAAAAAAACGCAATATGTAGGCTACACGAGAACGGAGACGTCGAGTAACCAAAACAAATGCGTTAAACAAATTCGTACACGTTATTTATCAATTTAACTCTAGAATTAAAGGATATACAACGAGAAACAACGTTTGACAACCTTTAAACAGTTTTAATAACTATCTCAAAAATTGTCGCTCTGATGCAAACAACTGATGAGTTATCTACTCAAATTTGTTGAACAAAACGACTTACGTATTTTAAGCATGCTAACCTTTAGCCCGGTAAGCAAATTAAAAAGAAAACGCAATATGTAGGCTACACGAGAGCGGAGACGTCGAGTAACCATCACAAATGCGTTAAACAAATTCGTACACGTTATTTATCAATTTAACTCTAGAATTAAAGGATATACAACGAGAAACAACGTTTGACAACCTTTAAACAGTTTTAATAACTATCTCAAAAATTGTCTCTCTGATGCAAACAACTGATGAGTTATCTACTCAAATTTGTTGAACAAAACGACTTACGTATTTTAAACATGCTAACCTTTAGCCCGGTAAGCAAATTAAAAAAAAAACGCAATATGTAGGCTACACGAGAACGGAGACGTCGAGTAACCAAAACAAATGCGTTAAACAAATTCGTACACGTTATTTATCAATTTAACTCTAGAATTAAAGGATATACAACGAGAAACAACGTTTGACAACCTTTAAACAGTTTTAATAACTATCTAAAAAATTGTCGCTCTGATGCAAACAACTGATGAGTTATCTACTTAAATTTGTTGAACAAAACGACTTACGTATTTTAAGCATGCTAACCTTTAGCCCGGTAAGCAAATTAAAAAAAAAACGCAATATGTAGGCTACACGAGAACGGAGACGTCGAGTAACCAAAACAAATGCGTTAAACAAATTCGTACACGTTATTTATCAATTTAACTCTAGAATTAAAGGATATACAACGAGAAACAACGTTTGACAACCTTTAAACAGTTTTAATAACTATCTCAAAAATTATCGCTCTGATGCAAACAACTGATGATTTATCTACTTAAATTTGTTGAACAAAACGACTTACGTATTTTAAGCATGCTAACCTTTAGCCCGGTAAGCAAATTAAAAAAAAAAACGCAATATGTAGGCTACACGAGAACGGAGACGTCGGGTAACCAAAACAAATGCGTTAAACAAATTCGTACACGTCATTTATCAATTTAACTCTAGAATTAAAGGATATACAACGAGAAACAACGTTTGACAACCTTTAAACAGTTTTAATAACTATCTCAAAAATTGTCGCTCTGATGCAAACAACTGATGAGTTATCTACTTAAATTTGATGAACAAAACGACTTACGTATTTTAAACATGCTAACCTTTAGCCAGGTAAGCAAATTAAAAAAATAACGCAATATGTAGGCTATACGAGAACGGAGACGTCGAGTAACCAAAACAAATGCGTTAAACATATTCGTACACGTTATTTATCAATCTAACTCTAGAATTAAAGGATATACAACGAGAAACAACGTTTGACAACCTTTAAACAGTTTTAATAACTATCTCAAAAATTGTCGCTCTGATGCAAACAACTGATGAGTTATCTACTCAAATTTGTTGAACAAAACGACTTACGTATTTTAAACATGCTAACCTTTAGCCCGGTAAGCAAATTAAAAAAAAACGCAATATGTAGGCTACACGAGAACGGAGACGTCGAGTAACCAAAACAAATGCGTTAAACAAATTCGTACACGTTATTTATCAATTTAACTCTAGAATTAAAGGATATACAACGAGAAACAACGTTTGACAACCTTTAAACAGTTTTAATAACTATCTCAAAAATTGTCGCTCTGATGCAAACAACTGATGAGTTATCTACTTAAATTTGTTGAACAAAACGACTTACGTATTTTAAGCATGCTAACTTTTAGCCCGGTAAGCAAATTCAAAAAAAAAACGCAATATGTAGGCTACACGAGAACGGAGACGTCGAGTAACCAAAACAAATGCGTTAAACAAATTCGTACACGTTATTTATCAATTTAACTCTAGAATTAAAGGATATACAACGAGAAACAACGTTTGACAACCTTTAAACAGTTTTAATAACTATCTCAAAAATTGTCGCTCTGATGCAAACAACTGCTGAGTTATCTACTCAAATTTGTTGAACAAAACGACTTATGTATTTTAAACATGCTAACCTTTAGCCCGGTAAGCAAATTACAAAAAAAAACGCAATATGTAGGCTACACGAGAACGGAGACGTCGAGTAACCAAAACAAATGCGTTAAACAAATTCGTACACGTTATTTATCAATTTAACTCTAGAATTAAAGGATATACAACGAGAAACAACGTTTGACAACCTTTAAACAGTTTTAATAACTATCTCAAAAATTATCGCTCTGATGCAAACAACTGATGAGTTATCTACTTAAATTTGTTGAACAAAACGACTTACGTATTTTAAGCATGCTAACCTTTAGCCCGGTAAGCAAATAAAAAAAAAAACGCAATATGTAGGCTACACGAGAACGGAGACGTCGGGTAACCAAAACAAATGCGTTAAACAAATTCGTACACGTTATTTATCAATTTAACTCTAGAATTAAAGGATATACAACGAGAAACAACGTTTGACAACCTTTAAACAGTTTTAATAACTATCTCAAAAATTGTCGCTCTGATGCAAACAACTGATGAGTTATCTACTTAAATTTGATGAACAAAACAACTTACGTATTTTAAACATGCTAACCTTTAGCCCGGTAAGCAAATTAAAAAAAAAAAACGCAATATGTAGGCTACACGAGAACGGAGACGTCGAGTAACCAAAACAAATGCGTTAAACAAATTCGTACACGTTATTTATCAATTTAACTCTAGAATTAAAGGATATACAACGAGAAACAACGTTTGACAACCTTTAAACAGTTCTAATAACTATCTCAAAAATTATCGCTCTGATGCAAACAACTGATGAGTTATCTACTTAAATTTGTTGAACAAAACGACTTACGTATTTTAAGCATGCTAACCTTTAGCCCGGTAAGCAAATTAAAAAAAAAACGCAATATGTAGGCTACACGAGAACGGAGACGTCGAGTAACCAAAACAAATGCGTTAAACAAATTCGTACACGTTATTTATCAATTTAACTCTAGAATTAAAGGATATACAACGAGAAACAACGTTTGACAACCTTTAAACAGTTTTAATAACTATCTCAACAATTGTCGCTCTGATGCAAACAACTGATGAGTTATCTACTTAAATTTGTTGAACGAAACCACTTACGTATTTTAAACATGCTAACCTTTAGCCCGGTAAGCAAATTTAAAAAAAACGCAATATGTAGGCTACACGAGAACGGAGACGTCGAGTAACCAAAACAAATACGTTAAACAAATTCGTACACGTTATTTATCAATTTAACTCTAGAATTAAAGGATATACAACGAGAAACAACGTTTGACAACCTTTAAACAGTTTTAATAACTATCTCAAAAATTGTCGCTCTGATGCAAACAACTGATGAGTTATCTACTCAAATTTGTTGAACAAAACGACTTACGTATTTTAAGCATGCTAACCTTTAGCCCGGTAAGCAAATTAAAAAAAAAAAACGCAATATGTAGGCTACACGAGAACGGAGACGTCGAGTAACCAAAACAAATGCGTTAAACAAATTCGTACACGTTATTTATCAATTTAACTCTAGAATTAAAGGATATACAACGAGAAACAACGTTTGACAACCTTTAAACAGTTTTAATAACTATCTCAAAAATTGTCGCTCTGATGCAAACAACTGCTGAGTTATCTACTCAAATTTGTTGAACAAAATGACTTACGTATTTTAAACATGCTAACCTTTAGCCCGGTAAGCAAATTAAAAAAAAAAACGCAATATGTAGGCTACACGAGAACGGAGACGTCGAGTAACCAAAACAAATGCGTTAAACAAATTCGTACACGTTATTTATTAATTTAACTCTAGAATTAAAGGATATACAACGAGAAACAACGTTTTACAACCTTTAAACAGTTTTAATAACTATCTCAAAAATTGTCGCTCTGATGCAAACAACTGATGAGTTATCTACTTAAATTTTTTGAACAAAACGACTTACGTATTTTAAACATGCTAACCTTTAGCCCGGTAAGCAAATTAAAAAAAAACGCAATATGTAGGCTACACGAGAACGGAGACGTCGAGTAACCAAAACAAATGCGTTAAACAAATTCGTACACGTTATTTATCAATTTAACTCTAGAATTAAAGGATATACAACGAGAAACAACGTTTGACAACCTTTAAAAAGTTTTAATAACTATCTCAAAAATTGTCGCTCTGATGCAAACAACTGATGAGTTATCTACTTAAATTTGATGAACAAAACGACTTACGTATTTTAAACATGCTAACCTTTAGCCCGGTAAGCAAATTAAAAAAAAAACGCAATATGTAGGCTACACGAGAACGGAGACGTCGAGTAACCAAAACAAATGCGTTAAACAAATTCGTACACGTTGTTTATCAATTTAACTCTAGAATTAAAGGATATACAACGAGAAACAACGTTTGACAACCTTTAAACAGTTTTAATAACTATCTCAAAAATTGTCGCTCTGATGCAAACAACTGATGAGTTATCTACTTAAATTTGTTGAACAAAACGACTTACGTATTTTAAACATGCTAACCTTTAGCCCGGTAAGCAAATTAAAAAAAAAACGCAATATGTAGGCTACACGAGAAGGGAGACGTCGAGTAACCAAAACAAATGCGTTAAACAAATTCGTACACGTTATTTATCAATTTAACTCTAGAATTAAAGGATATACAACGAGAAACAACGTTTGACAACCTTTAAACAGTTTTAATAACTATCTCAAAAATTATCGCTCTGATGCAAACAACTGATGAGTTATCTACTTAAATTTGTTGAACAAAACGACTTACGTATTTTAAGCATGCTAACCTTTAGCCCGGTAAGCAAATTAAAAAAAAAAAACGCAATATGTAGGCTACACGAGAACGGAGACGTCGAGTAACCAAAACAAATGCGTTAAACAAATTCGTACACGTTATTTATCAATTTAACTCTAGAATTAAAGGATATACAACGAGAAACAACGTTTGACAACCTTTAAACAGTTTTAATGACTATCTCAAAAATTGTCGCTCTGATGCAAACAACTGCCGAGTTATCTACTCAAATTTGTTGAACAAAACGACTTACGTATTTTAAGCATGCTAACATTTAGCCCGGTAAGCAAATTAAAAAAAAACGCAATATGTAGGCTACACGAGAACGGAGACGTCGAGTAACCAAAACAAATCCGTTAAACAAATTCGTACACGTTATTTATCAATTTAACTCTAGAATTAAAGGATATACAACGAGAAACAACGTTTGACAACCTTTAAACAGTTTTAATAACTATCTCAAAAATTGTCGCTCTGATGCAAACAACTGATGAGTTATCTACTCAAATTTGTTGAACAAAACGACTTACGTATTTTAAACATGCTAACCTTTAGCCCGGTAAGCAAATTTAAAAAAAAACGCAATATGTAGGCTACACGAGAACGGAGACGTCGAGTAACCAAAACAAATGCGTTAAACAAATTCGTACACGTTATTTATCAATTTAGCTCTAGAATTAAAGGATATACAACGAGAAACAACGTTTGACAACCTTTAAACAGTTTTAATAACTATCTCAAAAATTGTCGCTCTGATGCAAACAACTGATGAGTTATCTACTTAAATTTGTTGAACAAAACGACTTACGTATTTTAAGCATGCTAACCTTTAGCCCGGTAAGCAAATTAAAAAAAAAAACGCAATATGTAGGCTACACGAGAACGGAGACGTCGAGTAACCAAAACAAATGCGTTAAACAAATTCGTACACGTTATTTATCAACTTAACTCTAGAATTAAAGGATATACAACGAGAAACAACGTTTGACAACCTTTAAACAGTTTTAATAACTATCTCAAAAATTGTCGCTCTGATGCAAACAACTGCTGAGTTATCTACTCAAATTTGTCGAACAAAACGACTTACGTATTTTAAACATGCTAACCTTTAGCCCGGTAAGCAAATTACAAAAAAAAACGCAATATGTAGGCTACACGAGAACGGAGACGTCGAGTAACCAAAATAAATGCGTTAAACAAATTCGTACACGTTATTTATCAATTTAACTCTAGAATTAAAGGATAAACAACGAGAAACAACGTTTGACAACCTTTAAACAGTTTTAATAACTATCTCAAAAATTATCGCTCTGATGCAAACAACTGATGAGTTATCTACTTAAATTTGTTGAACAAAACGACTTACGTATTTTAAGCATGCTAACCTTTAGCCCGGTAAGCAAATTAAAAAAAAAACGCAATACGTAGGCTACACGAGAACGGAGACGTCGAGTAACCAAAACAAATGCGTTAAACAAATTCGTATACGTTATTTATCAATTTAACTCTAGAATTAAAGGATATACAACGAGAAACAACGTTTGACAACCTTTAAACAGTTTTAATAACTATCTCAAAAATTGTCGCTCTGATGCAAACAACTGATGAGTTATCTACTTAAATTTGATGAACAAAACGACTTACGTATTTTAAACATGCTAACCTTTAGCCCGGTAAGCAAATTTAAAAAAAAACGCAATATGTAGGCTACACGAGAACGGAGACGTCGAGCAACCAAAACAAATGCGTTAAACAAATTCGTACACGTTATTTATCAATTTAACTCTAGACTTAAAGGATATACAACGAGAAACAACGTTTGACAACCTTTAAACAGTTTTAATAACTATCTCAAAAATTGTCGCTCTGATGCAAACAACTGATGAGTTATCTACTTAAATTTGATGAACAAAACGACTTACGTATTTTAAACATGCTAACCTTTAGCCCGGTAAGCAAATTAAAAAAAAAAACGCAATATGTAGGCTACACGAGAACGGAGACGTCGAGTAACCAAAACAAATGCGTTAAACAAATTCGTACACGTTATTTATCAATTTAACTCTAGAATTAAAGGATATACAACGAGAAACAACGTTTGACAACCTTTAAACAGTTTTAATAACTATCTCAAAAATTGTCGCTCTGATGCAAACAACTGCTGAGTTATCTACTCAAATTTGTTGAACAAAACGACTTACGTATTTTAAGCATGCTAACCTTTAGCCCGGTAAGCAAATTAAAAAAAAAAACGCAATATGTAGGCTACACGAGAACGGAGACGTCGAGTAACCAAAACAAATGCGTTAAACAAATTCGTACACGTTATTTATCAATTTAACTCTAGAATTAAAGGATATACAACGAGAAACAACGTTTGACAACCCTTAAACAGTTTTAATAACTATCTCAAAAATTGTCGCTCTGATGCAAACAACTGATGAGTTATATACTCAAATTTGTTGAACAAAACGACTTACGTATTTTAAACATGCTAACCTTTAGCCCGGTAAGCAAATTAAAAAAAAAAACGCAATATGTAGGCTACACGAGAACGGAGACGTCGAGTAACCAAAACAAATGCGTTAAACAAATTCGTACACGTTATTTATCAATTTAACTCTAGAATTAAAGGATATACAACGAGAAACAACGTTTGACAACCTTTAAACAGTTTTAATAACTATCTCAAAAATTGTCGCTCTGATGCAAACGACTGATGAGTTATCTACTCAAATTTGTTGAACAAAACGGCTTACGTATTTTAAGCATGCTAACCTTTAGCCCGGTAAGCAAATTAAAAAAAAAAAACGCAATATGTAGGCTACACGAGAACGCAGACGTCGAGTAACCAAAACAAATGCGTTAAACAAATTCGTACACGTTATTTATCAATTTAACTCTAGAATTAAAGGATATACAACGAGAAACAACGTTTGACAACCTTTAAACAGTTTTAATAACTATCTCAAAAATTGTCGCTCTGATGCAAACGACTGATGAGTTATCTACTTAAATTTGATGAACAAAACGACTTACGTATTTTAAACATGCTAACCTTTAGCCCGGTAAGCAAATTTAAAAAAAAACGCAATATGTAGGCTACACGAGAACGGAGACGTCGGTTAACCAAAACAAATGCGTTAAACAAATTCGTACACGTTATTTATCAATTTAACTCTAGAATTAAAGGATATACAACGAGAAACAACGTTTGACAACCTTTAAACAGTTTTAATAACTATCTCAAAAATTGTCGCTCTGATGCAAACAACTGATGAGTTATATACTCAAATTTGTTGAACAAAACGACTTACGTATTTTAAACATGCTAACCTTTAGCCCGGTAAGCAAATTTAAAAAAAAACGCAATATGTAGGCTACACGAGAACGGAGACGTCGAGTAACCAAAACAAATGCGTTAAACAAATTCGTACACGTTATTTATCAATTTAGCTCTAGAATTAAAGGATAAACAACGAGAAACAACGTTTGACAACCTTTAAACAGTTTTAATAACTATCTCAAAAATTATCGCTCTGATGCAAACAACTGATGAGTTATCTACTTAAATTTGTTGAACAAAACGACTTACGTATTTTAAGCATGCTAACCTTTAGCCCGGTAAGCAAATTAAAAAAAAAACGCAATACGTAGGCTACACGAGAACGGAGACGTCGAGTAACCAAAACAAATGCGTTAAACAAATTCGTATACGTTATTTATCAATTTAACTCTAGAATTAAAGGATATACAACGAGAAACAACGTTTGACAACCTTTAAACAGTTTTAATAACTATCTCAAAAATTGTCGCTCTGATGCAAACAACTGATGAGTTATCTACTTAAATTTGATGAACAAAACGACTTACGTATTTTAAACATGCTAACCTTTAGCCCGGTAAGCAAATTAAAAAAAAAACGCAATATGTAGGCTACACGAGAACGGAGACGTCGAGTAACCAAAACAAATGCGTTAAACAAATTCGTACACGTTATTTATCAATTTAACGCTAGAATTAAAGGATATACAACGAGAAACAACGTTTGACAACCTTTAAACAGTTTTAATAACTATCTCAAAAATTATCGCTCTGATGCAAACAACTGATGAGTTATCTACTTAAATTTGTTGAACAAAACGACTTACGTATTTTAGGCATGCTAACCTTTAGCCCGGTAAGCAAATTAAAAAAAAAACGCAATATGTAGGCTACACGAGAACGGAGACGTCGAGTAACCAAAACAAATGCGTTAAACAAATTCGTACACGTTATTTATCAATTTAACTCTAGAATTAAAGGATATACAACGAGAAACAACGTTTGACAACCTTTAAACAGTTTTAATAACTATCTCAACAATTGTCGCTCTGATGCAAACAACTGATGAGTTATCTACTTAAATTTGTTGAACAAAACCACTTACGTATTTTAAACATGCTAACCTTTAGCCCGGTAAGCAAATTAAAAAAAAAAACGCAATATGTAGGCTACACGAGAACGGAGACGTCGAGTAACCAAAACAAATACGTTAAACAAATTCGTACACGTTATTTATCAATTTAACTCTAGAATTAAAGGATATACAACGAGAAACAACGTTTGACAACCTTTAAACAGTTTTAATAACTATCTCAAAAATTGTCGCTCTGATGCAAACAACTGATGAGTTATCTACTCAAATTTGTTGAACAAAACGACTTACGTATTTTAAGCATGCTAACCTTTAGCCCGGTAAGCAAATTAAAAAAAAAAACGCAATATGTAGGCTACACGAGAACGGAGACGTCGAGTAACCAAAACAAATGCGTTAAACAAATTCGTACACGTTATTTATCAATTTAACTCTAGAATTAAAGGATATACAACGAGAAACAACGTTTGACAACCTTTAAACAGTTTTAATAACTATCTCAAAAATTGTCGCTCTGATGCAAACAACTGCTGAGTTATCTACTCAAATTTGTTGAACAAAACGACTTACGTATTTTAAACATGCTAACCTTTAGCCCGGTAAGCAAATTAAAAAAAAACGCAATATGTAGGCTACACGAGAACGGAGACGTCGAGTAACCAAAACAAATGCGTTAAACAAATTCGTACACGTTATTTATCAATTTAACTCTAGAATTAAAGGATATACAACGAGAAACAACGTTTGACAACCTTTAAACAGTTTTAATAACTATCTCAAAAATTGTCGCTCTGATGCAAACAACTGATGAGTTATCTACTTAAATTTGTTGAACAAAACGACTTACGTATTTTAAACATGCTAACCTTTAGCCCGGTAAGCAAATTAAAAAAAAAAACGCAATATGTAGGCTACACGAGAACGGAGACGTCGAGTAACCAAAACAAATGCGTTAAACAAATTCGTACACGTTATTTATCAATTTAACTCTAGAATTAAAGGATATACAACGAGAAACAACGTTTGACAACCTTTAAACAGTTTTAATAACTATCTCAAAAATTGTCGCTCTGATGCAAACAACTGATGAGTTATCTACTTAAATTTGATGAACAAAACGACTTACGTATTTTAAACATGCTAACCTTTAGCCCGGTAAGCAAATTAAAAAAAAAAACGCAATATGTAGGCTACACGAGAACGGAGACGTCGAGTAACCAAAACAAATGCGTTAAACAAATTCGTACACGTTATTTATCAAATTAACTCTAGAATTAAAGGATATACAACGAGAAACAACGTTTGACAACCTTTAAACAGTTTTAATAACTATCTCAAAAATTGTCGCTCTGATGCAAACAACTGCTGAGTTATCTACTCAAATTTGTTGAACAAAACGACTTACGTATTTTAAACATGCTAACCTTTAGCCCGGTAAGCAAATTAAAAAAAAAAAGCAATATGTAGGCTACACGAGAACGGAGACGTCGAGTAACCAAAACAAATGCGTTAAACAAATTCGTACACGTTATTTATCAATTTAACTCTAGAATTAAAGGATATACAACGAGAAACAACGTTTGACAACCTTTAAACAGTTTTAATAACTATCTCAAAAATTGTCGCTCTGATGCAAACAACTGATTAGTTATCTACTTAAATTTGTTGAACAAAACGACTTACGTATTTTAAACAGCTAACCTTTAGCCCGGTAAGCAAATTAAAAAAAAAAAAACGCAATATGTAGGCTACACGAGAACGGAGACGTCGAGTAACCAAAACAAATACGTTAAACAAATTCGTACACGTTATTTATCAATTTAACTCTAGAATTAAAGCATATACAACGAGAAGCAACGTTTGACAACCTTTAAACAGTTTTAATAACTATCTCAAAAATTATCGCTCTGATGCAAACAACTGATGAGTTATCTACTTAAATTTGTTGAACAAAACGACTTACGTATTTTAAGCATGCTAACCTTTAGCCCGGTAAGCAAATTAAAAAAAAAACGCAATTGTAGGCTACACGAGAACGGAGACGTCGAGTAACCAAAACAAATGCGTTAAACAAATTCGTACACGTTATTTATCAATTTAACTCTAGAATTAAAGGATATACAACGAGAAACAACGTTTGACAACCTTTAAACAGTTTTAATAACTATCTCAAAAATTGTCGCTCTGATGCAAACAACTGCTGAGTTATCTACTCAAATTTGTTGAACAAAACGACTTACGTATTTTAAACATGCTAACCTTTAGCCCGGTAAGCAAATTAAAAAAAAAAAAACGCAATATGTAGGCTACACGAGAACGGAGACGTCGAGTAACCAAAACAAATGCGTTAAACAAATTCGTACACGTTATTTATCAATTTAACTCTAGAATTAAAGGATATACAACGAGAAACAACGTTTGACAACCTTTAAACAGTTTTAATAACTATCTCAAAAAATTGTCGCTCTGATGCAAACAACTGATGAGTTATCTACTCAAATTTGTTGAACAAAACGACTTACGTATTTTAAGCATGCTACCCTTTAGCCCGGTAAGCAAATTAAAAAAAAAAAAACGCAATATGTAGGCTACACGAGAACGGAGACGTCGAGTAACCAAAACAAATGCGTTAAACAAATTCGTACACGTTATTTATCAATTTAACTCTAGAATTAAAGGATATACAACGGGAAACAACGTTTGACAACCTTTAAACAGTTTTAATAACTATCTCAAAAATTGTCGCTCTGATGCAATTAACTGATGAGTTATCTACTTAAATTTGTTGAACAAAACGACTTACGTATTTTAAGCATGCTAACCTTTAGCCCGGTAAGCAAATTAAAAAAAAAACGCAATATGTAGGCTACACGAGAACGGAGACGTCGAGTAACCAAAACAAATGCGTTAAACAAATTCGTACACGTTATTTATCAAATTAACTCTAGAATTAAAGGATATACAACGAGAAACAACGTTTGACAACCTTTAAACAGTTTTAATAACTATCTCAAAAATTGTCGCTCTGATGCAAACAACTGCTGAGTTATCTACTCAAATTTGTTGAACAAAACGACTTACGTATTTTAAACATGCTAACCTTTAGCCCGGTAAGCAAATTAAAAAAAAAACGCAATATGTAGGCTACACGAGAACGGAGACGTCGAGTAACCAAAACAAATGCGTTAAACAAATTCGTACACGTTATTTATCAATTTAACTCTAGAATTAAAGGATATACAACGACAAACAACGTTTGACAACCTTTAAACAGTTTTAATAACTATCTCAAAAATTGTCGCTCTGATGCAAACAACTGATTAGTTATCTACTTAAATTTGTTGAACAAAACGACTTACGTATTTTAAACATGCTAACCTTTAGCCCGGTAAGCAAATTAAAAAAAAAAAACGCAATATGTAGGCTACACGAGAACGGAGACGTCGAGTAACCAAAACAAATACGTTAAACAAATTCGTACACGTTATTTATCAATTTAACTCTAGAATTAAAGCATATACAACGAGAAGCAACGTTTGACAACCTTTAAACAGTTTTAATAACTATCTCAAAAATTATCGCTCTGATGCAAACAACTGATGAGTTATCTACTTAAATTTGTTGAACAAAACGACTTACGTATTTTAAGCATGCTAACCTTTAGCCCGGTAAGCAAATTAAAAAAAAAACGCAATTGTAGGCTACACGAGAACGGAGACGTCGAGTAACCAAAACAAATGCGTTAAACAAATTCGTACACGTTATTTATCAATTTAACTCTAGAATTAAAGGATATACAACGAGAAACAACGTTTGACAACCTTTAAACAGTTTTAATAACTATCTCAAAAATTGTCGCTCTGATGCAAACATCTGATGAGTTATCTACTTAAATTTGATGAACAAAACGACTTACGTATTTTAAACATGCCAACCTTTAGCCCGGTAAGCAAATTAAAAAAAAACGCAATATGTAGGCTACACGAGAACGGAGACGTCGAGCAACCAAACCAAATGCGTTAAACAAATTCGTACACGTTATTTATCAATTTAACTCTAGACTTAAAGGATATACAACGAGAAACAACGTTTGACCACCTTTAAACAGTTTTAATAACTATCTCAAAAATTGTCGCTCTGATGCAAACAACTGATGAGTTATCTACTTAAATTTGATGAACAAAACGACTTACGTATTTTAAACATGCTAACCTTTAGCCCGGTAAGCAAATTAAAAAAAAAAACGCAATATGTAGGCTACACGAGAACGGAGACGTCGAGTAACCAAAACAAATGCGTTAAACAAATTCGTACACGTTATTTATCAATTTAACTCTAGAATTAAAGGATATACAACGAGAAACAACGTTTGACAACCTTTAAACAGTTTTAATAACTATCTCAAAAATTGTCGCTCTGATGCAAACAACTGATGAGTTATCTACTCAAATTTGTTGAACAAAACGACTTACGTATTTTAAGCATGCTAACCTTTAGCCCGGTAAGCAAATTAAAAAAAAAACGCAATATGTAGGCTACACGAGAGCGGAGACGTCGAGTAACCATCACAAATGCGTTAAACAAATTCGTACACGTTATTTATCAATTTAACTCTAGAATTAAAGGATATACAACGAGAAACAACGTTTGACAACCTTTAAACAGTTTTAATAACTATCTCAAAAATTGTCTCTCTGATGCAAACAACTGATGAGTTATCTACTCAAATTTGTTGAACAAAACGACTTACGTATTTTAAACATGCTAACCTTTAGCCCGGTAAGCAAATTAAAAAAAAAACGCAATATGTAGGCTACACGAGAACGGAGACGTCGAGTAACCAAAACAAATGCGTTAAACAAATTCGTACACGTTATTTATCAATTTAACTCTAGAATTAAAGGATATACAACGAGAAACAACGTTTGACAACCTTTAAACAGTTTTAATAACTATCTAAAAAATTGTCGCTCTGATGCAAACAACTGATGAGTTATCTACTTAAATTTGTTGAACAAAACGACTTACGTATTTTAAGCATGCTAACCTTTAGCCCGGTAAGCAAATTAAAAAAAAAACGCAATATGTAGGCTACACGAGAACGGAGACGTCGAGTAACCAAAACAAATGCATTAAACAAATTCGTACACGTTATTTATCAATTTAACTCTAGAATTAAAGGATATACAACGGGAAACAACGTTTGACAACCTTTAAACAGTTTTAATAACTATCTCAAAAATTGTCGCTCTGATGCAATTAACTGATGAGTTATCTACTTAAATTTGTTGAACAAAACGACTTACGTATTTTAAGCATGCTAACCTTTAGCCCGGTAAGCAGATTAAAAAAAAAACGCAATATGTAGGCTACACGAGAACGGAGACGTCGAGTAACCAAAACAAATGCGTTAAACAAATTCGTACACGTTATTTATCAAATTAACTCTAGAATTAAAGGATATACAACGAGAAACAACGTTTGACAACCTTTAAACAGTTTTAATAACTATCTCAAAAATTGTCGCTCTGATGCAAACAACTGCTGAGTTATCTACTCAAATTTGTTGAACAAAACAACTTACGTATTTTAAACATGCTAACCTTTAGCCCGGTAAGCAAATTAAAAAAAAACGCAATATGTAGGCTACACGAGAACGGAGACGTCGAGTAACCAAAACAAATGCGTTAAACAAATTCGTACACGTTATTTATCAATTTAACTCTAGAATTAAAGGATATACAACGAGAAACAACGTTTGACAACCTTTACACAGTTTTAATAACTATCTCAAAAATTGTCGCTCTGATGCAAACAACTGATGAGTTATCTACTTAAATTTGTTGAACAAAACGACTTACGTATTTTAAACATGCTAACCTTTAGCCCGGTAAGCAAATTAAAAAAAAAAAACGCAATATGTAGGCTACACGAGAACGGAGACGTCGAGTAACCAAAACAAATACGTTAATCAAATTCGTACACGTTATTTATCAATTTAACTCTAGAATTAAAGGATATACAACGAGAAGCAACGTTTGACAACCTTTAAACAGTTTTAATAACTATCTCAAAAATTATCGCTCTGATGCAAACAACTGATGAGTTATCTACTTAAATTTGTTGAACAAAACGACTTACGTATTTTAAGCATGCTAACCTTTAGCCCGGTAAGCAAATTAAAAAAAAAACGCAATTGTAGGCTACACGAGAACGGAGACGTCGAGTAACCAAAACAAATGCGTTAAACAAATTCGTACACGTTATTTATCAATTTAACTCTAGAATTAAAGGATATACAACGAGAAACAACGTTTGAGAACCTTTAAACAGTTTTAATAACTATCTCAAAAATTGTCGCTCTGATGCAAACAACTGATGAGTTATCTACTTAAATTTGATGAACAAAACGACTTACGTATTTTAAACATGCTAACCTTTAGCCCGGTAAGCAAATTAAAAAAAAACGCAATATGTAGGCTACACGAGAACGGAGACGTCGAGCAACCAAAACAAATTCGTTAAACAAATTCGTACACGTTATTTATCAATTTAACTCTAGAATTAAAGGATATACAACGAGAAACAACGTTTGACAACCTTTAAACAGTTTTAATAACTATCTCAAAAATTGTCGCTCTGATGCAAACAACTGATGAGTTATCTACTTAAATTTGATGAACAAAACGACTTACGTATTTTAAACATGCTAACCTTTAGCCCGGTAAGCAAATTAAAAAAAAAAACGCAATATGTAGGCTACACGAGAACGGAGACGTCGAGTAACCAAAACAAATGCGTTAAACAAATTCGTACACGTTATTTATCAATTTAACTCTAGAATTAAAGGATATACAACGAGAAACAACGTTTGACAACCTTTAAACAGTTTTAATAACTATCTCAAAAATTGTCGCTCTGATGCAAACAACTGATGAGTTATCTACTCAAATTTGTTGAACAAAACGACTTACGTATTTTAAGCATGCTAACCTTTAGCCCGGTAAGCAAATTAAAAAGAAAACGCAATATGTAGGCTACACGAGAGCGGAGACGTCGAGTAACCATCACAAATGCGTTAAACAAATTCGTACACGTTATTTATCAATTTAACTCTAGAATTAAAGGATATACAACGAGAAACAACGTTTGACAACCTTTAAACAGTTTTAATAACTATCTCAAAAATTGTCTCTCTGATGCAAACAACTGATGAGTTATCTACTCAAATTTGTTGAACAAAACGACTTACGTATTTTAAACATGCTAACCTTTAGCCCGGTAAGCAAATTAAAAAAAAAACGCAATATGTAGGCTACACGAGAACGGAGACGTCGAGTAACCAAAACAAATGCGTTAAACAAATTCGTACACGTTATTTATCAATTTAACTCTAGAATTAAAGGATATACAACGAGAAACAACGTTTGACAACCTTTAAACAGTTTTAATAACTATCTAAAAAATTGTCGCTCTGATGCAAACAACTGATGAGTTATCTACTTAAATTTGTTGAACAAAACGACTTACGTATTTTAAGCATGCTAACCTTTAGCCCGGTAAGCAAATTAAAAAAAAAACGCAATATGTAGGCTACACGAGAACGGAGACGTCGAGTAACCAAAACAAATGCGTTAAACAAATTCGTACACGTTATTTATCAATTTAACTCTAGAATTAAAGGATATACAACGAGAAACAACGTTTGACAACCTTTAAACAGTTTTAATAACTATCTCAAAAATTATCGCTCTGATGCAAACAACTGATGATTTATCTACTTAAATTTGTTGAACAAAACGACTTACGTATTTTAAGCATGCTAACCTTTAGCCCGGTAAGCAAATTAAAAAAAAAAACGCAATATGTAGGCTACACGAGAACGGAGACGTCGGGTAACCAAAACAAATGCGTTAAACAAATTCGTACACGTCATTTATCAATTTAACTCTAGAATTAAAGGATATACAACGAGAAACAACGTTTGACAACCTTTAAACAGTTTTAATAACTATCTCAAAAATTGTCGCTCTGATGCAAACAACTGATGAGTTATCTACTTAAATTTGATGAACAAAACGACTTACGTATTTTAAACATGCTAACCTTTAGCCAGGTAAGCAAATTAAAAAAATAACGCAATATGTAGGCTATACGAGAACGGAGACGTCGAGTAACCAAAACAAATGCGTTAAACATATTCGTACACGTTATTTATCAATCTAACTCTAGAATTAAAGGATATACAACGAGAAACAACGTTTGACAACCTTTAAACAGTTTTAATAACTATCTCAAAAATTGTCGCTCTGATGCAAACAACTGATGAGTTATCTACTCAAATTTGTTGAACAAAACGACTTACGTATTTTAAACATGCTAACCTTTAGCCCGGTAAGCAAATTAAAAAAAAACGCAATATGTAGGCTACACGAGAACGGAGACGTCGAGTAACCAAAACAAATGCGTTAAACAAATTCGTACACGTTATTTATCAATTTAACTCTAGAATTAAAGGATATACAACGAGAAACAACGTTTGACAACCTTTAAACAGTTTTAATAACTATCTCAAAAATTGTCGCTCTGATGCAAACAACTGATGAGTTATCTACTTAAATTTGTTGAACAAAACGACTTACGTATTTTAAGCATGCTAACTTTTAGCCCGGTAAGCAAATTCAAAAAAAAAACGCAATATGTAGGCTACACGAGAACGGAGACGTCGAGTAACCAAAACAAATGCGTTAAACAAATTCGTACACGTTATTTATCAATTTAACTCTAGAATTAAAGGATATACAACGAGAAACAACGTTTGACAACCTTTAAACAGTTTTAATAACTATCTCAAAAATTGTCGCTCTGATGCAAACAACTGCTGAGTTATCTACTCAAATTTGTTGAACAAAACGACTTATGTATTTTAAACATGCTAACCTTTAGCCCGGTAAGCAAATTACAAAAAAAAACGCAATATGTAGGCTACACGAGAACGGAGACGTCGAGTAACCAAAACAAATGCGTTAAACAAATTCGTACACGTTATTTATCAATTTAACTCTAGAATTAAAGGATATACAACGAGAAACAACGTTTGACAACCTTTAAACAGTTTTAATAACTATCTCAAAAATTATCGCTCTGATGCAAACAACTGATGAGTTATCTACTTAAATTTGTTGAACAAAACGACTTACGTATTTTAAGCATGCTAACCTTTAGCCCGGTAAGCAAATAAAAAAAAAAACGCAATATGTAGGCTACACGAGAACGGAGACGTCGGGTAACCAAAACAAATGCGTTAAACAAATTCGTACACGTTATTTATCAATTTAACTCTAGAATTAAAGGATATACAACGAGAAACAACGTTTGACAACCTTTAAACAGTTTTAATAACTATCTCAAAAATTGTCGCTCTGATGCAAACAACTGATGAGTTATCTACTTAAATTTGATGAACAAAACAACTTACGTATTTTAAACATGCTAACCTTTAGCCCTGTAAGCAAATTAAAAAAAAAAAACGCAATATGTAGGCTACACGAGAACGGAGACGTCGAGTAACCAAAACAAATGCGTTAAACAAATTCGTACACGTTATTTATCAATTTAACTCTAGAATTAAAGGATATACAACGAGAAACAACGTTTGACAACCTTTAAACAGTTCTAATAACTATCTCAAAAATTATCGCTCTGATGCAAACAACTGATGAGTTATCTACTTAAATTTGTTGAACAAAACGACTTACGTATTTTAAGCATGCTAACCTTTAGCCCGGTAAGCAAATTAAAAAAAAAACGCAATATGTAGGCTACACGAGAACGGAGACGTCGAGTAACCAAAACAAATGCGTTAAACAAATTCGTACACGTTATTTATCAATTTAACTCTAGAATTAAAGGATATACAACGAGAAACAACGTTTGACAACCTTTAAACAGTTTTAATAACTATCTCAACAATTGTCGCTCTGATGCAAACAACTGATGAGTTATCTACTTAAATTTGTTGAACGAAACCACTTACGTATTTTAAACATGCTAACCTTTAGCCCGGTAAGCAAATTTAAAAAAAACGCAATATGTAGGCTACACGAGAACGGAGACGTCGAGTAACCAAAACAAATACGTTAAACAAATTCGTACACGTTATTTATCAATTTAACTCTAGAATTAAAGGATATACAACGAGAAACAACGTTTGACAACCTTTAAACAGTTTTAATAACTATCTCAAAAATTGTCGCTCTGATGCAAACAACTGATGAGTTATCTACTCAAATTTGTTGAACAAAACGACTTACGTATTTTAAGCATGCTAACCTTTAGCCCGGTAAGCAAATTAAAAAAAAAAAACGCAATATGTAGGCTACACGAGAACGGAGACGTCGAGTAACCAAAACAAATGCGTTAAACAAATTCGTACACGTTATTTATCAATTTAACTCTAGAATTAAAGGATATACAACGAGAAACAACGTTTGACAACCTTTAAACAGTTTTAATAACTATCTCAAAAATTGTCGCTCTGATGCAAACAACTGCTGAGTTATCTACTCAAATTTGTTGAACAAAATGACTTACGTATTTTAAACATGCTAACCTTTAGCCCGGTAAGCAAATTAAAAAAAAAACGCAATATGTAGGCTACACGAGAACGGAGACGTCGAGTAACCAAAACAAATGCGTTAAACAAATTCGTACACGTTATTTATTAATTTAACTCTAGAATTAAAGGATATACAACGAGAAACAACGTTTTACAACCTTTAAACAGTTTTAATAACTATCTCAAAAATTGTCGCTCTGATGCAAACAACTGATGAGTTATCTACTTAAATTTTTTGAACAAAACGACTTACGTATTTTAAACATGCTAACCTTTAGCCCGGTAAGCAAATTAAAAAAAAACGCAATATGTAGGCTACACGAGAACGGAGACGTCGAGTAACCAAAACAAATGCGTTAAACAAATTCGTACACGTTATTTATCAATTTAACTCTAGAATTAAAGGATATACAACGAGAAACAACGTTTGACAACCTTTAAAAAGTTTTAATAACTATCTCAAAAATTGTCGCTCTGATGCAAACAACTGATGAGTTATCTACTTAAATTTGATGAACAAAACGACTTACGTATTTTAAACATGCTAACCTTTAGCCCGGTAAGCAAATTAAAAAAAAACGCAATATGTAGGCTACACGAGAACGGAGACGTCGAGTAACCAAAACAAATGCGTTAAACAAATTCGTACACGTTGTTTATCAATTTAACTCTAGAATTAAAGGATATACAACGAGAAACAACGTTTGACAACCTTTAAACAGTTTTAATAACTATCTCAAAAATTGTCGCTCTGATGCAAACAACTGATGAGTTATCTACTTAAATTTGTTGAACAAAACGACTTACGTATTTTAAACATGCTAACCTTTAGCCCGGTAAGCAAATTAAAAAAAAAACGCAATATGTAGGCTACACGAGAAGGGAGACGTCGAGTAACCAAAACAAATGCGTTAAACAAATTCGTACACGTTATTTATCAATTTAACTCTAGAATTAAAGGATATACAACGAGAAACAACGTTTGACAACCTTTAAACAGTTTTAATGACTATCTCAAAAATTGTCGCTCTGATGCAAACAACTGCCGAGTTATCTACTCAAATTTGTTGAACAAAACGACTTACGTATTTTAAGCATGCTAACCTTTAGCCCGGTAAGCAAATTAAAAAAAAAACGCAATATGTAGGCTACACGAGAACGGAGACGTCGAGTAACCAAAACAAATGCGTTAAACAAATTCGTACACGTTATTTATCAATTTAACTCTAGAATTAAAGGATATACAACGAGAAACAACGTTTGACAACCTTTAAACAGTTTTAATAACTATCTCAAAAATTGTCGCTCTGATGCAAACAACTGATGAGTTATCTACTCAAATTTGTTGAACAAAACGACTTACGTATTTTAAACATGCTAACCTTTAGCCCGGTAAGCAAATTTAAAAAAAAACGCAATATGTAGGCTACACGAGAACGGAGACGTCGAGTAACCAAAACAAATGCGTTAAACAAATTCGTACACGTTATTTATCAATTTAGCTCTAGAATTAAAGGATATACAACGAGAAACAACGTTTGACAACCTTTAAACAGTTTTAATAACTATCTCAAAAATTGTCGCTCTGATGCAAACAACTGATGAGTTATCTACTTAAATTTGTTGAACAAAACGACTTACGTATTTTAAGCATGCTAACCTTTAGCCCGGTAAGCAAATTAAAAAAAAAAACGCAATATGTAGGCTACACGAGAACGGAGACGTCGAGTAACCAAAACAAATGCGTTAAACAAATTCGTACACGTTATTTATCAACTTAACTCTAGAATTAAAGGATATACAACGAGAAACAACGTTTGACAACCTTTAAACAGTTTTAATAACTATCTCAAAAATTGTCGCTCTGATGCAAACAACTGCTGAGTTATCTACTCAAATTTGTCGAACAAAACGACTTACGTATTTTAAACATGCTAACCTTTAGCCCGGTAAGCAAATTACAAAAAAAAACGCAATATGTAGGCTACACGAGAACGGAGACGTCGAGTAACCAAAATAAATGCGTTAAACAAATTCGTACACGTTATTTATCAATTTAACTCTAGAATTAAAGGATAAACAACGAGAAACAACGTTTGACAACCTTTAAACAGTTTTAATAACTATCTCAAAAATTATCGCTCTGATGCAAACAACTGATGAGTTATCTACTTAAATTTGTTGAACAAAACGACTTACGTATTTTAAGCATGCTAACCTTTAGCCCGGTAAGCAAATTAAAAAAAAAACGCAATACGTAGGCTACACGAGAACGGAGACGTCGAGTAACCAAAACAAATGCGTTAAACAAATTCGTATACGTTATTTATCAATTTAACTCTAGAATTAAAGGATATACAACGAGAAACAACGTTTGACAACCCTTAAACAGTTTTAATAACTATCTCAAAAATTGTCGCTCTGATGCAAACAACTGATGAGTTATATACTCAAATTTGTTGAACAAAACGACTTACGTATTTTAAACATGCTAACCTTTAGCCCGGTAAGCAAATTAAAAAAAAAACGCAATATGTAGGCTACACGAGAACGGAGACGTCGAGTAACCAAAACAAATGCGTTAAACAAATTCGTACACGCTATTTATCAATTTAACTCTAGAATTAAAGGATATACAACGAGAAACAACGTTTGACAACCTTTAAACAGTTTTAATAACTATCTCAAAAATTGTCGCTCTGATGCAAACGACTGATGAGTTATCTACTCAAATTTGTTGAACAAAACGACTTACGTATTTTAAGCATGCTAACCTTTAGCCCGGTAAGCAAATTAAAAAAAAAAAAACGCAATATGTAGGCTACACGAGAACGCAGACGTCGAGTAACCAAAACAAATGCGTTAAACAAATTCGTACACGTTATTTATCAATTTAACTCTAGAATTAAAGGATATACAACGAGAAACAACGTTTGACAACCTTTAAACAGTTTTAATAACTATCTCAAAAATTGTCGCTCTGATGCAAACGACTGATGAGTTATCTACTTAAATTTGATGAACAAAACGACTTACGTATTTTAAACATGCTAACCTTTAGCCCGGTAAGCAAATTTAAAAAAAAACGCAATATGTAGGCTACACGAGAACGGAGACGTCGGTTAACCAAAACAAATGCGTTAAACAAATTCGTACACGTTATTTATCAATTTAACTCTAGAATTAAAGGATATACAACGAGAAACAACGTTTGACAACCTTTAAACAGTTTTAATAACTATCTCAAAAATTGTCGCTCTGATGCAAACAACTGATGAGTTATATACTCAAATTTGTTGAACAAAACGACTTACGTATTTTAAACATGCTAACCTTTAGCCCGGTAAGCAAATTTAAAAAAAAACGCAATATGTAGGCTACACGAGAACGGAGACGTCGAGTAACCAAAACAAATGCGTTAAACAAATTCGTACACGTTATTTATCAATTTAGCTCTAGAATTAAAGGATATACAACGAGAAACAACGTTTGACAACCTTTAAACAGTTTTAATAACTATCTCAAAAATTGTCGCTCTGATGCAAACAACTGATGAGTTATCTACTTAAATTTGTTGAACAAAACGACTTACGTATTTTAAGCATGCTAACCTTTAGCCCGGTAAGCAAATTAAAAAAAAAAACGCAATATGTAGGCTACACGAGAACGGAGACGTCGAGTAACCAAAACAAATGCGTTAAACAAATTCGTACACGTTATTTATCAACTTAACTCTAGAATTAAAGGATATACAACGAGAAACAACGTTTGACAACCTTTAAACAGTTTTAATAACTATCTCAAAAATTGTCGTTCTGATGCAAACAACTGCTGAGTTATCTACTCAAATTTGTCGAACAAAACGACTTACGTATTTTAAACATGCTAACCTTTAGCCCGGTAAGCAAATTACAAAAAAAAACGCAATATGTAGGCTACACGAGAACGGAGACGTCGAGTAACCAAAATAAATGCGTTAAACAAATTCGTACACGTTATTTATCAATTTAACTCTAGAATTAAAGGATAAACAACGAGAAACAACGTTTGACAACCTTTAAACAGTTTTAATAACTATCTCAAAAATTATCGCTCTGATGCAAACAACTGATGAGTTATCTACTTAAATTTGTTGAACAAAACGACTTACGTATTTTAAGCATGCTAACCTTTAGCCCGGTAAGCAAATTAAAAAAAAAACGCAATACGTAGGCTACACGAGAACGGAGACGTCGAGTAACCAAAACAAATGCGTTAAACAAATTCGTATACGTTATTTATCAATTTAACTCTAGAATTAAAGGATATACAACGAGAAACAACGTTTGACAACCTTTAAACAGTTTTAATAACTATCTCAAAAATTGTCGCTCTGATGCAAACAACTGATGAGTTATCTACTTAAATTTGATGAACAAAACGACTTACGTATTTTAAACATGCTAACCTTTAGCCCGGTAAGCAAATTAAAAAAAAACGCAATATGTAGGCTACACGAGAACGGAGACGTCGAGTAACCAAAACAAATGCGTTAAACAAATTCGTACACGTTATTTATCAATTTAACGCTAGAATTAAAGGATATACAACGAGAAACAACGTTTGACAACCTTTAAACAGTTTTAATAACTATCTCAAAAATTATCGCTCTGATGCAAACAACTGATGAGTTATCTACTTAAATTTGTTGAACAAAACGACTTACGTATTTTAGGCATGCTAACCTTTAGCCCGGTAAGCAAATTAAAAAAAAAACGCAATATGTAGGCTACACGAGAACGGAGACGTCGAGTAACCAAAACAAATGCGTTAAACAAATTCGTACACGTTATTTATCAATTTAACTCTAGAATTAAAGGATATACAACGAGAAACAACGTTTGACAACCTTTAAACAGTTTTAATAACTATCTCAACAATTGTCGCTCTGATGCAAACAACTGATGAGTTATCTACTTAAATTTGTTGAACAAAACCACTTACGTATTTTAAACATGCTAACCTTTAGCCCGGTAAGCAAATTAAAAAAAAAAACGCAATATGTAGGCTACACGAGAACGGAGACGTCGAGTAACCAAAACAAATACGTTAAACAAATTCGTACACGTTATTTATCAATTTAACTCTAGAATTAAAGGATATACAACGAGAAACAACGTTTGACAACCTTTAAACAGTTTTAATAACTATCTCAAAAATTGTCGCTCTGATGCAAACAACTGATGAGTTATCTACTCAAATTTGTTGAACAAAACGACTTACGTATTTTAAGCATGCTAACCTTTAGCCCGGTAAGCAAATTAAAAAAAAAAACGCAATATGTAGGCTACACGAGAACGGAGACGTCGAGTAACCAAAACAAATGCGTTAAACAAATTCGTACACGTTATTTATCAATTTAACTCTAGAATTAAAGGATATACAACGAGAAACAACGTTTGACAACCTTTAAACAGTTTTAATAACTATCTCAAAAATTGTCGCTCTGATGCAAACAACTGCTGAGTTATCTACTCAAATTTGTTGAACAAAACGACTTACGTATTTTAAACATGCTAACCTTTAGCCCGGTAAGCAAATTAAAAAAAAACGCAATATGTAGGCTACACGAGAACGGAGACGTCGAGTAACCAAAACAAATGCGTTAAACAAATTCGTACACGTTATTTATCAATTTAACTCTAGAATTAAAGGATATACAACGAGAAACAACGTTTGACAACCTTTAAACAGTTTTAATAACTATCTCAAAAATTGTCGCTCTGATGCAAACAACTGATGAGTTATCTACTTAAATTTGTTGAACAAAACGACTTACGTATTTTAAACATGCTAACCTTTAGCCCGGTAAGCAAATTAAAAAAAAAAACGCAATATGTAGGCTACACGAGAACGGAGACGTCGAGTAACCAAAACAAATGCGTTAAACAAATTCGTACACGTTATTTATCAATTTAACTCTAGAATTAAAGGATATACAACGAGAAACAACGTTTGACAACCTTTAAACAGTTTTAATAACTATCTCAAAAATTGTCGCTCTGATGCAAACAACTGATGAGTTATCTACTTAAATTTGATGAACAAAACGACTTACGTATTTTAAACATGCTAACCTTTAGCCCGGTAAGCAAATTAAAAAAAAAAAACGCAATATGTAGGCTACACGAGAACGGAGACGTCGAGTAACCAAAACAAATGCGTTAAACAAATTCGTACACGTTATTTATCAATTTAACTCTAGAATTAAAGGATATACAACGAGAAACAACGTTTGACAACCTTTAAACAGTTTTAATAACTATCTCAAAAATTGTCGCTCTGATGCAAACAACTGATGAGTTATTTACTTAAATTTGTTCAACAAAACGACTTACGTATTTTAAACATGCTAACCTTTAGCCCGGTAAGCAAATTAAAAAAAAAACGCAATATGTAGGCTACACGAGAACGGAGACGTCGGTTAACCAAAACAAATGCGTTAAACAAATTCGTACACGTTATTTATCAATTTAACTCTAGAATTAAAGGATATACAACGAGAAACAACGTTTGACAACCTTTAAACAGTTTTAATAACTATCTCAAAAATTATCGCTCTGATGCAAACAACTGATGAGTTATCTACTTAAATTTGTTGAACAAAACGACTTACGTATTTTAAGCATGCTAACCTTTAGCCCGGTAAGCAAATTAAAAAAAAAAAACGCAATATGTAGGCTACACGAGAACGGAGACGTCGAGTAACCAAAACAAATGCGTTAAACAAATTCGTACACGTTATTTATCAATTTAACTCTAGAATTAAAGGATATACAACGAGAAACAACGTTTGACAACCTTTAAACAGTTTTAATAACTATCTCAAAAATTGTCGCTCTGATGCAAACAACTGCTGAGTTATCTACTCAAATTTGTTGAACAAAACGACTTACGTATTTTAAGCATGCTAACCTTTAGCCCGGTAAGCAAATTAAAAAAAAAAACGCAATATGTAGGCTACACGAGAACGGAGACGTCGAGTAACCAAAACAAATGCGTTAAACAAATTCGTACACGTTATTTATCAATTTAACTCTAGAATTAAAGGATATACAACGAGAAACAACGTTTGACAACCTTTAAACAGTTTTAATAACTATCTCAAAAATTGTCGCTCTGATGCAAACAACTGATGAGTTATATACTCAAATTTGTTGAACAAAACGACTTACGTATTTTAAACATGCTAACCTTTAGCCCGGTAAGCAAATTAAAAAAAAAACGCAATATGTAGGCAATATGTTAACTCTAGAATTAAAGGATATACAACGAGAAACAACGTTTGACAACCTTTAAACAGTTTTAATAACTATCTCAAAAATTGTCGCTCTGATGCAAACAACTGATGAGTTATCTACTTAAATTTGTTGAACAAAACGACTTACGTATTTTAAGCATGCTAACCTTTAGCCCGGTAAGCAAATTAAAAAAAAAAAACGCAATATGTAGGCTACACGAGAACGCAGACGTCGAGTAACCAAAACAAATGCGTTAAACAAATTCGTACACGTTATTTATCAATTTAACTCTAGAATTAAAGGATATACAACGAGAAACAACGTTTGACAACCTTTAAACAGTTTTAATAACTATCTCAAAAATTGTCGCTCTGATGCAAACAACTGCTGAGTTATCTACTCAAATTTGTTGAACAAAACGACTTACGTATTTTAAACATGCTAACCTTTAGCCCGGTAAGCAAATTACAAAAAAAACGCAATATGTAGGCTACACGAGAACGGAGATGTCGAGTAACCAAAACAAATGCGTTAAACAAATTCGTACACGTTATTTATCAATTTAACTCTAGAATTAAAGGATATACAACGAGAAACAACGTTTGACAACCTTTAAACAGTTTTAATAACTATCTCAAAAATTGTCGCTCTGATGCAAACAACTGATGAGTTATCTACTCAAATTTGTTGAACAAAACGACTTACGTATTTTAAGCATGCTAACCTTTAGCCCGGTAAGCAAATTAAAAAAAAAAACGCAATATGTAGGCTACACGAGAACGGAGACGTCGAGTAACCAAAACAAATGCGTTAAACAAATTCGTACACGTTATTTATCAATTTAACTCTAGAATTAAAGGATATACAACGAGAAACAACGTTTGACAACCTTTAAACAGTTTTAATAACTATCTCAAAAATTGTCGCTCTGATGCAAACAACTGCTGAGTTATCTACTCAAATTTGTTGAACAAAATGACTTACGTATTTTAAACATGCTAACCTTTAGCCCGGTAAGCAAATTAAAAAAAAAACGCAATATGTAGGCTACACGAGAACGGAGACGTCGAGTAACCAAAACAAATGCGTTAAACAAATTCGTACACGTTATTTATTAATTTAACTCTAGAATTAAAGGATATACAACGAGAAACAACGTTTGACAACCTTTAAACAGTTTTAATAACTATCTCAAAAATTGTCGCTCTGATGCAAACAACTGATGAGTTATCTACTTAAATTTGTTGAACAAAACGACTTACGTATTTTAAACATGCTAACCTTTAGCCCGGTAAGCAAATTAAAAAAAAAACGCAATATGTAGGCTACACGAGAACGGAGACGTCGAGTAACCAAAACAAATGCGTTAAACAAATTCGTACACGTTATTTATCAATTTAACTCTAGAATTAAAGGATATACAACGAGAAACAACGTTTGACAACCTTTAAAAAGTTTTAATAACTATCTCAAAAATTGTCGCTCTGATGCAAACAACTGATGAGTTATCTACTTAAATTTGATGAACAAAACGACTTACGTATTTTAAACATGCTAACCTTTAGCCCGGTAAGCAAATTAAAAAAAAAACGCAATATGTAGGCTACACGAGAACGGAGACGTCGAGTAACCAAAACAAATGCGTTAAACAAATTCGTACACGTTGTTTATCAATTTAACTCTAGAATTAAAGGATATACAACGAGAAACAACGTTTGACAACCTTTAAACAGTTTTAATAACTATCTCAAAAATTGTCGCTCTGATGCAAACAACTGATGAGTTATATACTCAAATTTGTTGAACAAAACGACTTACGTATTTTAAACATGCTAACCTTTAGCCCGGTAAGCAAATTAAAAAAAAAACGCAATATGTAGGCAATATGTTAACTCTAGAATTAAAGGATATACAACGAGAAACAACGTTTGACAACCTTTAAACAGTTTTAATAACTATCTCAAAAATTGTCGCTCTGATGCAAACAACTGATGAGTTATCTACTTAAATTTGTTGAACAAAACGACTTACGTATTTTAAGCATGCTAACCTTTAGCCCGGTAAGCAAATTAAAAAAAAAAAAACGCAATATGTAGGCTACACGAGAACGCAGACGTCGAGTAACCAAAACAAATGCGTTAAACAAATTCGTACACGTTATTTATCAATTTAACTCTAGAATTAAAGGATATACAACGAGAAACAACGTTTGACAACCTTTAAACAGTTTTAATAACTATCTCAAAAATTGTCGCTCTGATGCAAACAACTGCTGAGTTATCTACTCAAATTTGTTGAACAAAACGACTTACGTATTTTAAACATGCTAACCTTTAGCCCGGTAAGCAAATTACAAAAAAAACGCAATATGTAGGCTACACGAGAACGGAGATGTCGAGTAACCAAAACAAATGCGTTAAACAAATTCGTACACGTTATTTATCAATTTAACTCTAGAATTAAAGGATATACAACGAGAAACAACGTTTGACAACCTTTAAACAGTTTTAATAACTATCTCAAAAATTGTCGCTCTGATGCAAACAACTGATGAGTTATCTACTCAAATTTGTTGAACAAAACGACTTACGTATTTTAAGCATGCTAACCTTTAGCCCGGTAAGCAAATTAAAAAAAAAAACGCAATATGTAGGCTACACGAGAACGGAGACGTCGAGTAACCAAAACAAATGCGTTAAACAAATTCGTACACGTTATTTATCAATTTAACTCTAGAATTAAAGGATATACAACGAGAAACAACGTTTGACAACCTTTAAACAGTTTTAATAACTATCTCAAAAATTGTCGCTCTGATGCAAACAACTGATGAGTTATCTACTCAAATTTGTTGAACAAAACGACTTACGTATTTTAAGCATGCTAACCTTTAGCCCGGTAAGCAAATTAAAAAAAAAAACGCAATATGTAGGCTACACGAGAACGGAGACGTCGAGTAACCAAAACAAATGCGTTAAACAAATTCGTACACGTTGTTTATCAATTTAACTCTAGAATTAAAGGATATACAACGAGAAACAACGTTTGACAACCTTTAAACAGTTTTAATAACTATCTCAAAAATTGTCGCTCTGATGCAAACAACTGATGAGTTATCTACTTAAATTTGTTGAACAAAACGACTTACGTATTTTAAGCATGCTAACCTTTAGCCCGGTAAGCAAATTAAAAAAAAAAAAACGCAATATGTAGGCTACACGAGAACGCAGACGTCGAGTAACCAAAACAAATGCGTTAAACAAATTCGTACACGTTATTTATCAATTTAACTCTAGAATTAAAGGATATACAACGAGAAACAACGTTTGACAACCTTTAAACAGTTTTAATAACTATCTCAAAAATTGTCGCTCTGATGCAAACAACTGCTGAGTTATCTACTCAAATTTGTTGAACAAAACGACTTACGTATTTTAAACATGCTAACCTTTAGCCCGGTAAGCAAATTACAAAAAAAACGCAATATGTAGGCTACACGAGAACGGAGATGTCGAGTAACCAAAACAAATGCGTTAAACAAATTCGTACACGTTATTTATCAATTTAACTCTAGAATTAAAGGATATACAACGAGAAACAACGTTTGACAACCTTTAAACAGTTTTAATAACTATCTCAAAAATTGTCGCTCTGATGCAAACAACTGATGAGTTATCTACTCAAATTTGTTGAACAAAACGACTTACGTATTTTAAGCATGCTAACCTTTAGCCCGGTAAGCAAATTAAAAAAAAAAACGCAATATGTAGGCTACACGAGAACGGAGACGTCGAGTAACCAAAACAAATGCGTTAAACAAATTCGTACACGTTATTTATCAATTTAACTCTAGAATTAAAGGATATACAACGAGAAACAACGTTTGACAACCTTTAAACAGTTTTAATAACTATCTCAAAAATTGTCGCTCTGATGCAAACAACTGCTGAGTTATCTACTCAAATTTGTTGAACAAAATGACTTACGTATTTTAAACATGCTAACCTTTAGCCCGGTAAGCAAATTAAAAAAAAAACGCAATATGTAGGCTACACGAGAACGGAGACGTCGAGTAACCAAAACAAATGCGTTAAACAAATTCGTACACGTTATTTATTAATTTAACTCTAGAATTAAAGGATATACAACGAGAAACAACGTTTGACAACCTTTAAACAGTTTTAATAACTATCTCAAAAATTGTCGCTCTGATGCAAACAACTGATGAGTTATCTACTTAAATTTGTTGAACAAAACGACTTACGTATTTTAAACATGCTAACCTTTAGCCCGGTAAGCAAATTAAAAAAAAAACGCAATATGTAGGCTACACGAGAACGGAGACGTCGAGTAACCAAAACAAATGCGTTAAACAAATTCGTACACGTTATTTATCAATTTAACTCTAGAATTAAAGGATATACAACGAGAAACAACGTTTGACAACCTTTAAAAAGTTTTAATAACTATCTCAAAAATTGTCGCTCTGATGCAAACAACTGATGAGTTATCTACTTAAATTTGATGAACAAAACGACTTACGTATTTTAAACATGCTAACCTTTAGCCCGGTAAGCAAATTAAAAAAAAAACGCAATATGTAGGCTACACGAGAACGGAGACGTCGAGTAACCAAAACAAATGCGTTAAACAAATTCGTACACGTTGTTTATCAATTTAACTCTAGAATTAAAGGATATACAACGAGAAACAACGTTTGACAACCTTTAAACAGTTTTAATAACTATCTCAAAAATTGTCGCTCTGATGCAAACAACTGATGAGTTATCTACTTAAATTTGTTGAACAAAACGACTTACGTATTTTAAACATGCTAACCTTTAGCCCGGTAAGCAAATTAAAAAAAAAACGCAATATGTAGGCTACACGAGAAGGGAGACGTCGAGTAACCAAAACAAATGCGTTAAACAAATTCGGACACGTTATTTATCAATTTAACTCTAGAATTAAAGGATATACAACGAGAAACAACGTTTGACAACCTTTAAACAGTTTTAATAACTATCTCAAAAATTATCGCTCTGATGCAAACAACTGATGAGTTATCTACTTAAATTTGTTGAACAAAACGACTTACGTATTTTAAGCATGCTAACCTTTAGCCCGGTAAGCAAATTAAAAAAAAAAACGCAATATGTAGGCTACACGAGAACGGAGACGTCGAGTAACCAAAACAAATGCGTTAAACAAATTCGTACACGTTATTTATCAATATAACTCTAGAATTAAAGGATATACAACGAGAAACAACGTTTGACAACCTTTAAACAGTTTTAATGACTATCTCAAAAATTGTCGCTCTGATGCAAACAACTGCCGAGTTATCTACTCAAATTTGTTGAACAAAACGACTTACGTATTTTAAGCATGCTAACCTTTAGCCCGGTAAGCAAATTAAAAAAAAAACGCAATATGTAGGCTACACGAGAACGGAGACGTCGAGTAACCAAAACAAATGCGTTAAACAAATTCGTACACGTTATTTATCAATTTAACTCTAGAATTAAAGGATATACAACGAGAAACAACGTTTGACAACCTTTAAACAGTTTTAATGACTATCTCAAAAATTGCCGCTCTGATGCAAACAACTGCCGAGTTATCTACTCAAATTTGTTGAACAAAACGACTTACGTATTTTAAACATGCTAACCTTTAGCCCGGTAAGCAAATTTAAAAAAAAACGCAATATGTAGGCTACACGAGAACGGAGACGTCGAGTAACCAAAACAAATGCGTTAAACAAATTCGTACACGTTATTTATCAATTTAGCTCTAGAATTAAAGGATATACAACGAGAAACAACGTTTGACAACCTTTAAACAGTTTTAATAACTATCTCAAAAATTGTCGCTCTGATGCAAACAACTGATGAGTTATCTACTTAAATTTGTTGAACAAAACGACTTACGTATTTTAAGCATGCTAACCTTTAGGCCGGTAAGCAAATTAAAAAAAAAAACGCAATATGTAGGCTACACGAGAACGGAGACGTCGAGTAACCAAAACAAATGCGTTAAACAAATTCGTACACGTTATTTATCAATTTAACTCTAGAATTAAAGGATATACAACGAGAAACAACGTTTGACAACCTTTAAACAGTTTTAATAACTATCTCAAAAATTGTCGCTCTGATGCAAACAACTGCTGAGTTATCTACTCAAATTTGTCGAACAAAACGACTTACGTATTTTAAACATGCTAACCTTTAGCCCGGTAAGCAAATTACAAAAAAAAAACGCAATATGTAGGCTACACGAGAACGGAGACGTCGAGTAACCAAAATAAATGCGTTAAACAAATTCGTACACGTTATTTATCAATTTAACTCTAGAATTAAAGGATAAACAACGAGAAACAACGTTTGACAACCTTTAAACAGTTTTAATAACTATCTCAAAAATTATCGCTCTGATGCAAACAACTGATGAGTTATCTACTTAAATTTGTTGAACAAAACGACTTACGTATTTTAAGCATGCTAACCTTTAGCCCGGTAAGCAAATTAAAAAAAAAACGCAATACGTAGGCTACACGAGAACGGAGACGTCGAGTAACCAAAACAAATGCGTTAAACAAATTCGTATACGTTATTTATCAATTTAACTCTAGAATTAAAGGATATACAACGAGAAACAACGTTTGACAACCTTTAAACAGTTTTAATAACTATCTCAAAAATTGTCGCTCTGATGCAAACAACTGATGAGTTATCTACTTAAATTTGATGAACAAAACGACTTACGTATTTTAAACATGCTAACCTTTAGCCCGGTAAGCAAATTAAAAAAAAAAACGCAATATGTAGGCTACACGAGAACGGAGACGTCGAGTAACCAAAACAAATGCGTTAAACAAATTCGTACACGTTATTTATCAATTTAACTCTAGAATTAAAGGATATACAACGAGAAACAACGTTTGACAACCTTTAAACAGTTTTAATAACTATCTCAAAAATTATCGCTCTGATGCAAACAACTGATGAGTTATCTACTTAAATTTGTTGAACAAAACGACTTACGTATTTTAAGCATGCTAACCTTTAGCCCGGTAAGCAAATTAAAAAAAAAACGCATTATGTAGGCTACACGAGAACGGAGACGTCGAGTAACCAAAACAAATGCGTTAAACAAATTCGTACACGTTATTTATCAATTTAACTCTAGAATTAAAGGATATACAACGAGAAACAACGTTTGACAACCTTTAAACAGTTTTAATAACTATCTCAACAATTGTCGCTCTGATGCAAACAACTGATGAGTTATCTACTTAAATTTGTTGAACAAAACCACTTACGTATTTTAAACATGCTAACCTTTAGCCCGGTAAGCAAATTAAAAAAAAAACGCAATATGTAGGCTACACGAGAACGGAGACGTCGAGTAACCAAAACAAATACGTTAAACAAATTCGTACACGTTATTTATCAATTTAACTCTAGAATTAAAGGATATACAACGAGAAACAACGTTTGACAACCTTTAAACAGTTTTAATAACTATCTCAAAAATTGTCGCTCTGATGCAAACAACTGATGAGTTATCTACTCAAATTTGTTGAACAAAACGACTTACGTATTTTAAGCATGCTAACCTTTAGCCCGGTAAGCAAATTAAAAAAAAAAACGCAATATGTAGGCTACACGAGAACGGAGACGTCGAGTAACCAAAACAAATGCGTTAAACAAATTCGTACACGTTATTTATCAATTTAACTCTAGAATTAAAGGATATACAACGAGAAACAACGTTTGACAACCTTTAAACAGTTTTAATAACTATCTCAAAAATTGTCGCTCTGATGCAAACAACTGCTGAGTTATCTACTCAAATTTGTTGAACAAAACGACTTACGTATTTTAAACATGCTAACCTTTAGCCCGGTAAGCAAATTAAAAAAAACGCAAGCAATATGTAGGCTACACGAGAACGGAGACGTCGAGTAACCAAAACAAATGCGTTAAACAAATTCGTACACGTTATTTATCAATTTAACTCTAGAATTAAAGGATATACAACGAGAAACAACGTTTGACAACCTTTAAACAGTTTTAATAACTATCTCAAAAATTGTCGCTCTGATGCAAACAACTGATGAGTTATCTACTTAAATTTGTTGAACAAAACGACTTACGTATTTTAAACATGCTAACCTTTAGCCCGGTAAGCAAATTAAAAAAAAACGCAATATGTAGGCTACACGAGAACGGAGACGTCGAGTAACCAAAACAAATGCGTTAAACAAATTCGTACACGTTATTTATCAATTTAACTCTAGAATTAAAGGATATACAACGAGAAACAACGTTTGACAACCTTTAAACAGTTTTAATAACTATCTCAAAAATTGTCGCTCTGATGCAAACAACTGATGAGTTATCTACTTAAATTTGATGAACAAAACGACTTACGTATTTTAAACATGCTAACCTTTAGCCCGGTAAGCAAATTAAAAAAAAAACGCAATATGTAGGCTACACGAGAACGGAGACGTCGAGTAACCAAAACAAATGCGTTACACAAATTCGTACACGTTATTTATCAATTTAACTCTAGAATTAAAGGATATACAACGAGAAACAACGTTTGACAACCTTTAAACAGTTTTAATAACTATCTCAAAAATTGTCGCTCTGATGCAAACAACTGATGAGTTATCTACTTAAATTTGTTGAACAAAACGACTTACGTATTTTAAACATGCTAACCTTTAGCCCGGTAAGCAAATTAAAAAAAAAACGCAATATGTAGGCTACACGAGAACGGAGACGTCGAGTAACCAAAACAAATGCGTTACACAAATTCGTACACGTTATTTATCTATTTAACTCTAGAATTAAAGGATATACAACGAGAAACAACGTTTGACAACCTTTAAACAGTTTTAATAACTATCTCAAAAATTGTCGCTCTGATGCAAACAACTGCTGAGTTATCTACTCAAATTTGTTGAACAAAACGACTTACGTATTTTAAGCATGCTAACCTTTAGCCCGGTAAGCAAATTAAAAAAAAAAACGCAATATGTAGGCTACACGAGAACGGAGACGTCGAGTAACCAAAACAAATGCGTTAAACAAATTCGTACACGTTATTTATCAATTTAACTCTAGAATTAAAGGATATACAACGAGAAACAACGTTTGACAACCTTTGAACAGTTTTAATAACTATCTCAAAAATTGTCGCTCTGATGCAAACAACTGATGAGTTATATACTCAAATTTGTTGAACAAAACGACTTACGTATTTTAAACATGCTAACCTTTAGCCCGGTAAGCAAATTAAAAAAAAAACGCAATATGTAGGCTACACGAGAACGGAGACGTCGAGTAACCAAAACAAATGCGTTAAACAAATTCGTACACGTTATTTATCAATTTAACTCTAGAATTAAAGGATATACAACGAGAAACAACGTTTGACAACCTTTAAACAGTTTTAATAACTATCTCAAAAATTGTCGCTCTGATGCAAACAACTGATGAGTTATCTACTTAAATTTGTTGAACAAAACGACTTACGTATTTTAAGCATGCTAACCTTTAGCCCGGTAAGCAAATTAAAAAAAAAAAACGCAATATGTAGGCTACACGAGAACGCAGACGTCGAGTAACCAAAACAAATGCGTTAAACAAATTCGTACACGTTATTTATCAATTTAACTCTAGAATTAAAGGATATACAACGAGAAACAACGTTTGACAACCTTTAAACAGTTTTAATAACTATCTCAAAAATTGTCGCTCTGATGCAAACAACTGCTGAGTTATCTACTCAAATTTGTTGAACAAAACGACTTACGTATTTTAAACATGCTAACCTTTAGCCCGGTAAGCAAATTACAAAAAAAACGCAATATGTAGGCTACACGAGAACGGAGATGTCGAGTAACCAAAACAAATGCGTTAAACAAATTCGTACACGTTATTTATCAATTTAACTCTAGAATTAAAGGATATACAACGAGAAACAACGTTTGACAACCTTTAAACAGTTTTAATAACTATCTCAAAAATTGTCGCTCTGATGCAAACAACTGCTGAGTTATCTACTCAAATTTGTTGAACAAAACGACTTACGTATTTTAAACATGCTAACTTTTAGCCCGGTAAGCAAATTAAAAAAAAACGCAATATGTAGGCTACACGAGAACGGAGACGTCGAGTAACCCAAACAAATGCGTTAAACAAATTCGTACACGTTATTTATCAATTTAACTCTAGAATTAAAGGATATACAACGAGAAACAACGTTTGACAACCTTTAAACAGTTTTAATAACTATCTCAAAAATTGTCGCTCTGATGCAAACAACTGATGAGTTATCTACTTAAATTTGATGAACAAAACGACTTACGTATTTTAAACATGCTAACCTTTAGCCCGGTAAACAAATTAAAAAAAAACGCAATATGTAGGCTACACGAGAACAGAGACGTCGAGTAACCAAAACAAATGCGTTAAACAAATTCGTACACGTTATTTATCAACTTAACTCTAGAATTAAAGGATATACAACGAGAAACTACGTTTGACAACCTTTAAACAGTTTAAATAACTATCTCAAAAATTGTCGCTCTGATGCAAACAACTGATGAGTTATCTACTTAAATTTGTTGAACAAAACGACTTACGTATTTTAAGCATGCTAACCTTTAGCCCGGTAAGCAAATTAAAAAAAAAAAACGCAATATGTAGGCTACACCAGAACGGAGACGTCGAGTAACCAAAGCAAATGCGTTAAACAAATTCGTACACGTTATTTATCAATTTAACTCTAGAATTAAAGGATATACAACGAGAAACAACGTTTGACAACCTTTAAACAGTTTTAATAACTATCTCAAAAATTATCGCTCTGATGCAAACAACTGATGAGTTATCTACTTAAATTTGATGAACAAAACGACTTACGTATTTTAAGCATGCTAACCTTTAGCCCGGTAAGCAAATTAAAAAAAAAACGCAATATGTAGGCTACACGAGAACGGAGACGTCGAGTAACCAAAACAAATGCGTTAAACAAATTCGTACACGTTATTTATCAATTTAACTCTAGAATTAAAGGATATACAACGAGAAACAACGTTTGACAACCTTTAAACAGTTTTAATAACTATCTCAAAAATTGTCGCTCTGATGCAAACAACTGCTGAGTTATCTACTCAAATTTGTTGAACAAAACGACTTACGTATTTTAAACATGCTAACTTTTAGCCCGGTAAGCAAATTAAAAAAAACGCAATATGTAGGCTACACGAGAACGGAGACGTCGAGTAACCCAAACAAATGCGTTAAACAAATTCGTACACGTTATTTATCAATTTAACTCTAGAATTAAAGGATATACAACGAGAAACAACGTTTGACAACCTTTAAACAGTTTTAATAACTATCTCAAAAATTGTCGCTCTGATGCAAACAACTGATGAGTTATCTACTTAAATTTGATGAACAAAACGACTTACGTATTTTAAACATGCTAACCTTTAGCCCGGTAAACAAATTAAAAAAAAACGCAATATGTAGGCTACACGAGAACAGAGACGTCGAGTAACCAAAACAAATGCGTTAAACAAATTCGTACACGTTATTTATCAACTTAACTCTAGAATTAAAGGATATACAACGAGAAACTACGTTTGACAACCTTTAAACAGTTTAAATAACTATCTCAAAAATTGTCGCTCTGATGCAAACAACTGATGAGTTATCTACTTAAATTTGTTGAACAAAACGACTTACGTATTTTAAGCATGCTAACCTTTAGCCCGGTAAGCAAATTAAAAAAAAAAAACGCAATATGTAGGCTACACCAGAACGGAGACGTCGAGTAACCAAAGCAAATGCGTTAAACAAATTCGTACACGTTATTTATCAATTTAACTCTAGAATTAAAGGATATACAACGAGAAACAACGTTTGACAACCTTTAAACAGTTTTAATAACTATCTCAAAAATTATCGCTCTGATGCAAACAACTGAAGAGTTATCTACTTAAATTTGATGAACAAAACGACTTACGTATTTTAAGCATGCTAACCTTTAGCCCGGTAAGCAAATTAAAAAAAAAACGCAATATGTAGGCTACACGAGAACGGAGACGTCGAGTAACCAAAACAAATGCGTTAAACAAATTCGTACACGTTATTTATCAATTTAACTCTAGAATTAAAGGATATACAACGAGAAACAACGTTTGACAACCTTTAAACAGTTTTAATAACTATCTCAAAAATTGTCGCTCTGATGCAAACAACTGCTGAGTTATCTACTCAAATTTGTTGAACAAAACGACTTACGTATTTTAAACATGCTAACTTTTAGCCCGGTAAGCAAATTAAAAAAAAACGCAATATGTAGGCTACACGAGAACGGAGACGTCGAGTAACCCAAACAAATGCGTTAAACAAATTCGTACACGTTATTTATCAATTTAACTCTAGAATTAAAGGATATACAACGAGAAACAACGTTTGACAACCTTTAAACAGTTTTAATAACTATCTCAAAAATTGTCGCTCTGATGCAAACAACTGATGAGTTATCTACTTAAATTTGATGAACAAAACGACTTACGTATTTTAAACATGCTAACCTTTAGCCCGGTAAACAAATTAAAAAAAAACGCAATATGTAGGCTACACGAGAACAGAGACGTCGAGTAACCAAAACAAATGCGTTAAACAAATTCGTACACGTTATTTATCAACTTAACTCTAGAATTAAAGGATATACAACGAGAAACTACGTTTGACAACCTTTAAACAGTTTAAATAACTATCTCAAAAATTGTCGCTCTGATGCAAACAACTGATGAGTTATCTACTTAAATTTGTTGAACAAAACGACTTACGTATTTTAAGCATGCTAACCTTTAGCCCGGTAAGCAAATTAAAAAAAAAACGCAATATGTAGGCTACACGAGAACGGAGACGTCGAGTAACCAAAACAAATGCGTTAAACAAATTCGTACACGTTATTTATCAATTTAACTCTAGAATTAAAGGATATACAACGAGAAACAACGTTTGACAACCTTTAAACAGTTTTAATAACTATCTCAAAATTTATCGCTCTGATGCAAACAACTGATGAGTTATCTACTTAAATTTGATGAACAAAACGACTTACGTATTTTAAACATGCTAACCTTTAGCCCGGTAAGCAAATTAAAAAAAAAACGCAATATGTAGGCTACACGAGAACGGAGACGTCGAGTAACCAAAACAAATGCGTTAAACAAATTCGTACACGTTATTTATCAATTTAACTCTAGAATTAAAGGATATACAACGAGAAACAACGTTTGACAACCTTTAAACAGTTTTAATAACTATCTCAAAAATTATCGCTCTGATGCAAACAACTGATGAGTTATCTACTTAAATTTGTTGAACAAAACGACTTACGTATTTTAAGTATGCTAACCTTTAGCCCGGTAAGCAAATTAAAAAAAAAAACGCAATATGTAGGCTACACGAGAACGGAGACGTCGAGTAACCAAAACAAATACGATAAACAAATTCGTACACGTTATTTATCAATTTAACTCTAGAATTAAAGGATATACAACGAGAAACAACGTTTGACAACCTTTAAACAGTTTTAATAACTATCTCAAAAATTGTCGCTCTGATGCAAACAACTGATGAGTTATCTACTTAAATTTGATGAACAAAACGACTTACGTATTTTAAACATGCTAACCTTTAGCCCGGTAAGCAAATTAAAAAAAAAACGCAATATGTAGGCTACACGAGAACGGAGACGTCGAGTAACCAAAACAAATTCGTACACGTTATTTATCAATTTAACTCTAGAATTAAAGGATATACAACGAGAAACAACGTTTGACAACCTTTAAACAGTTTTAATAACTATCTCAAAAATTGTCGCTCTAATGCAAACAACTGCTGAGTTATCTACTCAAATTTGTTGAACAAAACGACTTACGTATTTTAAACATGCTAACCTTTAGCCCGGTAAGCAAATTAAAAAAAAAAACGCAATATGTAGGCTACACGAGAACGGAGACGTCGAGTAACCAAAACAAATGCGTTAAACAAATTCGTACACGTTATTTATCAATTTAACTCTAGAATTAAAGGATATACAACGAGAAACAACGTTTGACAACCTTTAAACAGTTTTAAATACTATCTCAAAAATTATCGCTCTGATGCAAACAACTGATGAGTTATCTACTTAAATTTGTTGAACAAAACGACTTACGTATTTTAAGCATGCTAACCTTTAGCCCGGTAAGAAAATTAAAAAAAAAACGCAATATGTAGGCTACACGAGAACGGAGACGTCGAGTAACCAAAACAAATGCGTTAAACAAATTCGTACACGTTATTTATCAATTTAACTCTAGAATTAAAGGATATACAACGAGAAACAACGTTTGACAACCTTTAAACAGTTTTAATAACTATCTCAAAAATTGTCGCTCTGATGCAAACAACTGATGAGTTATCTACTCAAATTTGTTGAACAAAACGACTTACGTATTTTAAACATGCTAACCTTTAGCCCGGTAAGCAAATTAAAAAAAAACGCAATATGTAGGCTACACGAGAACGGAGACGTCGAATAACCAAAACAAATGCGTTAAACAAATTCGTACACGTTATTTATCAATTTAACTCTAGAATTAAATGATATACAACGAGCAACAACGTTTGACAACCTTTAAACAGTTTTAATAACTATCTCAAAAATTGTCGCTCTGATGCAAACAACTGATGAGTTATCTACTCAAATTTGTTGAACAAAACGACTTACGTATTTTAAACATGCTAACCTTTAGCCCGGTAAGCAAATTAAAAAAAAACGCAATATGTAGGCTACACGAGAACGGAGACGTCGAGTAACCAAAACAAATGCGTTAAACAAATTCGTACACGTTATTTATCAATTTAACTCTAGAATTAAAGGATATACAACGAGAAACAACGTTTGACAACCTTTAAACAGTTTTAATAACTATCTCAAAAATTGTCGCTCTGATGCAAACAACTGCTGAGTTATCTACTCAAATGTGTTGAACAAAACGACTTACGTATTTTAAACATGCTAACCTTTAGCCCGGTAAGCAAATTAAAAAAAACGCAATATGTAGGCTACACGAGAACGGAGACGTCGAGTAACCAAAACAAATGCGTTAAACAAATTCGTACACGTTATTTATCAATTTAACTCTAGAATTAAAGGATATACAACGAGAAACAACGTTTGACAACCTTTAAACAGTTTTAATAACTATCTCAAAAATTGTCGCTCTGATGCAAACAACTGATGCGTTATCTACTTAAATTTGTTGAACAAAACGACTTACGTATTTTAAACATGCTAACCTTTAGCCCGGTAAGCAAATTAAAAAAAAAAAACGCAATATGTAGGCTACACGAGAACGGAGACGTCGAGTAACCAAAACAAATGCGTTAAACAAATTCGTACACGTTATTTATCAATTTAACTCTAGAATTAAAGGATATACAACGAGAAACAACGTTTGACAACCTTTAAACAGTTTTAATAACTATCTCAAAAATTTTCGCTCTGATGCAAACAACTGCTGAGTTATCTACTCAAATTTGTTGAACAAAACGACTTAGGTATTTTAAACATGCTAACCTTTAGCCCGGTAAGCAAATTAAAAAAAAAACGCATTATGTAGGCTACACGAGAACGGAGACGTCGAGTAACCAAAACAAATGCGTTAAACAAATTCGTACACGTTATTTATCAATTTAACTCTAGAATTAAAGGATATACAACGAGAAACAACGTTTGACAACCTTTAAACAGTTTTAATAACTATCTCAAAAATTGTCGCTCTGATGCAAACAACTGATGAGTTATCTACTTAAATTTGTTGAACAAAACGACTTACGTATTTTAAGCATGCTAACCTTTAGCGCGGTAAGCAAATTAAAAAAAAAAACGCAATATGTAGGCTACACGAGAACGGAGACGTCGAGTAACCAAAACAAATGCGTTAAACAAATTCGTACACGTTATTTATCAATTTAACTCTAGAATTAAAGGATATACAACGAGAAACAACGTTTGACAACCTTTAAACAGTTTTAATAACTATCTCAAAAATTGTCGCTCTGATGCAAACAACTGATGAGTTATCTACTTAAATTTGTTGAACAAAACGACTTACGTATTTTAAGCATGCTAACCTTTAGCCCGGTAAGCAAATTAAAAAAAAAAACGCAATATGTAGGCTACACGAGAACGGAGACGTCGAGTAACCAAAACAAAGGCGTTAAACAAATTCGTACACGTTATTTATTAATTTAACTCTAGAATTAAAGGATATACAACGAGAAACAACGTTTGACAACCTTTAAACAGTTTTAATAACTATCTCAAAAATTGTCGCTCTGATGCAAACAACTGCTGAGTTATCTACTCAAATTTGTTGAACAAAACGACTTACGTATTTTAAACATGCTAACCTTTAGCCCGGTAAGCAAATTAAAAAAAAAAAACGCAATATGTAGGCTACATGAGAACGGAGACGTCGAGTAACCAAAACAAATGCGATAATTTTTGAGATAGTTATTAAAACTGTTTAAAGGTTGTCAAACGTTGTTTCTCGTTGTATATCCTTTAATTCTAGAGTTAAATTGATAAATAACGTGTACGAATTTGTTTAACGCATTTGTTTTGGTTACTCGACGTCTCCGTTCTCGTGTAGCCTACATATTGCGTTTTTTTTTTTAATTTGCTTACCGGGCTAAAGGTTAGCATGTTTAGAATACGTAAGTCGTTTTGTTCATCAAATTTAAGTAGATAACTCATCAGTTGTTTGCATCAGAGCGACAATTTTTGAAATAGTTATTAAAACTGTTTAAAGGTTGTCAAACGTTGTTTCTCGTTGTATATCCTTTAATTCTAGAGTTAAATTGATAAATAACGTATACGAATTTGTTTAACGCATTTGTTTTGGTTACTCGACGTCTCCGTTCTCGTGTAGCCTACATATTGCGTTTTTTTTTTAATTTGCTTACCGGGCTAAAGGTTAGCATTCTTAAAATACGTAAGTCGTTTTGTTCAACAAATTTAAGTAGATAACTCATCAGTTGTTTGCATCAGAGCGATAATTTTTGAGATAGTTCTTAAAACTGTTTAAAGGTTGTCAAACGTTGTTTCTCGTTGTATATCCTTTAATTCTAGAGTTAAATTTATAAATAACGTGTACGAATTTGTTTAACGCATTTGTTTTGGTTACTCGACGTCTCCGTTCTCGTGTAGCCTACATATTGCGTTTTTTTTTTTGTAATTTGCTTACCGGGCTAAAGGTTAGCATGTTTAAAATACGTAAGTCGTTTTGTTCAACAAATTTGAGTAGATAACTCAGCAGTTGTTTGCATCAGAGCGACAATTTTTGAGATAGTTATTAAAACTGTTTAAAGGTTGTCAAACGTTGTTTCTCGTTGTATATCCTTTAATTCTAGAGTTAAATTGATAAATAACGTGTACGAATTTGTTTAACGCCTTTGTTTTGGTTACTCGACGTCTCCGTTCTCGTGTAGCCTACATATTGCGTTTTTTTTTTTAATTTGCTTACCGGGCTAAAGGTTAGCATGCTTAAAATACGTAAGTCGTTTTGTTCAACAAATTTAAGTAGATAACTCATCAGTTGTTTGCATCAGAGCGACAATTTTTGAGATAGTTATTAAAACTGTTTAAAGGTTGTCAAACGTTGTTTCTCGTTGTATATCCTTTAATTCTAGAGTTAAATTTATAAATAACGTGTACGAATTTGTTTAACGCATTTGTTTTGGTTACTCGACGTCTCCGTTCTCGTGTAGCCTACATATTGCGTTTTTTTTTTTTAATTTGCTTACCGGGCTAAAGGTTAGCATGTTTAAAATACGTAAGTCGTTTTGTTCAACAAATTTGAGTAGATAACTCAGCAGTTGTTTGCATCAGAGCGACAATTTTTGAGATAGTTATTAAAACTGTTTAAAGGTTGTCAAACGTTGTTTCTCGTTGTATATCCTTTAATTCTAGAGTTAAATTGATAAATAACGTGTACGAATTTGTTTAACGCATTTGTTTTGGTTACTCGACGTCTCCGTTCTCGTGTAGCCTACATATTGGGTTTTTTTTTTTAATTTGCTTACCGGGCTAAAGGTTAGCATGCTTAAAATACGTAAGTCGTTTTGTTCAACAAATTTAAGTAGATAACTCATCAGTTGTTTGCATCAGAGCGACAATTTTTGAGATAGTTATTAAAACTGTTTAAAGGTTGTCAAACGTTGTTTCTCGTTGTATAACCTTTAATTCTAGAGTTAAATTGATAAATAACGTGTACGAATTTGTTTAACGCATTTGTTTTGGTTACTCGACGTCTCCGTTCTCGTGTAGCCTACATATTGCGTTTTTTTTTTAATTTGCTTACCGGGCTAAAGGTTAGCATGTTTAAAATACGTAAGTCGTTTTGTTCAACAAATTTGAGTAGATAACTCATCAGTTGTTTGCATCAGAGCGACAATTTTTGAGATAGTTATTAAAACTGTTTAAAGGTTGTCAAACGTTGTTTCTCGTTGTATATCCTTTAATTCTGGAGTTAAGTTGATAAATAACGTGTACGAATTTGTTTAACGCATTTGTTTTGGTTATTCGACGTCTACGTTCTCGTGTAGCCTACATATTGCGTTTTTTTTTTTAATTTGCTTACCGGGCTAAAGGTTAGCATGCTTAAAATACGTAAGTCGTTTTGTTCAACAAATTTGAGTAGATAACTCAGCAGTTGTTTGCATCAGAGCGACAATTTTTGAGATAGTTATTAAAACTGTTTAAAGGTTGTCAAACGTTGTTTCTCGTTGTATATCCTTTAATTCTAGAGTTAAATTGATAAATAACGTGTACGAATTTGTTTAACGCATTTGTTTTGGATACTCGACGTCTCCGTTCTCGTGTAGCCTACATATTGGGTTTTTTTTTTAATTTGCTTACCGGGCTAAAGGTTAGCATGCTTAAAATATGTAAGTCGTTTTGTTCAACAAATTTAAGTAGATAACTCATCAGTTGTTTGCATCAGAGCGATAATTTTTGAGATAGTTATTAAAACTGTTTAAAGGTTGTCAAACGTTGTTTCTCGTTGTATATCCTTTAATTCTAGAGTTAAATTGATAAATAACGTGTACGAATTTGTTTAACGCATTTGTTTTGGTTACTCGACGTCTCCCTTCGCGTGTAGCCTACATATTGCGTTTTTTTTTAATTTGCTTACCGGGCTAAAGGTTAGCATGTTTAAAATACGTAAGTCGTTTTGTTCAACAAATTTAAGTAGATAACTCATCAGTTGTTTGCATCAGAGCGACAATTTTTGAGATAGTTATTAAAACTGTTTAAAGGTTGTCAAACGTTGTTTCTCGTTGTATATCCTTTAATTCTAGAGTTAAATTGATAAATAACGTGTACGAATTTGTTTAACGCATTTGTTTTGGTTACTCGACGTCTCCGTTCTCGTGTAGCCTACATATTGCGTTTTTTTTTTAATTTGCTTACCGGGCTAAAGGTTAGCATGTTTAAAATACGTAAGTCGTTTTGTTCATCAAATTTAAGTAGATAACTCATCAGTTGTTTGCATCAGAGCGACAATTTTTGAGATAGTTATTAAAACTGTTTAAAGGTTGTCAAACGTTGTTTCTCGTTGTATATCCTTTAATTCTAGAGTTAAATTGATAAATAACGTGTACGAATTTGTTTAACGCATTTGTTTTGGTTACTCGACGTCTCCGTTCTCGTGTAGCCTACATATTGCGTTTTTTTTTTTTAATTTGCTTACCGGGCTAAAGGTTAGCATGTTTAAAATACGTAAGTCGTTTTGTTCAACAAATTTAAGTAGATAACTCATCAGTTGTTTGCATCAGAGCGACAATTTTTGAGATAGTTATTAAAACTGTTTAAAAGTTGTCAAACGTTGTTTCTCGTTGTATATCCTTTAATTCTAGAGTTAAATTGATAAATAACGTGTACGAATTTGTTTAACGCATTTGTTTTGGTTACTCGACGTCTCCGTTCTCGTGTAGCCTACATATTGCGTTTTTTTTTTTAATTTGCTTACCGGGCTAAAAGTTAGCATGTTTAAAATACGTAAGTCGTTTTGTTCAACAAATTTGAGTAGATAACTCAGCAGTTGTTTGCATCAGAGCGACAATTTTTGAGATAGTTATTAAAACTGTTTAAAGGTTGTCAAACGTTGTTTCTCGTTGTATATCCTTTAATTCTAGAGTTAAATTGATAAATAACGTGTACGAATTTGTTTAACGCATTTGTTTTGGTTACTCGACGTCTCCGTTCTCGTGTAGCCTACATATTGCGTTTTTTTTTTTAATTTGCTTACCGGGCTAAAGGTTAGCATGCTTAAAATACGTAAGTCGTTTTGTTCAACAAATTTGAGTAGATAACTCATCAGTTGTTTGCATCAGAGCGACAATTTTTGAGATAGTTATTAAAACTGTTTAAAGGTTGTCAAAAGTTGTTTCTCGTTGTATATCCTTTAATTCTAGAGTTAAATTGATAAATAACGTGTACGAATTTGTTTAACGTATTTGTTTTGGTTACTCGACGTCTCCGTTCTCGTGTAGCCTACATATTGCGTTTTTTTTTTTAATTTGCTTACCGGGCTAAAGGTTAGCATGTTTAAAATACGTAAGTGGTTTTGTTCAACAAATTTAAGTAGATAACTCATCAGTTGTTTGCATCAGAGCGACAATTGTTGAGATAGTTATTAAAACTGTTTAAAGGTTGTCAAACGTTGTTTCTCGTTGTATATCCTTTAATTCTAGAGTTAAATTGATAAATAAAGTGTACGAATTTGTTTAACGCATTTGTTTTGGTTACTCGACGTCTCCGTTCGGGTGTAGCCTACATATTGCGTTTTTTTTTTAATTTGCTTACCGGGCTAAAGGTTAGCATGCTTAAAATACGTAAGTCGTTTTGTTCAACAAATTCAAGTAGATAACTCATCAGTTGTTTGCATCAGAGCGATAATTTTTGAGATAGTTATTAAAACTGTTTAAAGGTTGTCACACGTTGTTTCTCGTTGTATATCCTTTAATTCTAGAGTTAAATTGATAAATAACGTGTACGAATTTGTTTAACGCATTTTTTTTGGTTACTCGACGTCTCCGTTCTCGTGTAGCCTACATATTGCGTTTTTTTTTTTTAATTTGCTTACCGGGCTAAAGGTTAGCATGTTTAAAATACGTAAGTCGTTTTGTTCATCAAATTTAAGTAGATAACTCATCAGTTGTTTGCATCAGAGCGACAAATTTTGAGATAGTTATTAAAACTGTTTAAAGGTTGTCAAACGTTGTTTCTCGTTGTATATCCTTTAATTCTAGAGTTAAATTGATAAATAACGTGTACGAATTTGTTTAATGCATTTGTTTTGGTTACTCGACGTCTCCGTTCTCGTGTAGCCTACATATTGCGTTTTTTTTTAATTTGCTTACCGGGCTAAAGGTTAGCATGCTTAAAATACGTAAGTCGTTTTGTTAAACAAATTTAAGTAGATAACTCATCAGTTGTTTGCATCAGAGCGATAATTTTTGAGATAGTTATTAAAACTGTTTAAAGGTTGTCAAACGTTGTTTCTCGTTGTATATCCTTTAATTCTAGAGTTAAATTGATAAATAACGTGTACGTTTAAAATACGTAAGTCGTTTTGTTCATCAAATTTAAGTAGATAACTCATCAGTTGTTTGCATCAGAGCGACAATTTTTGAGATAGTTATTAAAACTGTTTAAAGGTTGTCAAACGTTGTTTCTCGTTGTATATCCTTTAATTCTAGAGTTAAATTGATAAATAACGTGTACGAATTTGTTTAACGCATTTGTTTTGGTTACTCGACGTCTCCGTTCTCGTGTAGGCTAAAGGTTAGCATGTTTAAAATACGTAAGTCGTTTTGTTCATCAAATTTAAGTAGATAACTCATCAGTTGTTTGCATCAGAGCGACAATTTTTGAGATAGTTATTAAAACTGTTTAAAGGTTGTCAAACGTTGTTTCTCGTTGTATATCCTTTAATTCTAGAGTTAAATTGATAAATAACGTGTACGAATTTGTTTAACGCATTTGTTTTGGTTACTCGACGTCTCCGTTCTCATGTAGCCTACATATTGCGTTTTTTTTTTAATTTGCCTACCGGGCTAAAGGTTAGCATGTTTAAAATACGTAAGTCGTTTTGTTCATCAAATTTAAGTAGATAACTCATCAGTTGTTTGCATCAGAGCGACAATTTTTGAGATAGTTATTAAAACTGTTTAAAGGTTGTCAAACGTTGTTTCTCGTTGTATATCCTTTAATTCTAGAGTTAAATTGATAAATAACGTGTACGAATTTGTTTAACGCATTTGTTTTGGTTACTCGACGTCTCCGTTCTCGTGTAGCCTACATATTGCGTTTTTTTTTTTTAATTTGCTTACCGGGCTAAAGGTTAGCATGTTTAAAATACGTAAGTCGTTTTGTTCAACAAATTTGAGTAGATAACTCAGCAGTTGTTTGCATCAGAGCGACAATTTTTGAGATAGTTATTAAAACTGTTTAAAGGTTGTCAAACGTTGTTTCTCGTTGTATATCCTTTAATTCTAGAGTTAAATTGATAAATTACGTGTACGAATTTGTTTAACGCATTTGTTTTGGTTACTCGACGTCTCCGTTCTCGTGTAGCCTACATATTGCGTTTTTTTTTAATTTGCTTACCGGGCTAAAGGTTAGCATGTTTAAAATACGTAAGTCGTTTTGTTCAACAAATTTGAGTAGATAACTCAGCAGTTGTTTGCATCAGAGCGACAATTTTTGAGATAGTTATTAAAACTGTTTAAAGGTTGTCAAACGTTGTTTCTCGTTGTATATCCTTTAATTCTAGAGTTAAATTGATAAATAACGTGTACGAATTTGTTTAACGCATTTGTTTTGGTTACTCGACGTCTCCGTTCTCGTGTAGCCTACATATTGCGTTTTTTTTTTTAATTTGCTTACCGGGCTAAAGGTTAGCATGTTTAAAATACGTAAGTCGTTTTGTTCATCAAATTTAAGTAGATAACTCATCAGTTGTTTGCATCAGAGCGAAAATTTTTGAGATAGTTATTAAAACTGTTTAAAGGTTGTCAAACGTTGTTTCTCGTTGTATATCCTTTAATTCTAGAGTTAAATTGATAAATAACGTGTACGAATTTGTTTAACGCATTGTTTTGGTTACTCGACGTCTCCGTTCTCGTGTAGCCTACATATTGCGTTTTTTTTTAATTTGCTTACCGGGCTAAAGGTTAGCATGCTTAAAATACGTAAGTCGTTTTGTTCAACAAATTTGAGTAGATAACTCATCAGTTGTTTGCATCAGAGCGACAATTTTTGAGATAGTTATTAAAACTGTTTAAAGGTTGTCAAACGTTGTTTCTCGTTGTATATCCTTTAATTCTAGAGTTAAATTGATAAATAACGTGTACGAATTTGTTTAACGCATTTGTTTTGGTTACTCGACGTCTCCGTTCTCGTGTAGCCTACATATTGCGTTTTTTTTTTTAATTTGCTTACCGGGCTAAAGGTTAGCATGTTTAAAATACGTAAGTCGTTTTGTTCAACAAATTTGAGTAGATAACTCATCAGTTGTTTGCATCAGAGCGACAATTTTTGAGATAGTTATTAAAACTGTTTAAAGGTTGTTAAACGTTGGTTCTCGTTGTATATCCTTTAATTCTAGAGTTAAATTGATAAATAACGTGTACGAATTTGTTTAACGCATTTGTTTTGGTTACTCGACGTCTCCGGTCTCGTGTAGCCTACATATTGCGTTTTTTTTTTAATTTGCTTACCGGGCTAAAGGTTAGCATGTTTAAAATACGTAAGTCGTTTTGTTCAACAAATTTGAGTAGATAACTCAGCAGTTGTTTGCATCAGAGCGACAATTTTTGAGATAGTTATTAAAACTGTTTAAAGGTTGTCAAACGTTGTTTCTCGTTGTATATCCTTTAATTCTAGAGTTAAATTGATAAATAACGTGTACGAATTTGTTTAACGCATTTGTTTTGGTTACTCGACGTCTCCGTTCTCGTGTAGCCTACATATTGCGTTTTTTTTTTAATTTGCTTACCGGGCTAAAGGTTAGCATGTTTAAAATACGTAAGTCGTTTTGTTCATCAAATTTAAGTAGATAACTCATCAGTTGTTTGCATCAGAGCGACAATTTTTGAGATAGTTATTAAAACTGTTTAAAGGTTGTCAAACGTTGTTTCTCGTTGTATATCCTTTAATTCTAGAGTTAAATTGATAAATAACGTGTACGAATTTGTTTAACGCATTTGTTTTGGTTACTCGACGTCTCCGTTCTCGTGTAGCCCACATATTGCGTTTTTTTTTAATTTGCTTACCGGGCTAAAGGTTAGCATGTTTAAAATACGTAAGTCGTTTTGTTCATCAAATTTAAGTAGATAACTCATAATTTGTTTGCATCAGAGCGATAATTTTTGAGATAGTTATTAAAACTGTTTAAAGGTTGTCAAACGTTGTTTCTTGTTGTATATCCTTTAATTCTAGAGTTAAATTGATAAATAACGTGTACGAATTTGTTTAACGCATTTGTTTTGGTTACTCGACGTCTCCGTTCTCGTGTAGCCTACATATTGCGTTTTTTTTTTTAATTTGCTTACCGGGCTAAAGGTTAGCATGTTTAAAATACGTAAGTCGTTTTGTTCATCAAATTTAAGTTGATAACTCATCAGTTGTTTGCATCAGAGCGATAATTTTTGAGATAGTTATTAAAACTGTTTAAAGGTTGTCAAACGTTGTTTCTCGTTGTATATCCTTTAATTCTAGAGTTAAATTGATAAATAACGTGTACGAATTTGTTTAACGCATTTGTTTTGGTTACTCGACGTCTCCGTTCTCGTGTAGCCTAAATATTGCGTTTTTTTTTAATTTGCTTACCGGGCTAAAGGTTAGCATGTTTAAAATACGTAAGTCGTTTTGTTCAACAAATTTGAGTAGATAACTCAGCAGTTGTTTGCATCAGAGCGACAATTTTTGAAATAGTTATTAAAACTGTTTAAAGGTTGTCAAACGTTGTTTCTCGTTGTATATCCTTTAATTCTAGAGTTAAATTGATAAATAACGTGTACGAATTTGTTTAACGCATTTGTTTTGGTTACTCGACGTCTCCGTTCTCGTGTAGCCTAAATATTGCGTTTTTTTTTAATTTGCTTGCCGGGCTAAAGGTTAGCATGTTTAAAATACGTAAGTCGTTTTGTTCATCAAATTTAAGTAGATAACTCATCAGTTGTTTGCATCAGAGCGACAATTTTTGAGATAGTTATTAAAACTGTTTAAAGGTTGTCAAACGTTGTTTCTCGTTGTATATCCTTTAATTCTAGAGTTAAATTGATAAATAACGTGTACGAATTTGTTTAACGTATTTGTTTTGGTTACTCGAGTTCTCCGTTCTCGTGTAGCCTACATATTGCGTTTTTTTTTTAATTTGCTTACCGGGCTAAAGGTTAGCAAGCTTAAAATACGTAAGTTGTTTTGTTCAACAAATTTAAGTAGATAACTCATCAGTTGTTTGCATCAGAGCGATAATTTTTGAGATAGTTTTTAAAACTGTTTAAAGGTTGTTAAACGTTGTTTCTCGTTGTATATCCTTTAATTCTAGAGTTAAATTGATAAATAACGTGTTCGAATTTGTTTAACGCATTTGTTTTGGTTACTCGACGTCTCCGTTCTCGTGTAGCCTACATATTGCGTTTTTTTTTTAATTTGCTTACCGGGCTAAAGGTTAGCATGTTTAAAATACGTAAGTCGTTTTGTTCATCAAATTTAAGTAGATAACTCATCAGTTGTTTGCATCAGAGCGACAATTTTTGAGATAGTTATTAAAACTGTTTAAAGGTTGTCAAACGTTGTTTCTCGTTTTATATCCTTTAATTCTAGAGTTAAATTGATAAATAACGTGTACGAATTTGTTTAACGCATTTGTTTTGGTTACTCGACGTCTCCGTTCTCGTGTAGCCTACATATTGCGTTTTTTTTTTAATTTGCTTACCGGGCTAAAGGTTGGCATGTTTCAAATACGTAAGTCGTTTTGTTCATCAAATTTAAGTAGATAACTCATCAGTTGTTTGCATCAGATCGACAATTTTTGAGATAGTTATTAAAACTGTTTAAAGGTTGTCAAACGTTGTTTCTCGTTGTATATCCTTTAATTCTAGAGTTAAATTGATAAATAACGTGTACGAATTTGTTTAACGCATTTGTTTTGGTTACTCGACGTCTCCGTTCTCGTGTAGCCTACATATTGCGTTTTTTTTTAATTTGCTTACCGGGCTAAAGGTTAGCATGTTTAAAATACGTAAGTCGTTTTGTTCAACAAATCTGAGTAGATAACTCATCAGTTGTTTGCATCAGAGCGACAATTTTTGAGATAGTTATTAAAACTGTTTAAAGGTTGTCAAACGTTGTTTCTCGTTGTATATCCTTTAATTCTAGAGTTAAATTGATAAATAACGTGTACGAATTTGTTTAACGCATTTGTTTTGGTTACTCGACGTCTCCGTTCTCGTGTAGCCTACATATTGCGTTTTTTTTTTAATTTGCTTACCGGGCTAAAGGTTAGCATGTTTAAAATACGTAAGTCGTTTTGTTCATCAAATTTAAGTAGATAACTCATCAGTTGTTTGCATCAGAGCGACAATTTTTGAGATAGTTATTAAAACTGTTTAAAGGTTGTCAAACGTTGTTTCTCGTTGTATATCCTTTAATTCTAGAGTTAAATTGATAAATAACGTGTACGAATTTGTTTAACGCATTTGTTTTGGTTACTCGACGTCTCTGTTCTCGTATAGCCTACATATTGCGTTTTTTTTTTTAATTTGCTTACCGGGCTAAAGGTTAGCATGTTTAAAATACGTAAGTCGTTTTGTTCATCAAATTTAAGTAGATAACTCATCAGTTGTTTGCATCAGAGCGACAATTTTTGAGATAGTTATTAAAACTGTTTAAAGGTTGTCAAACGTTGTTTCTCGTTGTATATCCTTTAATTCTAGAGTTAAATTGATAAATAACGTGTACGAATTTGTTTACCGCATTTGTTTTGGTTACTCGACGTCTCCGTTCTCGTGTAGCCTACATATTGCGTTTTTTTTTAATTTGCTTACCGGGCTAAAGGTTAGCATGCTTAAAATACGTAAGTCGTTTTGTTCAACAAATTTAAGTAGATAACTCATCAGTTGTTTGCATCAGAGCGATAATTTTTGAGATAGTTATTAAAACTGTTTAAAGGTTGTCAAACGTTGTTTCTCGTTGTATATCCTTTAATTCTAGAGTTAAATTGATAAATAACGTGTACGAATTTGTTTAACGCATTTGTTTTGGTTACTCGACGTCTCCGTTCTCGTGTAGCCTACATATTGCGTTTTTTTTTTAATTTGCTTACCGGGCTAAAGGTTAGCATGTTTAAAATACGTAAGTCGTTTTGTTCATCAAATTTAAGTAGATAACTCATCCTTTAATTCTAGAGTTAAATTGATAAATAACGTGAACGAATTTGTTTAACGCATTTGTTTTGGTTACTCGACGTCTCCGTTCTCGTGTAGCCTACATATTGCGTTTTTTTTTTAATTTGCTTACCGGGCTAAAGGTTAGCATGTTTAAAATACGTAAGTCGTTTTGTTCATCAAATTTAAGTAGATAACTCATCAGTTGTTTGCATCAGAGCGATAATTTTTGAGATAGTTATTAAAACTGTTTAAAGGTTGTCAAACGTTCTTTCTCGTTGTATATCCTTTAATTCTAGAGTTAAATTGATAAATAACGTGTACGAATTTGTTTAACGCATTTGTTTTGGTTACTCGACGTCTCCGTTCTCGTGTAGCCTACATATTGCGTTTTTTTTTTAATTTGCTTACCGGGCTAAAGGTTAGCATGTTTAAAATACGTAAGTCGTTTTGTTCATCAAATTTAAGTAGATAACTCATCAGTTGTTTGCATCAGAGCGACAATTTTTGAGATAGTTATTAAAACTGTTTAAAGGTTGTCAAACGTTGTTTCTCGTTGTATATCCTTTAATTCTAGAGTTAAATTGATAAATAACGTGTACGAATTTGTTTATCGTATTTGTTTTGGTTACTCGACGTCTCCGTTCTCGTGTAGCCTACATATTGCGTTTTTTTTTTAATTTGCTTACCGGGCTAAAGGTTAGCATGCTTAAAATACGTAAGTCGTTTTGTTCAACAAATTTAAGTAGATAACTCATCAGTTGTTTGCATCAGAGCGACAATTTTTGAGATAGTTATTAAAACTGTTTAAAGGTTGTCAAACGTTGTTTCTCGTTGTATATCCTTTAATTCTAGAGTTAAATTGATAAATAACGTGTACGAATTTGTTTAACGCATTTGTTTTGGTTACTCGACGTCTCCGTTCTCGTGTAGCCTACATATTGCGTTTTTTTTTTAATTTGCTTACCGGGCTAAAGGTTAGCATGTTTAAAATACGTAAGTCGTTTTGTTCATCAAATTTAAGTAGATAACTCATCAGTTGTTTGCATCAGAGCGACAATTTTTGAGATAGTTATTAAAACTGTTTAACGGTTGTCAAACGTTGTTTCTCGTTGTATATCCTTTAATTCTAGAGTTAAATTGATAAATAACGTGTACGAATTTGTTCAACGTATTTGTTTTGGTTACTCGACGTCTCCGTTCTCGTGTAGCCTACATATTGCGTTTTTTTTTTAATTTGCTTACCGGGCTAAAGGTTAGCATGTTTAAAATACGTAAGTCGTTTTGTTCGTCAAATTTAAGTAGATAACTCATCAGTTGTTTGCATCAGAGCGACAATTTTTGAGATAGTTATTAAAACTGTTTAAAGGTTGTCAAACGTTGTTTCTCGTTGTATATCCTTTAATCCTAAAGTTAAATTGATAAATAACGTGTACGAATTTGTTTAGCGCATTTGTTTTGGTTACTCGACGTCTCCGTTCTCGTGTAGCCTACATATTGCGTTTTTTTTTTTAATTTGCTTACCGGGCTAAAGGTTAGCATGTTTAAAATACGTAAGTCGTTTTGTTCATCAAATTTAAGTAGATAACTCATCAGTTGTTTGCATCAGAGCGACAATTTTTGAGATAGTTATTAAAACTGTTTAAAGGTTGTCAAACGTTGTTTCTCGTTGTATATCCTTTAATTCTAGAGTTAAATTGATAAATAACGTGTACGAATTTGTTTAACGCATTTGTTTTGGTTACTCGACGTCTCCGTTCTCGCGTAGCCTACATATTGCGTTTTTTTTTTTAATTTGCTTACCGGGCTAAAGGTTAGCATGCTTAAAATACGTAAGTCGTTTTGTTCATCAAATTTAAGTAGATAACTCATCAGTTGTTTGCATCAGAGCGACAATTTTTGAGATAGTTATTAAAACTGTTTAACGGTTGTCAAACGTTGTTTCTCGTTGTATATCCTTTAATTCTAGAGTTAAATTGATAAATAACGTGTACGAATTTGTTTAACGCATTTGTTTTGGTTACTCGACGTCTCCGTTCTCGTGTAGCCTACATATTGCGTTTTTTTTTAATTTGCTTACCGGGCTAAAGGTTAGCATGTTTAAAATACGTAAGTCGTTTTCTTCATCAAATTTAAGTAGATAACTCATCAGTTGTTTGCATCAGAGCGACAATTTTTGAGATAGTTATTAAAACTGTTTAAAGGTTGTCAAACGTTGTTTCTCGTTGTATATCCTTTAATTCTAGAGTTAAATTGATAAATAACGTGTACGAATTTGTTTAACGCATTTGTTTTGGTTACTCGACGTCTCCGTTCTCGCGTAGCCTACATATTGCGTTTTTTTTTTTAATTTGCTTACCGGGCTAAAGGTTAGCATGCTTAAAATACGTAAGTCGTTTTGTTCAACAAATTTAAGTAGATAACTCATCAGTTGTTTGCATCAGAGCGATAATTTTTGAGATAGTTATTAAAACTGTTTAAAGGTTGTCAAACGTTGTTTCTCGTTGTATATCCTTTAATTCTAGAGTTAAATTGATAAATAACGTGTACGAATTTGTTTAACGCATTTGTTTTGGTTACTCGACGTCTCCGTTCTCGTGTAGCCTACATATTGCGTTTTTTTTTTAATTTGCTTACCGGGCTAAAGGTTAGCAAGTTTAAAATACGTAAGTCGTTTTGTTCATCAAATTTAAGTAGATAACTCATCAGTTGTTTGCATCAGAGCGACAATTTTTGAGATAGTTATTAAAACTGTTTAAAGGTTGTCAAACGTTGTTTCTCGTTGTATATCCTTTAATTCTAGAGTTAAATTGATAAATAACGTGTACGAATTTGTTTAACGCATTTGTTTTGGTTACTCGACGTCTCCGTTCTCGTGTAGCCTACATATTGCGTTTTTTTTTTAATTTGCTTACCGGGCTAAAGGATAGCATGTTTAAAATACGTAAGTCGTTTTGTTCATCAAATTTAAGTAGATAACTCATCAGTTGTTTGCATCAGAGCGATAATTTTTGAGATAGTTATTAAAACTGTTTAAAGGTTGTCAAACGTTGTTTCTCGTTGTATATCCTTTAATTCTAGAGTTAAATTGATAAATAACGTGTACAAATTTGCTTAACGCATTTGTTTTGGTTACTCGACGTCTCCGTTCTCGTGTAGCCTACATATTGCGTTTTTTTTTTAATTTGCTTACCGGGCTAAAGGTTAGCATGTTTAAAATACGTAAGTCGTTTTGTTCATCAAATTTAAGTAGATAACTCATCAGTTGTTTGCATCAGAGCGACAATTTTTGAGATAGTTATTAAAACTGTTTAAAGGTTGTCAAACGTTGTTTCTCGTTGTATATCCTTTAATTCTAGAGTTAAATTGATAAATAACTTGTACGAATTTGTTTAACGTATTTGCTTTGGTTACTCGACGTCTCCGTTCTCGTGTAGCCTACATATTGCGTTTTTTTTTTAATTTGCTTACCGGGCTAAAGGTTAGCATGCTTAAAATACGTAAGTCGTTTTGTTCAACAAATTTAAGTAGATAACTCATCAGTTGTTTGCATCAGAGCGACAATTTTTGAGATAGTTATTAAAACTGTTTAAAGGTTGTCAAACGTTGTTTCTCGTTGTATATTCTTTAATTCTAGAGTTAAATTGATAAATAACGTGTACGAATTTGTTTAACGCATTTGTTTTGGTTACTCGACGTCTCCGTTCTCGTGTAGCCTACATATTGCGTTTTTTTTTTAATTTGCTTACCGGGCTAAAGGTTAGCATGTTTAAAATACGTAAGTCGTTTTGTTCATCAAATTTAAGTAGATAACTCATCAGTTGTTTGCATCAGAGCGACAATTTTTGAGATAGTTATTAAAACTGTTTAAAGGTTGTCAAACGTTGTTTCTCGTTGTATATCCTTTAATTCTAGAGTTAAATTGATAAATAACGTGTACGAATTTGTTTAACGTATTTGTTTTGGTTACTCGACGTCTCCATTCTCGTGTAGCCTACATATTGCGTTTTTTTTTTTAATTTGCTTACCGGGCTAAAGGTTAGCATGTTTAAAATACGTAAGTCGTTTTGTTCATCAAATTTAAGTAGATAACTCATCAGTTGTTTGCATCAGAGCGACAATTTTTGAGATAGTTATTAAAACTGTTTAAAGGTTGTCAAACGTTGTTTCTCGTTGTATATCCTTTAATTCTAGAGTTAAATTGATAAATAACGTGTACGAATTTGTTTAACGCATTTGTTTTGGTTACTCGACGTCTCCGTTCTCGTGTAGCGTACATATTGCGTTTTTTTTTTTAATTTGCTTACCGGGCTAAAGGTTAGCATGTTTAAAATACGTAAGTCGTTTTGTTCATCAAATTTAAGTAGATAACTCATCAGTTGTTTGCATCAGAGCGACAATTTTTGAGATAGTTATTAAAACTGTTTAAAGGTTGTCAAACGTTGTTTCTCGTTGTATATCCTTTAATTCTAGAGTTAAATTGATAAATATCGTGTACGAATTTGTTTAACGCATTTGTTTTGGTTACTCGACGTCTCCGTTCTCGTGTAGCCTACATATTGCGTTTTTTTTTTAATTTGCTTACCGGGCTAAAGGTTAGCATGTTTAAAATACGTTAGTCGTTTTGTTCATCAAATTTAAGTAGATAACTCATCAGTTGTTTGCATCAGAGCGATAATTTTTGAGATAGTTATTAAAACTATTTAAAGGTTGTCAAACGTTGTTTCTCGTTGTATATCCTTTAATTCTAGAGTTAAATTGATAAATAACGTGTACGAATTTGTTTAACGCATTTGTTTTGGTTACTCGACGTCTCCGTTCTCGTGTAGCCTACATATTGCGTTTTTTTTTTAATTTGCTTACCGGGCTAAAGGTTAGCATGCTTAAAATACGTAAGTCGTTTTGTTCATCAAATTTAAGTAGATAACTCATCAGTTGTTTGCATCAGAGCGACAATTTTTGAGATAGTTATTAAAACTGTTTAAAGGTTGTCAAACGTTGTTTCTCGTTGTATATCCTTTAATTCTAGAGTTAAATTGATAAATAACGTGTACGAATTTGTTTAACGCATTTGTTTTGGTTACTCGACGTCTCCGTTCTCGTGTAGCCTACATATTGCGTTTTTTTTTTAATTTGCTTACCGGGCTAAAGGTTAGCATGTTTAAAATACGTAAGTCGTTTTGTTCATCAAATTTAAGTAGATAACTCATCAGTTGTTTGCATCAGAGCGACAATTTTTGAGATAGTTATTAGAACTGTTTCAAGGTTGTCAAACGTTGTTTCTCGTTGTATATCCTTTAATTCTAGAGTTAAATTGATAAATAACGTGTACGAATTTGTTTAACGCATTTGTTTTGGTTACTCGACGTCTCCGTTCTCGTGTAGCCTACATATTGCGTTTTTTTTTTAATTTGCTTACCGGGCTAAAGGTTAGCATGTTTAAAATACGTAAGTCGTTTTGTTCATCAATTTTAAGTAGATAACTCATCAGTTGTTTGCATCAGAGCGATAATTTTTGAGATAGTTATTAAAACTGTTTAAAGGTTGTCAAACGTTGTTTCTCGTTGTATATCCTTTAATTCTAGAGTTAAATTGATAAATAACGTGTACGAATTTGTTTAACGCATTCGTTTTGGTTACTCGACGTCTCCGTTCTCGTGTAGTCTACATATTGCGTTTTTTTTTTTAATTTGCTTACCGGGCTAAAGGTTAGCATGTTTAAAATACGTAAGTCGTTTTGTTCATCAAATTTAAGTAGACAACTCATCAGTTGTTTACATCAGAGCAACAATTTTTGAGATAGTTATTAAAACTGTTTAAAGGTTGTCAAACGTTGTTTCTCGTTGTATATCCTTTAATTCTAGATTTAAATTGATAAATAACGTGTACGAATTTGTTTAACGCATTTGTTTTGGTTACTCGACGTCTCCGTTCTCGTGTAGCCTACATATTGCGTTTTTTTTTTAATTTGCTTACCGGGCTAAAGGTTAGCATGCTTAAAATACGTAAGTCGTTTTGTTCAACATATTTAAGAAGATAACTCATCAGTTGTTTGCATCAGAGCGATAATTTTTGAGATAGTGATTAAAACTGTTTAAAGGTTGTCAAACGTTGTTTCTCGTTGTATATCCTTTAATTCTAGAGTTAAATTGATAAATAACGTGTACGAATTTGTTTAACGCACTTGTTTTGGTTACTCGACGTCTCCGTTCTCGTGTAGCCTACATATTGCATTTTTTTTTTAATTTGCTTACCGGGCTAAAGGTTAGCATGTTTAAAATACGTAAGTCGTTGTTTCAACAAATTTAAGTAGATAACTCATCAGTTGTTTGCATCAGAGCGACAATTTTTGAGATAGTTATTAAAACTGTTTAAAGGTTGTCAAACGTTGTTTCTCGTTGTATATCCTTTAATTCTACAGTTAAATTGATAAATAACGTGTACGAATTTGTTTAACGCATTTGTTTTGGTTACTCCACGTCTCCGTTCTCGTGTAGCCGACATATTGCGTTTTTTTTTTAATTTGCTTAACGGGCTAAAGGTTAGCATGTTTAAAATAAGTAAGTCGTTTTGTTCATCAAATTTAAGTAGATAACTCATCAGTTGTTTGCATCAGAGCGACAATTTTTGAGATAGTTATTAAAACTGTTTAAAGGTTGTCAAACGTTGTTTCTCGTTGTATATCCTTTAATTCTAGAGTTAAATTGATAAATAATGTGTACGAATTTGTTTAACGCATTTGTTTTGGTTACTCGACGTCTCCGTTATCGTGTAGCCTACATATTGCGTTTTTTTTAAATTTGCTTACCGGGCTAAAGGTTAGCATGATTAAAATACGTAAGTCGTTTTGTTCATCAAATTTAAGTAGATAACTCATCAGTTGTTTGCATCAGAGCGACAATTTTTGAGATAGTTATTAAAACTGTTTAAAGGTTGTCAAACGTTGTTTCTCGTTGTATGTCCTTTAATTCTAGAGTTAAATTGATAAATAACGTGTACGAATTTCTTTAACGCATTTGTTTTGGTTACTCGACGTCTCCGTTCTCGTGTAGCCTACATATTGCGTTTTTTTTTAATTTGCTTACCGCGCTAAAGGTTAGCATGCTTAAAATACGTAAGTCGTTTTGTTCAACAAATTTAAGTAGATAACTCATCAGTTGTTTGCATCAGAGCGACAATTTTTGAGATAGTTATTAAAACTGTTTAAAGGTTTTCAAACGTTGTTTCTCGTTGTATATCCTTTAATTCTAGAGTTAAATTGATAAATAACGTCTGATGCAAACAACTGATGAGTTATCTACTTAAATTTGTTGAACAAAACGACTTACGTATTTTAAGCATGCTAACCTTTAGCCCGGTAAGCAAATTTAAGGAAAAACGCAATATGTAGGCTACACGAGAACGGAGACATCGAGTAACCAAAACAAATGCGTTAAACAAATTCGTACACGTTATTTATCAATTTAACTCTAGAATTAAAGGATATACAACGAGAAACAACGTTTGACAACCTTTAAACAGTTTTAATAACTATCTCAACAATTGTCGCTCTGATGCAAACAACTGATGAGTTATCTACTTAAATTTGTTGAACAAAACCACTTACGTATTTTAAACATGCTAACCTTTAGCCCGGTAAGCAAATTAAAAAAAAAACGCAATATGTAGGCTACACGAGAACGGAGACGTCGAGTAACCAAAACAAATACGTTAAACAAATTCGTACACGTTATTTATCAATTTAACTCTAGAATTAAAGGATATACAACGAGAAACAACGTTTGACAACCTTTAAACAGTTTTAATAACTATCTCAAAAATTGTCGCTCTGATGCAAACAACTGATGAGTTATCTACTCAAATTTGTTGAACAAAACGACTTACGTATTTTAAGCATGCTAACCTTTAGCCCGGTAAGCAAATTAAAAAAAAAAACGCAATATGTAGGCTACACGAGAACGGAGACGTCGAGTAACCAAAACAAATGCGTTAAACAAATTCGTACACGTTATTTATCACTTTAACTCTAGAATTAAAGGATATACAACGAGAAACAACGTTTGACAACCTTTAAACAGTTTTAATAACTATCTCAAAAATTGTCGCTCTGATGCAAACAACTGCTGAGTTATCTACTCAAATTTGTTGAACAAAACGACTTACGTATTTTAAACATGCTAACCTTTAGCCCGGTAAGCAAATTAAAAAAAAACGCAATATGTAGGCTACACGAGAACGGAGACGTCGAGTAACCAAAACAAATGCGTTAAACAAATTCGTACACGTTATTTATCAATTTAACTCTAGAATTAAAGGCTACACGAGAACGGAGACGTCGAGTAACCAAAACAAATGCGTTAAACAAATTCGTACACGTTATTTATCAATTTAACTCTAGAATTAAAGGATATACAACGAGAAACAACGTTTGACAACCTTTAAAACAGTTTTAATAACTATCTCAAAAATTGTCGTTCTGATGCAAACAACTGCTGAGTTATCTACTCAAATTTGTTGAACAAAACGACTTACGTATTTTAAGCATGCTAACCTTTAGCCCGGTAAGCAAATTAAAAAAAAAAAACGCAATATGTAGGCTACACGAGAACGGAGACGTCGAGTAACCAAAACAAATGCGTTAAACAAATTTGTACACGTTATTTATCAATTTAACCCTAGAATTAAAGGATATACAACGAGAAACAACGTTTGACAACCTTTAAATAGTTTTAATAACTATCTCAAAAATTGTCGCTCTGATGCAAACAACTGATGAGTTATATACTCAAATTTGTTGAACAAAACGACTTACGTATTTTAAACATGCTAACCTTTAGCCCGGTAAGCAAATTAAAAAAAAAAACGCAATATGTAGGCTACACGAGAACGGAGACGTCGAGTAACCAAAACAAATGCGTTAAACAAATTCGTACACGTTATTTATCAATTTAACTCTAGAATTAAAGGATATACAACGAGAAACAACGTTTGACAACCTTTAAACAGTTTTAATAACTATCTCAAAAATTGTCGCTCTGATGCAAACAACTGATGAGTTATCTACTTAAATTTGTTGAACAAAACGACTTACGTATTTTAAGCATGCTAACCTTTAGCCCGGTAAGCAAATTAAAAAAAAAAAACGCAATATGTAGGCTACACGAGAACGGAGACGTCGAGTAACCAAAACAAATGCGTTAAACAAATTCGTACACGTTACTTATCAATTTAACTCTAGAATTAAAGGATATACAACGAGAAACAACGTTTGACAACCTTTAAACAGTTTTATTAACTATCTCAAAAATTGTCGCTCTGATGCAAACAACTGCTGAGTTATCTACTCAAATTTGTTGAACAAAACGACTTACGTATTTTAAACATGCTAACCTTTAGCCCGGTAAGCAAATTACAAAAAAAAAAAACGCAATATGTAGGCTACACGAGAACGGAGACATCGAGTAACCAAAACAAATGCGTTAAACAAATTCGTACACGTTATTTATCAATTTAACTCTAGAATTAAAGGATATACAACGAGAAACAACGTTTGACAACCTTTAAACAGTTTTAATAACTATCTCAAAAATTATCGCTCTGATGCAAACAACTGATGAGTTATCTACTTAAATTTGTTGAACAAAACGACTTATGTATTTTAAGCATGCTAACCTTTAGCCCGGTAAGCAAATTAAAAAAAAAAACGCAATATGTAGGCTACACGAGAACGGAGACGTCGAGTAACCAAAACAAATGCGTTAAACAAATTCGTACACGTTATTTATCAATTTAACTCTAGAATTAAAGGATATACAACGAGAAACAACGTTTGACAACCTTTAAACAGTTTTAATAACTATCTCAAAAATTGTCGCTCTGATGCAAACAACTGCTGAGTTATCTACTCAAATTTGTTGAACAAAACGACTTACGTATTTTAAACATGCTAACCTTTAGCCCGGTAAGCAAATTAAAAAAAAAACGCAATATGTAGGCTACACGAGAACGGAGACGTCGAGTAACCAAAACAAATGCGTTAAACAAATTCGTACACGTTATTTATCAATTTAACTCTAGAATTAAAGGATATACAACGAGAAACAACGTTTGACAACCTTTAAACAGTTTTAATAACTATCTCAAAAATTGTCGCTCTGATGCAAACAACTGATGAGTTATCTACTTAAATTTGTTGAACAAAACGACTTACGTATTTTAAGCATGCTAACCTTTAGCCCGGTAAGCAAATTAAAAAAAAAAAACGCAATATGTAGGCTACACGAGAACGGAGACGTCGAGTAACCAAAACAAATGCGTTAAACAAATTCGTACACGTTATTTATCAATTTAACTCTAGAATTAAAGGATATACAACCAGAAACAACGTTTGACAACCTTTAAACAGTTTTAATAACTATCTCAAAAATTATCGCTCTGATGCAAACAACTGATGAGTTATCTACTTAAATTTGATGAACAAAACGACTTACGTATTTTAAGCATGCTAACCTTTAGCCCGGTAAGCAAATTTAAAAAAAAAACGCAATATGTAGGCTACACGAGAACGGAGACGTCGAGTAACCAAAACAAATGCGTTAAACAAATTCGTACACGTTATTTATCAATTTAACTCTAGAATTAAAGGATATACAACGAGAAACAACGTTTGACAACCTTTAAACAGTTTTAATAACTATCTCAAAAATTATCGCTCTGATGCAAACAACTGATGAGTTATCTACTTAAATTTGATGAACAAAACGACTTACGTATTTTAAACATGCTAACCTTTAGCCCGGTAAGCAAATTAAAAAAAAACGCAATATGTAGGCTACACGAGAACGGAGACGTCGAGTAACCAAAACAAATGCGTTAAACAAATTCGTACACGTTATTTATCAATTTAACTCTAGAATTAAAGGATATACAACGAGAAACAACGTTTGACAACCTTTAAACAGTTTTAATAACTATCTCAAAAATTATCGCTCTGATGCATACAACTGATGAGTTATCTACTTAAATTTGTTGAACAAAACGACTTACGTATTTTAAGCATGCTAACCTTTAGCCCGGTAAGCAAATTAAAAAAAAAAAACGCAATATGTAGGCTACACGAGAACGGAGACGTCGAGTAACCAAAACAAATACGTTAAACAAATTCGTATACGTTATTTATCAATTTAACTCTAGAATTAAAGGATATACAACGAGAAACAACGTTTGACAACCTTTAAACAGTTTTAATAACTATCTCAAAAATTGTCGCTCTGATGCAAACAACTGATGAGTTATCTACTTAAATTTGATGAACAAAACGACTTACGTATTTTAAATATGCTAACCTTTAGCCCGGTAAGCAAATTAAAAAAAAAACGCAATATGTAGGCTACACGAGAACGGAGACGTCGAGTAACCAAAACAAATGCGTTAAACAAATTCGTACACGTTATTTATCAATTTAACTCTAGAATTAAAGGATATACAACGAGAAACAACGTTTGACAACCTTTAACAGTTTTAATAACTATCTCAAAAATTGTCGCTCTGATGCAAACAACTGCTGAGTTATCTACTCAAATTTGTTGAACAAAACGACTTACGTATTTTAAACATGCTAACCTTTAGCCCGGTAAGCAAATTAAAAAAAACGCAATATGTAGGCTACACGAGAACGGAGACGTCGAGTAACCAAAACAAATGCGTTAAACAAATTCGTACACGTTATTTATCAATTTAACTCTAGAATTAAAGGATATACAACGAGAAACAACGTTTGACAACCTTTAAACAGTTTTAATAACTATCTCAAAAATTGTCGCTCTGATGCAAACAACTGCTGAGTTATCTACTCAAATTTGTTGAACAAAACGACTTACGTATTTTAAACATGCTAACCTTTAGCCCGGTAAGCAAATTAAAAAAACAACGCAATATGTAGGCTACACGAGAACGGAGACGTCGAGTAACCAAAACAAATGCGTTAAACAAATTCGTACACGTTATTTATCAATTTAACTCTAGAATTAAAGGATATACAACGAGAAACAACGTTTGACAACCTTTAAACAGTTTTAATAACTATCTCAAAAATTATCGCTCTGATGCAAACAACTGATGAGTTATCTACTTAAATTTGTTGAACAAAACGACTTACGTATTTTAAGCATGCTAACCTTTAGCCCGGTAAGCAAATTAAAAAAAAAAACGCAATATGTAGGCTACACGAGAACGGAGACGTCGAGTAACCAAAACAAATACGTTAAACAAATTCGTATACGTTATTTATCAATTTAACTCTAGAATTAAAGGATATACAACGAGAAACAACGTTTGACAACCTTTAAACAGTTTTAATAACTATCTCAAAAATTGTCGCTCTGATGCAAACAACTGATGAGTTATCTACTTAAATTTGATGAACAAAACGACTTACGTATTTTAAACATGCTAACCTTTAGCCCGGTAAGCAAATTAAAAAAACAACGCAATATGTAGGCTACACGAGAACGGAGACGTCGAGTAACCAAAGCAAATGCGTTAAACAAATTCGTACACGTTATTTATCAATTTAACTCTAGAATTAAAGGATATACAACGAGAAACAACGTTTGACAACCTTTAACAGTTTTAATAACTATCTCAAAAATTGTCGCTCTGATGCAAACAACTGCTGAGTTATCTACTCAAATTTGTTGAACAAAACGACTTACGTATTTTAAACATGCTAACCTTTAGCCCGGTAAGCAAATTAAAAAAAACGCAATATGTAGGCTACACGAGAACGGAGACGTCGAGTAACCAAAACAAATGCGTTAAACAAATTCGTACACGTTATTTATCAATTTAACTCTAGAATTAAAGGATATACAACGAGAAACAACGTTTGACAACCTTTAAACAGTTTTAATAACTATCTCAAAAATTGTCGCTCTGATGCAAACAACTGCTGAGTTATCTACTCAAATTTGTTGAACAAAACGACTTACGTATTTTAAACATGCTAACCTTTAGCCCGGTAAGCAAATTAAAAAAACAACGCAATATGTAGGCTACACGAGAACGGAGACGTCGAGTAACCAAAACAAATGCGTTAAACAAATTCGTACACGTTATTTATCAATTTAACTCTAGAATTAAAGGATATACAACGAGAAACAACGTTTGACAACATTTAAACAGTTTTAATAACTATCTCAAAAATTATCGCTCTGATGCAAAAAACTGATGAGTTATCTACTTAAATTTGTTGAACAAAACGACTTACGTATTTTAAGCATGCTAACCTTTAGCCCGGTAAGCAAATTAAAAAAAAAACGCAATATGTAGGCTACACGAGAACGGAGACGTCGAGTAACCAAAACAAATGCGTTAAACAAATTCCTACACGTTATTTATCAATTTAACTCTAGAATTAAAGGATATACAACGAGAAACAACGTTTGACAACCTTTAAACAGTTTTAATAACTATCTCAAAAATTGTCGCTCTGATGCAAACAACTGATGAGTTATCTACTCAAATTTGTTGAACAAAACGACTTACGTATTTTAAACATGCTAACCTATAGCCCGGTAAGCAAATTAAAAAAAAACGCAATATGTAGGCTACACGAGAGCGGAGACGTCGAGTAACCAAAACAAATGCGTTAAACAAATTCGTACACGTTATTTATCAATTTAACTCTAGAATTAAAGGATATACAACGAGAAACAACGTTTGACAACCTTTAAACAGTTTTAGTAACTATCTCAAAAATTGTCGCTCTGATGCAAACAACTGCTGAGTTATCTACTCAAATTTGTTGAACAAAACGACTTACGTATTTTAAACATGCTAACCTTTAGCCCGGTAAGCAAATTAAAAAAAAACGCAATATGTAGGCTACACGAGAACGGAGACGTCAAGTAACCAAAACAAATGCGTTAAACAAATTCGTACACGTTATTTATCAATTTAACTCTAGAATTAAAGGATATACAACGAGAAACAACGTTTGACAACCTTTAAACAGTTTTAATAACTATCTCAAAAATTGTCGCTCTGATGCAAACAACTGCTGAGTTATCTACTCAAATTTGTTGAACAAAACGACTTACGTATTTTAAACATGCTAACCTTTAGCCCGGTAAGCAAATTAAAAAAAAAACGCAATATGTAGGCTACACGAGAACGGAGACGTCGAGTAACCAAAACAAATGCGTTAAACAAATTCGTACACGTTATTTATCAATTTAACTCTAGAATTAAAGGATATACAACGAGAAACAACGTTTGACAACCTTTAAACAGTTTTAATAACTATCTCAGAAATTGTCGCTCTGATGCAAACAACTGATTAGTTATCTACTAAAATTTGTTGAACAAAACGACTTACGTATTTTAAGCATGCTAACCTTTAGCCCGGTAAGCAAATTAAAAAAAAAAAACGCAATATGTAGGCTACACGAGAACGGAGACGTCGAGTAACCAAAACAAATGCGTTAAACAAATTCGTACACGTTATTTATCAATTTAACTCTAGAATTAAAGGATATACAACGAGAAACAACGTTTGACAACCTTTAAACAGTTTTAATAACTATCTCAAAAATTATCGCTCTGATGCAAACAACTGATGAGTTATCTACTTAAATTTGTTGAACAAAACGACTTACGTATTTTAAACATGCTAACCTTTAGCCCGGTAAGCAAATTAAAAAAAACGCAATATGTAGGCTACACGAGAACGGAGACGTCGAGTAACCAAAACAAATACGTTAAACAAATTCGTACACGTTATTTATCATTTTAACTCTAGAATTAAAGGATATACAACGAGAAACAACGTTTGACAACCTTTAAACAGTTTTAATAACTATCTCAAAAATTATCGCTCTGATGCAAACAACTGATGAGTTATCTACTTAAATTTGTTGAACAAAACGACTTACGTATTTTAAGCATGCTAACCTTTAGCCCGGTAAGCAAATTAAAAAAAAAAACGCAATATGTAGGCTACACGAGAACGGAGACGTCGAGTAACCAAAACAAATACGTTAAACAAATTCGTATACGTTATTTATCAATTTAACTCTAGAATTAAAGGATATACAACGAGAAAGAACGTTTGACAACCTTTAAACAGTTTTAATAACTATCTCAAAAATTGTCGCTCTGATGCAAACAACTGATGAGTTATCTACTTAAATTTGATGAACAAAACGACTTACGTATTTTAAACATGCTAACCTTTAGCCCGGTAAGCAAATTAAAAAAAAAACGCAATATGTAGGCTACACGAGAACGGAGACGTCGAGTAACCAAAACAAATGCGTTAAACAAATTCGTACACGTTATTTATCAATTTAACTCTAGAATTAAAGGATATACAACGAGAAACAACGTTTGACAACCTTTAACAGTTTTAATAACTATTTCAAAAATTGTCGCTCTGATGCAAACAACTGCTGAGTTATCTACTCAAATTTGTTGAACAAAACGACTTACGTATTTTAAACATGCTAACCTTTAGCCCGGTAAGCAAATTAAAAAAAACGCAATATGTAGGCTACACGAGAACGGAGACGTCGAGTAACCAAAACAAATGCGTTAAACAAATTCGTACACGTTATTTATCAATTTAACTCTAGAATTAAAGGATATACAACGAGAAACAACGTTTGACAACCTTTAAACAGTTTTAATAACTATCTCAAAAATTGTCGCTCTGATGCAAATAACTGCTGAGTTATCTACTCAAATTTGTTGAACAAAACAACTTACGTATTTTAAACATGCTAACCTTTAGCCCGGTAAGCAAATTAAAAAAACAACGCAATATGTAGGCTACACGAGAACGGAGACGTCGAGTATCCAAAACAAATGCGTTAAACAAATTCGTACACGTTATTTATCAATTTAACTCTAGAATTAAAGGATATACAACGAGAAACAACGTTTGACAACCTTTAAACAGTTTTAATAACTATCTCAAAAATTATCGCTCTGATGCAAAAAACTGATGAGTTATCTACATAAATTTGTTGAACAAAACGACTTACGTATTTTAAGCATGCTAACCTTTAGCCCGGTAAGCAAATTAAAAAAAAAACGCAATATGTAGGCTACACGAGAACGGAGACGTCGAGTAACCAAAACAAATGCGTTAAACAAATTCCTACACGTTATTTATCAATTTAACTCTAGAATTAAAGGATATACAACGAGAAACAACGTTTGACAACCTTTAAACAGTTTTAATAACTATCTCAAAAATTGTCGCTCTGATGCAAACAACTGATGAGTTATCTACTCAAATTTGTTGAACAAAACGACTTACGTATTTTAAACATGCTAACCTTTAGCCCGGTAAGCAAATTAAAAAAAAACGCAATATGTAGGCTACACGAGAACGGAGACGTCGAGTAACCAAAACAAATGCGTTAAACAAATTCGTACACGTTATTTATCAATTTAACTCTAGAATTAAATGATATACAACGAGCAACAACGTTTGACAACCTTTAAACAGTTTTAATAACTATCTCAAAAATTGTCGCTCTGATGCAAACAACTGATGAGTTATCTACTCAAATTTGTTGAACAAAACGACTTACGTATTTTAAACATGCTAACCTTTAGCCCGGTAAGCAAATTAAAAAAACAACGCAATATGTAGGCTACACGAGAACGGAGACGTCGAGTAACCAAAACAAATGCGTTAAACAAATTCGTACACGTTATTTATCAATTTAACTCTAGAATTAAAGGATATACAACGAGAAACAACGTTTGACAACATTTAAACAGTTTTAATAACTATCTCAAAAATTATCGCTCTGATGCAAAAAACTGATGAGTTATCTACTTAAATTTGTTGAAAAAAACGACTTACGTATTTTAAGCATGCTAACCTTTAGCCCGGTAAGCAAATTAAAAAAAAAACGCAATATGTAGGCTACACGAGAACGGAGACGTCGAGTAACCAAAACAAATGCGTTAAACAAATTCCTACACGTTATTTATCAATTTAACTCTAGAATTAAAGGATATACAACGAGAAACAACGTTTGACAACCTTTAAACAGTTTTAATAACTATCTCAAAAATTGTCGCTCTGATGCAAACAGCTGATGAGTTATCTACTCAAATTTGTTGAACAAAACGACTTACGTATTTTAAACATGCTAACCTATAGCCCGGTAAGCAAATTAAAAAAAAACGCAATATGTAGGCTACACGAGAGCGGAGACGTCGAGTAACCAAAACAAATGCGTTAAACAAATTCGTACACGTTATTTATCAATTTAACTCTAGAATTAAAGGATATACAACGAGAAACAACGTTTGACAACCTTTAAACAGTTTTAGTAACTATCTCAAAAATTGTCGCTCTGATGCAAACAACTGCTGAGTTATCTACTCAAATTTGTTGAACAAAACGACTTACGTATTTTAAACATGCTAACCTTTAGCCCGGTAAGCAAATTAAAAAAAAACGCAATATGTAGGCTACACGAGAACGGAGACGTCGAGTAACCAAAACAAATGCGTTAAACAAATTCGTACACGTTATTTATCAATTTAACTCTAGAATTAAAGGATATACAACGAGAAACAACGTTTGACAACCTTTAAACAGTTTTAATAACTATCTCAAAAATTGTCGCTCTGATGCAAACAACTGCTGAGTTATCTACTCAAATTTGTTGAACAAAACGACTTACGTATTTTAAACATGCTAACCTTTAGCCCGGTAAGCAAATTAAAAAAAAAACGCAATATGTAGGCTACACGAGAACGGAGACGTCGAGTAACCAAAACAAATGCGTTAAACAAATTCGTACACGTTATTTATCAATTTAACTCTAGAATTAAAGGATATACAACGAGAAACAACGTTTGACAACCTTTAAACAGTTTTAATAACTATCTCAGAAATTGTCGCTCTGATGCAAACAACTGATTAGTTATCTACTAAAATTTGTTGAACAAAACGACTTACGTATTTTAAGCATGCTAACCTTTAGCCCGGTAAGCAAATTAAAAAAAAAAAAAACGCAATATGTAGGCTACACGAGAACGGAGACGTCGAGTAACCAAAACAAATGCGTTAAACAAATTCGTACACGTTATTTATCAATTTAACTCTAGAATTAAAGGATATACAACGAGAAACAACGTTTGACAACCTTTAAACAGTTTTAATAACTATCTCAAAAATTATCGCTCTGATGCAAACAACTGATGAGTTATCTACTTAAATTTGTTGAACAAAACGACTTACGTATTTTAAACATGCTAACCTTTAGCCCGGTAAGCAAATTAAAAAAAACGCAATATGTAGGCTACACGAGAACGGAGACGTCGAGTAACCAAAACAAATACGTTAAACAAATTCGTACACGTTATTTATCATTTTAACTCTAGAATTAAAGGATATACAACGAGAAACAACGTTTGACAACCTTTAAACAGTTTTAATAACTATCTCAAAAATTATCGCTCTGATGCAAACAACTGATGAGTTATCTACTTAAATTTGTTGAACAAAACGACTTACGTATTTTAAGCATGCTAACCTTTAGCCCGGTAAGCAAATTAAAAAAAAAAAACGCAATATGTAGGCTACACGAGAACGGAGACGTCGAGTAACCAAAACAAATACGTTAAACAAATTCGTATACGTTATTTATCAATTTAACTCTAGAATTAAAGGATATACAACGAGAAAGAACGTTTGACAACCTTTAAACAGTTTTAATAACTATCTCAAAAATTGTCGCTCTGATGCAAACAACTGATGAGTTATCTACTTAAATTTGATGAACAAAACGACTTACGTATTTTAAACATGCTAACCTTTAGCCCGGTAAGCAAATTAAAAAAAAAACGCAATATGTAGGCTACACGAGAACGGAGACGTCGAGTAACCAAAACAAATGCGTTAAACAAATTCGTACACGTTATTTATCAATTTAACTCTAGAATTAAAGGATATACAACGAGAAACAACGTTTGACAACCTTTAACAGTTTTAATAACTATTTCAAAAATTGTCGCTCTGATGCAAACAACTGCTGAGTTATCTACTCAAATTTGTTGAACAAAACGACTTACGTATTTTAAACATGCTAACCTTTAGCCCGGTAAGCAAATTAAAAAAAACGCAATATGTAGGCTACACGAGAACGGAGACGTCGAGTAACCAAAACAAATGCGTTAAACAAATTCGTACACGTTATTTATCAATTTAACTCTAGAATTAAAGGATATACAACGAGAAACAACGTTTGACAACCTTTAAACAGTTTTAATAACTATCTCAAAAATTGTCGCTCTGATGCAAATAACTGCTGAGTTATCTACTCAAATTTGTTGAACAAAACAACTTACGTATTTTAAACATGCTAACCTTTAGCCCGGTAAGCAAATTAAAAAAACAACGCAATATGTAGGCTACACGAGAACGGAGACGTCGAGTAACCAAAACAAATGCGTTAAACAAATTCGTACACGTTATTTATCAATTTAACTCTAGAATTAAAGGATATACAACGAGAAACAACGTTTGACAACCTTTAAACAGTTTTAATAACTATCTCAAAAATTATCGCTCTGATGCAAAAAACTGATGAGTTATCTACATAAATTTGTTGAACAAAACGACTTACGTATTTTAAGCATGCTAACCTTTAGCCCGGTAAGCAAATTAAAAAAAAAACGCAATATGTAGGCTACACGAGAACGGAGACGTCGAGTAACCAAAACAAATGCGTTAAACAAATTCCTACACGTTATTTATCAATTTAACTCTAGAATTAAAGGATATACAACGAGAAACAACGTTTGACAACCTTTAAACAGTTTTAATAACTATCTCAAAAATTGTCGCTCTGATGCAAACAACTGATGAGTTATCTACTCAAATTTGTTGAACAAAACGACTTACGTATTTTAAACATGCTAACCTTTAGCCCGGTAAGCAAATTAAAAAAAAACGCAATATGTAGGCTACACGAGAACGGAGACGTCGAGTAACCAAAACAAATGCGTTAAACAAATTCGTACACGTTATTTATCAATTTAACTCTAGAATTAAATGATATACAACGAGCAACAACGTTTGACAACCTTTAAACAGTTTTAATAACTATCTCAAAAATTGTCGCTCTGATGCAAACAACTGATGAGTTATCTACTCAAATTTGTTGAACAAAACGACTTACGTATTTTAAACATGCTAACCTTTAGCCCGGTAAGCAAATTAAAAAAAAAACGCAATATGTAGGCTACACGAGAACGGAGACGTCGAGTAACCAAAACAAATGCGTTAAACAAATTCGTACACGTTATTTATCAATTTAACTCTAGAATTAAAGGATATACAACGAGAAACAACGTTTGACAACCTTTAAACAGTTTTAATAACTATCTCAAAAATTGTCGCTCTGATGCAAACAACTGCTGAGTTATCTACTCAAATGTGTTGAACAAAACGACTTACGTATTTTAAACATGCTAACCTTTAGCCCGGTAAGCAAATTAAAAAAAAAAACGCAATATGTAGGCTACACGAGAACGGAGACGTCGAGTAACCAAAACAAATGCGTTAAACAAATTCGTACACGTTATTTATCAATTTAACTCTAGAATTAAAGGATATACAACGAGAAACAACGTTTGACAACCTTTAAACAGTTTTAATAACTATCTCAAAAATTGTCGCTCTGATGCAAACAACTGATGAGTTATCTACTTAAATTTGTTGAACAAAACGACTTACGTATTTTAAACATGCTAACCTTTAGCCCGGTAAGCAAATTAAAAAAAAAACGCAATATGTAGGCTACACGAGAACGGAGACGTCGAGTAACCAAAACAAATGCGTTAAACAAATTCGTACACGTTATTTATCAATTTAACTCTAGAATTAAAGGATATACAACGAGAAACAACGTTTGACAACCTTTAAACAGTTTTAATAACTATCTCAAAAATTGTCGCTCTGATGCAAACAACTGCTGAGTTATCTACTCAAATTTGTTGAACAAAACGACTTACGTATTTTAAACATGCTAACCTTTAGCCCGGTAAGCAAATTAAAAAAAAAACGCAATATGTAGGCTACACGAGAACGGAGACGTCGAGTAACCAAAACAAATGCGTTAAACAAATTCGTACACGTTATTTATCAATTTAACTCTAGAATTAAAGGATATACAACGAGAAACAACGTTTTACAACCTTTAAAGAGTTTTAATAACTATCTCAAAAATTGTCGCTCTGATGCAAACAACTGATGAGTTATCTACTTAAATTTGTTGAACAAAACGACTTACGTATTTTAAGCATGCTAACCTTTAGCGCGGTAAGCAAATTAAAAAAAAAAACGCAATATGTAGGCTACACGAGAACGGAGACGTCGAGTAACCAAAACAAATGCGTTAAACAAATTCGTACACGTTATTTATCAATTTAACTCTAGAATTAAAGGATATACAACGAGAAACAACGTTTGACAACCTTTAAACAGTTTTAATAACTATCTCAAAAATTGTCGCTCTGATGCAAACAACTGATGAGTTATCTACTTAAATTTGTTGAACAAAACGACTTACGTATTTTTAGCATGCTAACCTTTAGCCCGGTAAGCAAATTAAAAAAAAAAACGCAATATGTAGGCTACACCAGAACGGAGACGTCGACTAACCAAAACAAATGCGTTAACAAATTCGTACACGTTATTTATCAATTTAACTCTAGAATTAAAGGATATACAACGAGAAACAACGTTTGACAACCTTTAAACAGTTTTAATAACTATCTCAAAAATTGTCGCTCTGATGCAAACAACTGCTGAGTTATCTACTCAAATTTGTTGAACAAAACGACTTACGTATTTTAAACATGCTAACCTTTAGCCCGGTAAGCAAATTAAAAAAAAAACGCAATATGTAGGCTACACGAGAACGGAGACGTCGAGTAACCAAAACAAATGCGTTAAACAAATTCGTACACGTTATTTATCAATTTAACTCTAGAATTAAAGGATATACAACGAGAAACAACGTTTGACAACCTTTAAACAGTTTTAATAACTATCTCAAAAATTGTCGCTCTGATGCAAACAACTGATGAGTTATCTACTTAAATTTGATGAACAAAACGACTTACGTATTTTAAACATGCTAACCTTTAGCCCGGTAAGCAAATTAAAAAAAAAACGAAATATGTAGGCTACACGAGAACGGAGACGTCGAGTAACCAAAACAAATGCGTTAAACAAATTCGTACACGTTATTTATCAATTTAAATCTAGAATTAAAGGATATACAACGAGAAACAACGTTTGACAACCTTTAAACAGTTTTAATAACTATCTCAAAAATTGTCGCTCTGATGCAAACAACTGCTGAGTTATCTACTCAAATTTGTTGAACAAAACGACTTACGTATTTTAAACATGCTAACCTTTAGCCCGGTAAGCAAATTAAAAAAAAAACGCAATATGTAGGCTACACGAGAACGGAGACTTCGAGTAACCAAAACAAATGCGTTAAACAAATTCGTACACGTTATTTATCAATTTAACTCTAGAATTAAAGGATATACAACGAGAAACAACGTTTGACAACCTTTAAACAGTTTTAATAACTATCTCAAAAATTGTCGCTCTGATGCAAACAACTGATGAGTTATCTACTTAAATTTGATGAACAAAACGACTTACGTATTTTAAGCATGCTAACCTTTAGCCCGGTAAGCAAATTAAAAAAAAAACGCAATATGTAGGCTACACGAGAACGGAGACGTCGAGTAACCAAAACAAATACGTTAAACAAATTCGTACACGTTATTTATCAATTTAACTCTAGAATTAAAGGATATACAACGAGAAACAACGTTTGACAACCTTTAAACAGTTTTAATAACTATCTCAAAAATTGTCGCTCTGATGCAAACAACTGATGAGTTATCTACTTAAATTTGTTGAACAAAACGACTTACGTATTTTAAGCATGCTAACCTTTAGCCCGGTAAGCAAATTAAAAAAAAAAAACGCAATATGTAGGCTACACGAGAACGGAGACGTCGAGTAACCAAAACAAATACGTTAAACAAATTCGTACACGTTATTTATCAATTTAACTCTAGAATTAAAGGATATACAACGAGAAACAACGTTTGAAAACCTTTAAACAATTTTAATAACTATCTCAAAAATTGTCGCTCTGATGCAAACAACTGATGAGTTATCTACTTAAATTTGTTGAACAAAACGACTTACGTATTTTAAGCATGCTAACCTTTAGCGCGGTAAGCAAATTAAAAAAAAAACGCAATATGTAGGCTACACGAGAACGGAGACGTCGAGTAACCAAAACAAATGCGTTAAAGAAATTCGTACACGTTATTTATCAATTTAACTCTAGAATTAAAGGATATACAACGAGAAACAACGTTTGACAACCTTTAAACAGTTTTAATAACTATCTCAAAAATTGTCGCTCTGATGATGAGTTATCTACTTAAATTTGATGAACAAAACGACTTACGTATTTTAAACATGCTAACCTTTAGCCCGGTAAGCAAATTAAAAAAAAACGCAATATGTAGGCTACACGAGAACGGAGACGTCGAGTAACCAAAACAAATGCGTTAAACAAATTCGTACACGTTATTTATCAATTTAACTCTAGAATTAAAGGATATACAACGAGAAACAACGTTTGACAACCTTTAAACAGTTTTAATAACTATCTCAAAAATTGTCGCTCTGATGCAAACAACTGATGAGTTATCTACTTAAATTTGATGAACAAAACGACTTACTTATTTTAAACATGCTAACCTTTAGCCCGGTAAGCAAATTAAAAAAAAAAAACGCAATATGTAGGCTACACGAGAACGGAGACGTCGAGTAACCAAAACAAATGCGTTAAACAAATTCGTACACGTTATTTATCAATTTACCTCTAGAATTAAAGGATATACAACGAGAAACAACGTTTGACAACCTTTAAACAGTTTTAATAACTATCTCAAAAATTGTCGCTCTGATGCAAACAACTGATGAGTTATCTACTTAAATTTGTTAAACAAAACGACTTACGTATTTTAAACATGCTAACCTTTAGCCCGGTAAGCAAATTAAAAAAAAAACGCAATATGTAGGCTACACGAGAACGGAGACGTCGAGTAACCAAAACAAGTGCGTTAAACAAATTCGTACACGTTATTTATCAATTTAACTCTAGAATTAAAGGATATACAACGAGAAACAACGTTTGACAACCTTTAAACAGTTTTAATCACTATCTCAAAAATTATCGCTCTGATGCAAACAACTGATGAGTTATCTACTTAAATATGTTGAACAAAACGACTTACGTATTTTAAGCATGCTAACCTTTAGCCCGGTAAGCAAATTAAAAAAAAAACGCAATATGTAGGCTACACGAGAACGGAGACGTCGAGTAACCAAAACAAATGCGTTAAACAAATTCGTACACGTTATTTATCAATCTAACTCTAGAATTAAACGATATACAACGAGAAACAACGTTTGACAACCTTTAAACAGTTTTAATAACTATCTCAAAAATTGTCGCTCTGATGCAAACAACTGATGAGTTGTCTACTTAAATTTGATGAACAAAACGACCTACGTATTTTAAACATGCTAACCTTTAGCCCGGTAAGCAAATTAAAAAAAAACGCAATATGTAGGCTACACGAGAACGGAGACGTCGAGTAACCAAAACAAATGCGTTAAACAAATTCGTACACGTTATTTATCAATTTAACTCTAGAATTAAAGGATATACAACGAGAAACAACGTTTGACAACCTTTAAACAGTTTTAATAACTATCTCAAAAATTATCGCTCTGATGCAAATAACTGATGAGTTATCTACTTAAATTTGATGAACAAAACGACTTACGTATTTTAAACATGCTAACCTTTAGCCCGGTAAGCAAATTAAAAAAAAAACGCAATATGTAGGCTACACGAGAACGGAGACGTCGAGTAACCAAAACAAATGCGTTAAACAAATTCGTCCACGTTATTTATCAATTTAACTCTAGAATTAAAGGATATACAACGAGAAACAACGTTTGACAACCTTTAAACAGTTTTAATAACTATCTCAAAAATTGTCGCTCTGATGCAAACAACTGATGAGTTATCTACTTAAATTTGATGAACAAAACGACTTACGTATTTTAAACATGCTAACCTTGAGCCCGGTAAGCAAATTAAAAAAAAAACGCAATATGTAGGCTACACGAGAACGGAGACGTCGAGTAACCAAAACAAATGCGTTAAACAAATTCGTACACGTTATTTATCAATTTAACTATAGAATTAAAGGATATACAACAAGAAACAACGTTTGACAACCTTTAAACAGTTTTAATAACTATCTCAAAAATTGTCGCTCTGATGCAAACAACTGATGAGTTATCTACTTAAATTTGATGAACAAAACGACTTACGTATTTTAAGCTTGCTAACCTTTAGCCCGGTAAGCAAATTAAAAAAAAAAAAACGCAATATGTAGGCTACACGAGAACGGAGACGTCGAGTAACCAAAACAAATGCGTTAAACAAATTCGTACACGTTATTTATCAATTTAACTCTAGAATTAAAGGATATACAACGAGAAACAACGTTTGACAACCTTTAAATAGTTTTAATAACTATCTCAAAAATTATCGCTCTGATGCAAACAACTGATGAGTTATCTACTTAAATTTGATGAACAAAACGACTTACGTATTTTAAACATGCTAACCTTTAGCCCGGTAAGCAAATTAAAAAAAAAACGCAATATGTAGGCTACACGAGAACGGAGACGTCGAGTAACCAAAACAAATGCGTTAAACAAATTCGTACACGTTATTTATCAATTTAACTCTAGAATTAAAGGATATACAACGAGAAACAACGTTTGACAACCTTTAAACAGTTTTAATAACTATCTCAAAAATTGTCGCTCTGATGCAAACAACTGATGAGTTATCTACTTAAATTTGATGACCAAACCACCTTACGTATTTTAAACATGCTAACCTTTAGCCCGGTAAGCAAATTAAAAAAAAAAAACGCAATATGTAGGCTACACGAGAACGGAGACGTCGAGTAACCAAAACAAATGCGTTAAACAAATTCGTACACGTTATTTATCAATTTAACTCTAGAATTAAAGGATATACAACGAGAAAAAACGTTTGACAACCTTTAAACAGTTTTAATAACTATCTCAAAAATTGTCGCTCTGATGCAAACAACTGATGAGTTATCTACTTAAATTTGATGAACAAAACGACTTACGTATTTTAAACATGCTAACCCTTAGCCCGGTAAGCAAATTAAAAAAAAAACGCAATATGTAGGCTACACGAGAACGGAGACGTCGAGTAACCAAAACAAATGCGTTAAACAAGATTCGTACACGTTATTTATCAATTTAACTCTAGAATTAAAGGATATACAACGAGAAACAACGTTTGACAACCTTTAAAGAGTTTTAATAACTATCTCAAAAATTGTCGCTCTGATGCAAACAACTGATGAGTTATCTACTTAAATTTGTTGAACAAAACGACTTACGTATTTTAAGCATGCTAACCTTTAGCCCGGTAAGCAAATTAAAAAAAAAAACGCAATATGTAGGCTACACGAGAACGGAGACGTCGAGTAACCAAAACAAATACGTTAAACAAATTCGTACACGTTATTTATCAATTTAACTCTAGAATTAAAGGATATACAACGAGAAACAACGTTTGACAACCTTTAAACAGTTTTAATAACTATCTCAAAAATTGTCGCTCTCTGATGCAAACAACTGATGAGTTATCTACTTAAATTTGATGAACAAAACGACTTACGTATTTTAAACATGCTAACCTTTAGCCCGGTAAGCAAATTAAAAAAAAAACGCAATATGTAGGCTACACGAGAACGGAGACGTCGAGTAACCAAAACAAATGCGTTAAACAAATTCGTACACGTTATTTATCAATTTAACTCTAGAATTAAAGGATATACAACGAGAAACAACGTTTGACAACCTTTAAACAGTTTTAATAATTATCTCAAAAATTATCGCTCTGATGCAAACAACTGATGAGTTATCTACTTAAATTTGATGAACAAAACGACTTACGTATTTTAAACATGCTAACCTTTAGCCCGGTAAGCAAATTAAAAAAAAAAACGCAATATGTAGGCTACACGAGAACGGAGACGTCGAGTAACCAAAACAAATGCGTTAAACAAATTCGTACACGTTATTTATCAATTTAACTCTAGAATTAAAGGATATACAACGAGAAACAACGTTTGAAAACCTTTAAACAGTTTTAATAACTATCTCAAAAATTGTCGCTCTGATGCAAACAACTGATGAGTTATCTACTTAAATTTGATGAACAAAACGACTTACGTATTTTAAACATGCTAACCTTTAGCCCGGTAAGCAAATTAAAAAAAAAACGCAATATGTAGGCTACACGAGAACGGAGACGTCGAGTAACCAAAACGAATGCGTTAAACAAATTCGTACACGTTATTTATCAATTTAACTCTAGAATTAAAGGATATACAACGAGAAACAACGTTTGACCAACCTTTAAACAGTTTTAATAACTATCTCAAAAAATTATCGCTCTGATGCAAACAACTGATGAGTTATCTACTTAAATTTGTTGAACAAAACGACTTACGTATTTTAAGCATGCTAACCTTTAGCCCGGTAAGCAAATTAAAAAAAAAACGCAATATGTAGGCTACACGAGAACGGAGACGTCGAGTAACCAAAATAAATGCGTTAAACAAATTCGTACACGTTATTTATCAATTTAACTCTAGAATTCAAGGATATACAACGAGAAACAACGTTTGACAACCTTTAAACAGTTTTAATAACTATCTCAAAAATTGTCGCTCTGATGCAAACAACTGATGAGTTATCTACTTAAATTTGATGAACAAAACGACTTACGTATTTTAAACATGCTAACCTTTAGCCCGGTAAGCAAATTAAAAAAAAACGCAATATGTAGGCTACACGAGAACAGAGACGTCGAGTAACCAAAACAAATGCGTTAAACAAATTCGTACACGTTATTTATCAATTTAACTCTAGAATTAAAGGATATAGAACGAGAAACAACGTTTGACAACCTTTAAACAGTTTTAATAACTATCTCAAAAATTGTCGCTCTGATGCAAACAACTGATGAGTTATCTACTTAAATTTGATGAACAAAACGACTTACGTATTTTAAACATGCTAACCTTTAGCCCGGTAAGCAAATTAAAAAAAAAACGCAATATGTAGGCTACACGAGAACGGAGACGTCGAGTAACCAAAACAAATGCGTTAAACAAATTCGTACACGTTATTTATCAATTTAACTCTAGAATTAAAGGATATACAACGAGAAACAACGTTTGACAACCTTTAAACAGTTTTAATAACTATCTCAAAAATTGTCGCTCTGATGCAAACAACTGATGAGTTATCTACTTAAATTTGATGAACAAAACGACTTACGTAATTTAAACATGCTAACCTTTAGCCCGGTAAGCAAATTTAAAAAAAAACGCAATATGTAGGCTACACGAGAACGGAGACAACCAAAACAAATGCGTTAAACAAATTCGTACACGTTATTTATCAATTTAACTCTAGAATTAAAGGATATACAACGAGAAACAACGTTTGACAACCTTTAAACAGTTTTAATAACTATCTCAAAAATTATCGCTCTGATGCAAACAACTGATGAGTTATCTACTTAAATTTGTTGAACAAAACGACTTACGTATTTTAAGCATGCTAACCTTTAGCCCGGTAAGCAAATTAAAAAAAAAACGCAATATGTAGGCTACACGAGAACGGAGACGTCGAGTAACCAAACAAATACGTTAAACAAATTCGTACACGTTATTTATCAATTTAACTCTAGAATTAAAGGATATACAACGAGAAACAACGTTTGACAACCTTTAAACAGTTTTAATAACTATCTCAAAAATTGTCGCTCTGATGCAAACAACTGATGAGTTATCTACTTAAATTTGATGAACAAAACGACTTACGTATTTTAAACATGCTAACCTTTAGCCCGGTAAGCAAATTTAAAAAAAAACGCAATATGTAGGCTACACGAGAACGGAGACGTCGAGTAACCAAAACAAATGCGTTAAACAAATTCGTACACGTTATTTATCAATTTAACTCTAGAATTAAAGGATATACAACGAGAAACAACGTTTGACAACCTTTAAACAGTTTTAATAACTATCTCAAAAATTGTCGCACTGATGCAAACAACTGATGAGTTATCTACTTAAATTTGTTGAACAAAACGACTTACGTATTTTAAGCATGCTAACCTTTAGCCCGGTAAGCAAATTAAAAAAAAAAACGCAATATGTAGGCTACACGAGAACGGAGACGTCGAGTAACCAAAACAAATACGTTAAACAAATTCGTACACGTTATTTATCAATTTAACTCTAGAGTTAAAGGATATACAACGAGAAACAACGTTTGACAACCTTTAAACAGTTTTAATAACTATCTCAAAAATTGTCGCTCTGATGCAAACAACTGATGAGTTATCTACTTAAATTTGATGAACAAAACGACTTACGTATTTTAAACAATGCTAACCTTTAGCCCGGTAAGCAAATTAAAAAAAAACGTAATATGTAGGCTACACGAGAACGGAGACGTCGAGTAACCAAAACAAATGCGTTAAACAAATTCGTACACGTTATTTATCAATTTAACTCTAGAATTAAAGGATATACAACGAGAAACAACGTTTGACAACCTTTAAACAGTTTTAATAACTATCTCAAAAATTGTCGCTCTGATGCAAACAACTGATGAGTTATCTACTTAAATTTGATGAACAAAACGACTTACGTATTTTAAACATGCTAACCTTTATGCCGGTAAGCAAATTAAAAAAAAACGCAATATGTAGGCTACACGAGAACGGAGACGTCGAGTAACCAAAACAAATGCGTTAAACAAATTCGTACACGTTATTTATCAATTTAACTCTAGAATTAAAGGATATACAACGAGAAACAACGTTTGACAACCTTTAAACAGTTTTAATAACTATCTCAAAAATTATCGCTCTGATGCAAACAACTGATGAGTTATCTACTTAAATTTGATGAACAAAACGACTTACGTATTTTAAACATGCTAACCTTTAGCCCGGTAAGCAAATTAAAAAAAAAAAACGCAATATGTAGGCTACACGAGAACAGAGACGTCGAGTAACCAAAACAAATGCGTTAAACAAATTCGTACACGTTATTTATCAATTTAACTCTAGAATTAAAGGATATACAACGAGAAACAACGTTTGACAACCTTTAAACAGTTTTAATAACTATCTCAAAAATTGTCGCTCTGATGCAAACAACTGATGAGTTATCTACTTAAATTTGATGAACAAAACGACTTACGTATTTTAAACATGCTAACCTTTAGCCCGGTAAGCAAATTAAAAAAAAACGCAATATGTAGGCTACACGAGAACGGAGACGTCGAGTAACCAAAACAAATGCGTTAAACAAATTCGTACACGTTATTTATCAATTTAACTCTAGAATTAAAGGATATACAACGAGAAACAACGTTTGAACAACCTTTAAACAGTTTTAGATAACTATCTCAAAAATTGTCGCTCTGATGCAAACAACTGATGAGTTATCTACTCAGATTTGTTGAACAAAACGACTTACGTATTTTAAACATGCTAACCTTTAGCCCGGTAAGCAAATTAAAAAAAAAACGCAATATGTAGGCTACACGAGAACGGAGACGTCGAGTAACCAAAACAAAACAAATGCGTTAAACAAATTCGTACACGTTATTTATCAATTTAACTCTAGAATTAAAGGATATACAACGAGAAACAACGTTTGACAACCTTTAAACAGTTTTAGTAACTATCTCAAAAATTGTCGCTCTGATGCAAACAACTGATGAGTTATCTACTTAAATTTGATGAACAAAACGACTTACGTATTTTAAACATGCTAACCTTTAGCCCGGTAAGCAAATTAAAAAAAAAACGCAATATGTAGGCTACACGAGAACGGAGACGTCGAGTAACCAAAACAAATGCGTTAAACAAATTCGTACACGTTATTTATCAATTTAACTCTAGAATTAAAGGATATACAACGAGAAACAACGTTTGACAACCTTTAAACAGTTTTAATAACTATCTCAAAAATTGTCGCTCTGATGCAAACAACTGATGAGTTATCTACCTAAATTTGATGAACAAAACGACTTACGTATTTTAAACATGCTAACCTTTAGCCCGGTAAGCAAATTAAAAAAAAAACGCAATATGTAGGCTACACGAGAACGGAGACGTCGAGTAACCAAAACAAATGCGTTAAACAAATTCGTACACGTTATTTATCAATTTAACTCTAGAATTAAAGGATATACAACGAGAAACAACGTTTGACAACCTTTAAACAGTTTTAATAACTATCTCAAAAATTATCGCTCTGATGCAAACAACTGATGAGTTATCTACTTAAATTTGTTGAACAAAACAACTTACGTATTTTAAGCATGCTAACCTTTAGCCCGGTAAGCAAATTAAAAAAAAAACGCAATATGTAGGCTACACGAGAACGGAGACTTCGAGTAACCAAAGCAAATACGTTAAACAAATTCGTACACGTTATTTATCAATTTAACTCTAGAATTAAAGGATATACAACGAGAAACAACGTTTGACAACCTTTAAACAGTTTTAATAACTATCTCAAAAATTATCGCTCTGATGCAAACAACTGATGAGTTATCTACTTAAATTTGATGAACAAATCGACTTACGTATTTTAAACATGCTAACCTTTAGCCCGGTAAGCAAATTAAAAAAAAAACGCAATATGTGGGCTACACGAGAACGGAGACGTCGAGTAACCAAAACAAATGCGTTAAACAAATTCGTACACGTTATTTATCAATTTAACTCTAGAATTAAAGGATATACAACGAGAAACAACGTTTGACAACCTTTAAACAGTTTTAATAACTATCTCAAAAATTGTCGCTCTGATGCAAACAACTGATGAGTTATCTACTTAAATTTGATGAACAAAACGACTTACGAATTTTAAACATGCTAACCTTTAGCCCGGTAAGCAAATTAAAAAAAAAACGCAATATGTAGGCTACACGAGAACGGAGACGTCGAGTAACCAAAACAAATGCGTTAAACAAATTCGTACACGTTATTTATCAATTTAACTCTAGAATTAAAGGATATACAACGAGAAACAACGTTTGACAACCTTTAAACAGTTTTAATAACTATCTCAAAAATTGTCGCTCTGATGCAAACAACTGCTGAGTTATCTACTCAAATTTGTTGAACAAAACGACTTACTTATTTTAAACATGCTAACCTTTAGCCCGGTAAGCAAATTAAAAAAAAAAACGCAATATGTAGGCTACACGAGAACGGAGACGTCGAGTAACCAAAACAAATGCGTTAAACAAATTCGTACACGTTATTTATCAATTTAACTCTAGAATTAAAGGATATACAACGAGAACCAACGTTTAACAACCTTTAAACAGTTTTAATAACTATCTCAAAAATTGTCGCTCTGATGCAAACAACTGATGAGTTATCTACTCAAATTTGTTGAACAAAACGACTTACGTATTTTAAACATGCTAACCTTTAGCCCGGTAAGCAAATTAAAAAAAAAACGCAATATGTAGGCTACACGAGAACGGAGACGTCGAGTAACCAAAACAAATGCGTTAAACAAATTCGTACACGTTATTTATCAATTTAACTCTAGGAATAAAGGATATACAACGAGAAACAACGTTTGACAACCTTTAAACAGTTTTAATAACTATCTCAAAAATTGTCGCTCTGATGCAAACAACTGATGAGTTATCTACTTAAATTTGATGAACAAAACGACTTACGTATTTTAAACATGCTAACTTTTAGCCCGGTAAGCAAATTAAAAAAAAAACGCAATATGTAGGCTACACGAGAACGGAGACGTCGAGTAACCAAAACAAATGCGTTAAACAAATTCGGACACGTTATTTATCAATTTATCTAGAAGTAAAGGATATACAACGAGAAACAACGTTTGACAACCTTTAAACAGTTTTAATAACTATCTCAAAAATTGTCGCTCTGATGCAAACAACTGATGAGTTATCTACTTAAATTTGATGAACAAAACGACTTACGTATTTTAAACATGCTAACCTTTAGCCCGGTAAGCAAATTAAAAAAAAAAAACGCAATATGTAGGCTACACGAGAACAGAGGACGTCGAGTAACCAAAACAAATGCGTTAAACAAATTCGTACACGTTATTTATCAATTTAACTCTAGAATTAAAGGATATACAACGAGAAACAACGTTTGACAACCTTTAAACAGTTTTAATAACTATCTCAAAAATTGTCGCTCTGATGCAAACAACTGATGAGTTATCTACTTAAATTTGATGAACAAAACGACTTACGTATTTTAAACATGCTAACTTTTAGCCCGGTAAGCAAATTAAAAAAAAAAATGCAATATGTAGGCTAACACGAGAACGGAGACGTCGAGTAACCAAAACAAATGCGTTAAACAAATTCGTACACGTTATTTATCAATTTAAATCTAGAATTTAAGGATATACAACGAGAAACAACGTTTGACAACCTTTAAACAGTTTTAATAACTATCTCAAAAATTTTCGCTCTGATGCAAACAACTGATGAGTTATCTACTCAGATTTGTTGAACAAAACGACTTACGTATTTTAAACATGCTAACCTTTAGCCCGGTAAGCAAATTAAAAAAAAAAAACGCAATATGTAGGCTACACGAGAACGGAGACGTCGAGTAACCAAAACAAATGCGTTAAACAAATTCGTACACGTTATTTATCAATTTAACTCTAGAATTAAAGGATATACAACGAGAAACAACGTTTGACAACCTTTAAACAGTTTTAATAACTATCTCAAAAATTGTCGCTCTGATGCAAACAACTGATGAGTTATCTACTTAAATTTGATGAACAAAACGACTTACGTATTTTAAACATGCTAACCTTTAGCCCGGTAAGCAAATTAAAAAAAAAACGCAATATGTAGGCTACACGAGGACGGAGACGTCGAGTAACCAAAACAAATGCGTTAAACAAATTCGTACACGTTATTTATCAATTTAACTCTAGAATTAAAGGATATACAACGAGAAACAACGTTTGACAACCTTTAAACAGTTTTAATAACTATCTCAAAAATTGTCGCTCTGATGCAAACAACTGATGAGTTATCTACTTAAATTTGATGAACAAAACGACTTACGTATTTTAAACATGCTAACCTTTAGCCCGGTAAGCAAATTAAAAAAAAAACGCAATATGTAGGCTACACGAGAACGGAGACGTCGAGTAACCAAAACAAATGCGTTAAACAAATTCGTACACGTTATTTATCAATTTAACTCTAGAATTAAAGGATATACAACGAGAAACAACGTTTGACAACCTTTAAACAGTTTTAATAACTATCTCAAAAATTATCGCTCTGATGCAAACAACTGATGAGTTATCTACTTAAATTTGTTGAACAAAACAACTTACGTATTTTAAGCATGCTAACCTTTAGCCCGGTAAGCAAATTAAAAAAAAAACGCAATATGTAGGCTACACGAGAACGGAGACTTCGAGTAACCAAAACAAATACGTTAAACAAATTCGTACACGTTATTTATCAATTTAACTCTAGAATTAAAGGATATACAACGAGAAACAACGTTTGACAACCTTTAAACAGTTTTAATAACTATCTCAAAAATTATCGCTCTGATGCAAACAATTGATGAGTTATCTACTTAAATTTGATGAACAAAACGACTTACGTATTTTAAACATGCTAACCTTTAGCCCGGTAAGCAAATTAAAAAAAAAACGCAATATGTAGGCTACACGAGAACGGAGACGTCGAGTAACCAAAACAAATGCGTTAAACAAATTCGTACACGTTATTTATCAATTTAACTCTAGAATTAAAGGATATACAACGAGAAACAACGTTTGACAACCTTTAAACAGTTTTAATAACTATCTCAAAAATTGTCGCTCTGATGCAAACAACTGATGAGTTATCTACTTAAATTTGATGAACAAAACGACTTACGTATTTTAAACATGCTAACCTTTAGCCCGGTAAGCAAATTAAAAAAAAAAAGCAATATGTAGGCTACACGAGAACGGAGACGTCGAGTAACCAAAACAAATGCGTTAAACAAATTCGTACACGTTATTTATCAATTTAACTCTAGAATTAAAGGATATACAACGAGAAACAACGTTTGACAACCTTTAAACAGTTTTAATAACTATCTCAAAAATTGTCGCTCTGATGCAAACAACTGATGAGTTATCTACTTAAATTTGATGAACAAAACGACTTACGTATTTTAAACATGCTAACCTTTAGCCCGGTAAGCAAATTAAAAAAAAACGCAATATGTAGGCTACACGAGAACGGAGACGTCGAGTAACCAAAACAAATGCGTTAAACAAATTCGTACACGTTATTTATCTATTTAACTCTAGAATTAAAGGATATACAACGAGAAACAACGTTTGACAACCTTTAAACAGTTTTAATAACTATCTCAAAAATTGTCGCTCTGATGCAAACAACTGCTGAGTTATCTACTCAAATTTGTTGAACAAAACGACTTACGTATTTTAAACATGCTAACCTTTAGCCCGGTAAGCAAATTAAAAAAAAAACGCAATATGTAGGCTACACGAGAACGGAGACGTCGAGTAACCAAAACAAATGCGTTAAACAAATTCGTACACGATATTTATCAATTTAACTCTAGAATTAAAGGATATACAACGAGAAACAACGTTTGACAACCTTTAAACAGTTTTAATAACTATCTCAAAAATTGTCGCTCTGATGCAAACAACTGATGAGTTATCTACTCAAATTTGTTGAACAAAACGACTTACGTATTTTAAGCATGCTAACCTTTAGCCCGGTAAGCAAATTAAAAAAAAAACGTAATATGTAGGCTACACGAGAACGGAGACGTCGAGTAACCAAAACAATGCGTTAAACAAATTCGTACACGTTATTTATCAATTTAACTCTAGAATTAAAGGATATACAACGAGAAACAACGTTTGACAACCTTTAAACAGTTTTAATAACTATCTCAAAAATTATCGCTCTGATGCAAACAGCTGATGAGTTATCTACTTAAATTTGATGAACAAAACGACTTACGTATTTGAAACATGCTAACCTTTAGCCCGGTAAGCAAATTAAAAAAAAAACGCAATATGTAGGCTACACGACAACGGAGACGTCGAGTAACCAAAACAAATGCGTTAAACAAATTCGTACACGTTATTTATCAATTTAACTCTAGAATTAAAGGATATACAACGAGAAACAACGTTTGACAACCTTTAAACAGTTTTAATAACTATCTCAAAAATTGTCGCTCTGATGCAAACAACTGATGAGTTATCTACTCAAATTTGTTGAACAAAACGACTTACGTATTTTAAGCATGCTAACCTTAAGCCCGGTAAGCAAATTAAAAAAAAAACGCAATATGTAGGCTACACGAGAACGGAGACGTCGAGTAACCAAAACAATGCGTTAAACAAATTCGTACACGTTATTTATCAATTTAACTCTAGAATTAAAGGATATACAACGAGAAACAACGTTTGACAACCTTTAAACAGTTTTAATAACTATCTCAAAAATTGTCGCTCTGATGCAAACAACTGATGAGTTATCTACTCAAATTTGTTGAACAAAACGACTTACGTATTTTAAGCATGCTAACCTTTAGCCCGGTAAGCAAATTAAAAAAAAAACGCAATATGTAGGCTACACGAGAACGGAGACGTCGAGTAACCAAAACAATGCGTTAAACAAATTCGTACACGTTATTTATCAATTTAACTCTAGAATTAAAGGATATACAACGAGAAACAACGTTTGACAACCTTTAAACAGTTTTAATAACTATCTCAAAAATTGTCGCTCTGATGCAAACAACTGCTGAGTTATCTACTCAAATTTGTTGAACAAAACGACTTACGTATTTTAAACATGCTAACCTTTAGCCCGGTAAGCAAATTAAAAAAAAAACGCAATATGTAGGCTACACGAGAACGGAGACGTCGAGTAACCAAAACAAATGCGTTAAACAAATTCGTACACGTTATTTATCAATTTAACTCTAGAATTAAAGGATATACAACGAGAAACAACGTTTGACAACCTTTAAACAGTTTTAATAACTATCTCAAAAATTGTCGCTCTGATGCAAACAACTGCTGAGTTATCTACTCAAATTTGTTGAACAAAACGACTTACGTATATTAGACATGCTAATCTTTAGCCCGGTAAGCAAATTAAAAAAAAAACGCAATATGTAGGCTACACGAGAACGGAGACGTCGAGTAACCAAAACAAATGCGTTAAACAAATTCGTACACGTTATTTATCAATTTAACTCTAGAATTAAAGGATATACAACGAGAAACAACGTTTGACAACCTTTAAACAGTTTTAATAACTACCTCAAAAATTGTCGCTCTGATGCAAACAACTGATGAGTTATCTACTTAAATTTGTTGAACAAAACGACTTACGATTTTAAACATGCTAACCTTTAGCCCGGTAAGCAAATTAAAAAAAAAAACGCAATATGTAGGCTACACGAGAACGGAGACGTCGAGTAACCAAAACAAATGCGTTAAACAAATTCGTACACGTTATTTATCAATTTAACTCTAGAATTAAAGGATATACAACGAGAAACAACGTTTGACAACCTTTAAACAGTTTTAATAACTATCTCAAAAATTGTCGCTCTGATGCAAACAACTGATGAGTTATCTACTTAAATTTGATGAACAAAACGACTTACGTATTTTAAACATGCTAACCTTTAGCCCGGTAAGCAAATAAAAAAAAAACGCAATATGTAGGCTACACGAGAACGGAGACGTCGAGTAACCAAAACAAATGCGTTAAACAAATTCGTACACGTTATTTATCAATTTAACTCTAGAATTAAAGGATATACAACGAGAAACAACGTTTGACAACCTTTAAACAGTTTTAATAACTATCTCAAAAATTGTCGCTCTGATGCAAACAACTGATGAGTTATCTACTTAAATTTGTTGAACAAAACGACTTACGTATTTTAAACATGCTAACCTTTAGCCCGGTAAGCAAATTAAAAAAAAAACGCAATATGTAGGCTACACGAGAACGGAGACGTCGAGTAACCAAAACAAATGCGTTAAACAAATTCGTACACGTTATTTATCAATTTAACTCTAGAATTAAAGGATATACAACGAGAAACAACGTTTGACAACCTTTAAACAGTTTTAATAACTATCTCAAAAATTGTCGCTCTGATGCAAACAACTGATGAGTTATCTACTTAAATTTGATGAACAAAACGACTTACGTATTTTAAACATGCTAACCTTTAGCCCGGTAAGCAAATTAAAAAAAAAACGCAATATGTAGGCTACACGAGAACGGAGACGTCGAGTAACCAAAACAAATGCGTTAAACAAATTCGTACACGTTATTTATCAATTTAACTCTAGAATTAAAGGATATACAACGAGAAACAACGTCTGACAACCTTTAAACAGTTTTAATAACTATCTCAAAAATTGTCGCTCTGATGCAAACAACTGATGAGTTATCTACTCATCTACCGGTAAGCAAATTAAAAAAAAAACGCAATATGTAGGCTACACGAGAACGGAGACGTCGATTAACCAAAACAAATGCGTTAAACAAATTCGTACACGTTATTTATCAATTTAACTCTAGAATTAAAGGATATACAACGAGAAACAACGTTTGACAACCTTTAAACAGTTTTAATAACTATCTCAAAAATTGTCGCTCTGATGCAAACAACTGATGAGTTATCTACTTAAATTTGATGAACAAAACGACTTACGTATTTTAAACATGCTAACCTTTAGCCCGGTAAGCAAATTAAAAAAAAACGCAATATGTAGGCTGCACGAGAACGGAGACGTCGAGTAACCAAAACAAATGCGTTAAACAAATTCGTACAAGTTATTTATCAATTTAACTCTAGAATTAAAGCATATACAACGAGAAACAACGTTTGACAACCTTTAAACAGTTTTAATAACTGTCTCAAAAATTGTCGCTCTGATGCAAACAACTGATGAGTTATCTACTCAAATTTGTTGAACAAAACGACTTACATATTTTAAGCATGCTAACCTTTAGCCCGGTAAGCAAATTAAAAAAAAAACGCAATATGTAGGCTACACGAGAACGGAGACGTCGAGTAACCAAAACAAATGCGTTAAACAAATTCGTACACGTTATTTATCAATTTAACTCTAGAATTAAAGGATATACAACGGGAAACAACGTTTGACAACCTTTAAACAGTTTTAATAACTATCTCAAAAATTGTCGCTCTGATGCAAACAACTGATGAGTTATCTACTTAAATTTGATGAACAAAACGACTTACGTATTTTAAACATGCTAACCTTTAGCCCGGTAAGCAAATTAAAAAAAAAACGCAATATGTAGGCTACACGAGAACGGAGACGTCGAGTAACCAAAACAAATGCGTTAAACAAATTCGTACACGTTATTTATCAATTTAACTCTAGAATTAAAGGATATACAACGAGAAACAACGTTTGACAACCTTTAAACAGTTTTAATAACTATCTCAAAAATTGTCGCTCTGATGCAAACAACTGATGAGTTATCTACTTAAATTTGTTGAACAAAACGACTTACGTATTTTAAACATGCTAACCTTTAGCCCGGTAAGCAAATTAAAAAAAAACGCAATATGTAGGCTACACGAGAACGGAGACGTCGAGTAACCAAAACAAACGCGTTAAACAAATTCGTACACGTTATTTATCAATTTAACTCTAGAATTAAAGGATATACAACGAGAAACAACGTTTGACAACCTTTAAACAGTTTTAATAACTATCTCAAAAATTGTCGCTCTGATGCAAACAACTGATGAGTTATCTACTTAAATTTGATGAACAAAACGACTTACGTATTTTAAACATGCTAACCTTTAGCCCGGTAAGCAAATTAAAAAAAAACGCAATATGTAGGCTACACGAGAACGGAGACGTCGAGTAACCAAAACAAATGCGTTAAACAAATTCGTACACGTTATTTATACATTTAACTCTAGAGTTAAAGGATATACAACGAGAAACAACGTTTGACAACCTTTAAACAGTTTTAATAACTATCTCAAAAATTGTCGCTCTGATGCAAACATCTGATGAGTTATCTACTTAAATTTGTTGAACAAAACGACTTACGTATTTTAAGCATGCTAACCTTTAGCCCGGTAAGCAAATTAAAAAAAAAAACGCAATATGTAGGCTACACGAGAACGGAGACGTCGAGTAACCAAAACAAATGCGTTAAACAAATTCGTACACGTTATTTATCAATTTAACTCTAGAATTAAAGGATATACAACGAGAAACAACGTTTGACAACCTTTAAACAGTTTTAATAACTATCTCAAAAATGTCGCTCTGATGCAAACAACTGATGAGTTATCTACTTAAATTTGATGAACAAAACGACTTACGTATTTTAAACATGCTAACCTTTAGCCCGGTAAGCAAATTAAAAAAAAACGCAATATGTAGGCTACACGAGAACGGAGACGTCGAGTAACCAAAACAAATGCGTTAACAAAATCCGTACACGTTATTTATCAATTTAACTCTAGAATTAAAGGATATACAACGAGAAACAACGTTTGACAACCTTTAAACAGTTTTAATAACTATCTCAAAAATTGTCGCTCTGATGCAAACAACTGATGAGTTATCTACTTAAATTTGATGAACAAAACGACTTACGTATTCTAAACATGCTAACTTTTAGCCCGGTAAGCAAATTAAAAAAAAAACGCAATATGTAGGCTACACGAGAACGGAGACGTCGAGTAACCAAAACAAATGCGTTAAACAAATTCGTACACGTTATTTATACATTTAACTCTAGAGTTAAAGGATATACAACGAGAAACAACGTTTGACAACCTTTAAACAGTTTTAATAACTATCTCAAAAATTGTCGCTCTGATGCAAACAACTGATGAGTTATCTACTTAAATTTGATGAACAAAACGACTTACGTATTTTAAACATGCTAACCTTTAGCCCGGTAAGCAAATTAAAAAAAAAAACGCAATATATAGGCTACACGAGAACGGAGACGTCGAGTAACCAAAACAAATGCGTTAAACAAATTCGTACACGTTATTTATCAATTTAACTCTAGAATTAAAGGATATACAACGAGAAACAACGTTTGACAACCTTTAAACAGTTTTAATAACTATCTCAAAAATTATCGCTCTGATGCAAACAACTGATGAGTTATCTACTTAAATTTGATGAACAAAACGACTTACGTATTTTAAACATGCTAACCTTTAGCCCGGTAAGCAAATTAAAAAAAAAACGCAATATGTAGGCTACACGAGAACGGAGACGTCGAGTAACCAAAACAAATGCGTTAAACAAATTCGTACACGTTATTTATCAATTTAACTCTAGAATTAAAGGATATACAACGAGAAACAACGTTTGACAACCTTTAAACAGTTTTAATAACTATCTCAAAAATTGTCGCTCTCATGCAAACAACTGATGAGTTATCTACTTAAATTTGATGAACAAAACGACTTACGTATTTTAAACATGCTAACCTTTAGCCCGGTAAGCAAATTAAAAAAAAAACGCAATATGTAGGCTACACGAGAACGGAGACGTCGAGTAACCAAAACAAATGCGTTAAACAAATTCGTACACGTTATTTATCAATTTAACTCTAGAATTAAAGGATATACAACGAGAAACAACGTTTGACAACCTTTAAACAGTTTTAATAACTATCTCAAAAATTGTCGCTCTGATGCAAACAACTGCTGAGTTATCTACTCAAATTTGTTGAACAAAACGACTTACGTATTTTAAACATGCTAACCTTTAGCCCGGTAAGCAAATTAAAAAAAAACGCAATATGTAGGCTACACGAGAACGGAGACGTCGAGTAACCAAAACAAATGCGCTAAACAAATTCGTACACGTTATTTATCAATTTAACTCTAGAATTAAAGGATATACAACGAGAAACAAAGTTTGACAACCTTTAAACAGTTTTAATAACTATCTCAAAAATTGTCGCTCTGATGCAAACAACTGCTGAGTTATCTACTCAAATTTGATGAACAAAACGACTTACGTATTTTAAACATGCTAACCTTTAGCCCGGTAAGCAAATTAAAAAAAAAACGCAATATGTAGGCTACACGAGAACGGAGACGTCGAGTAACCAAAACAAATGCGTTAAACAAATTCGTACACGTTATTTATCAATTTAACTCTAGAATTAAAGGATATACAACGAGAAACAACGTTTGACAACCTTTAAACAGTTTTAATAACTATCTCAAAAATTGTCGCTCTGATGCAAACAACTGATGAGTTATCTACTTAAATTTGATGAACAAAACGACTTACGTATTTTAAACATGCTAACCTTTAGCCCGGTAAGCAAATTAAAAAAAAAACGCAATATGTAGGCTACACGAGAACGGAGACGTCGAGTAACCAAAACAAATGCGTTAAACAAATTCGTACACGTTATTTATCAATTTAACTCTAGAATTAAAGGATATACAACGAGAAACAACGTTTGACAACCTTTAAACAGTTTTAATAACTATCTCAAAAACTGTCGGTCTGATGCAAACAACTGATGAGTTATCTACTTAAATTTGATGAACAAAACGACTTACGTATTTTAAACATGCTAACCTTTAGCCCGGTAAGCAAATTAAAAAAAAAACGCAATATGTAGGCTACACGAGAACGGAGACGTCGATTAACCAAAACAAATGCGTTAAACAAATTCGTACACGTTATTTATCAATTTAACTCTAGAATTAAAGGATATACAACGAGAAACAACGTTTGACAACCTTTAAATAGTTTTAATAACTATCTCAAAAATTGTCTCTCTGATGCAAACAACTGATGAGTTATCTACTTAAATTTGATGAACAAAACGACTTACGTACTTTAAACATGCTAACCTTTAGCCCGGTAAGCAAATTAAAAAAAAACGCAATATGTAGGCTGCACGAGAACGGAGACGTCGAGTAACCAAAACAAGTGCGTTAAACAAATTCGTACAAGTTATTTATCAATTTAACTCTAGAATTAAAGGATATACAACGAGAAACAACGTTTGACAACCTTTAAACCGTTTTAATAACTATCTCAAAAATTGTCGCTCTGATGCAAACAACTGATGATTTATCTACTCAAATTTGTTGAACAAAACGACTTACATATTTTAAGCATGCTAACCTTTAGCCCGGTAAGCAAATTAAAAAAAAAACGCAATATGTAGGCTACACGAGAACGGAGACGCCGAGTAACCAAAACAAATGCGTTAAACAAATTCGTACACGTTATTTATCAATTTAACTCTAGAATTAAAGGATATACAACGATAAACAACGTTTGACAACCTTTAAACAGTTTTAATAACTATCTCAAAAATTGTCGCTCTGATGCAAACAACTGATGAGTTATCTACTTAAATTTGATGAACAAAACGACTTACGTATTTTAAACATGCTAACCTTTAGCCCGGTAAGCAAATTAAAAAAAAAACGCAATATGTAGGCTACACGAGAACGGAGACGTCGAGTAACCAAAACAAATGCGTTAAACAAATTCGTACACGTTATTTATCAATTTAACTCTAGAATTAAAGGATATACAACGAGAAACAACGTTTGACAACCTTTAAACAGTTTTAATAACTATCTCAAAAATTATCGCTCTGATGCAAACAACTGATGAGTTATCTACTTAAATTTGATGAACAAAACGACTTACGTATTTTAAACATGCTAACCTTTAGCCCGGTAAGCAAATTAAAAAAAACGCAATATGAAGGCTACACGAGAACGGAGACGTCGAGTAACCAAAACAAATGCGTTAAACAAATTCGTACACGTTATTTATCAATTTAACTCTAGAATTAAAGGATATACAACGAGAAACAACGTTTGACAACCTTTAAACAGTTTTAATAACTATCTCAAAAATTATCGCTCTGATGCAAACAACTGATGAGTTATCTACTTAAATTTGATGAACAAAACGACTTACGTATTTTAAACATGCTAACCTTTAGCCCGGTAAGCAAATTAAAAAAAACGCAATATGAAGGCTACACGAGAACGGAGACGTCGAGTAACCAAAACAAATGCGTTAAACAAATTCGTACACGTTATTTATCAATTTAACTCTAGAATTAAAGGATATACAACGAGAAACAACGTTTGACAACCTTTAAACAGTTTTAATAACTATCTCAAAAATTGTCGCTCTGATGCAAACAACTGATGAGTTATCTACTTAAATTTGATTAACAAAACGACTTACGTATTTTAAACATGCTAACCTTTAGCCCGGTAAGCAAATTAAAAAAAAAACGCAATATGTAGGCTACACGAGAACGGAGACGTCGAGTAACCAAAACAAATGCGTTAAACAAATTCGTACACGTTATTTATCAATTTAACTCTAGAATTAAAGGATATATTACGAGAAACAACGTTTGACAACCTTTAAACAGTTTTAATAACTATCTCAAAAATTGTCGCTCTGATGCAAACAACTGATGAGTTATCTACTTAAATTTGTTGAACAAAACGACTTACGTATTTTAAACATGCTAACCTTTAGCCCGGTAAGCAAATTAAAAGAAAAACGCAATATGTAGGCTACACGAGAACGGAGACGTCGAGTAACCAAAACAAATGCGTTAAACAAATTCGTACACGTTATTTATCAATTTAACTCTAGAATTAAAGGATATACAACGAGAAACAACGTTTGACAACCTTTAAACAGTTTTAATAACTATCTCAAAAATTGTCGCTCTGATGCAAACAACTGATGAGTTATCTACTTAAATTTGATGAACAAAACGACTTACGTATTTTAAACATGCTAACCTTTAGCCCGGTAAGCAAATTAAAAAAAAACGCAATATGTAGGCTACACGAGAACGGAGACGTCGAGTAACCAAAACAAATGCGTTAAACAAATTTGTACACGTTATTTATCAATTTAACTCTAGAATTAAAGGATATACAACGAGAAACAACGTTTGACAACCTTTAAACAGTTTTAATAACTATCTCAAAAATTGTCGCTCTGATGCAAACAACTGATGAGTTATCTACTTAAATTTGATGAACAAAACGACTTACGTATTTTAAACATGCTAACCTTTAGCCCGGTAAGCAAATTAAAAAAAAACGCAATATGTAGGCTACACGAGAACGGAGACGTCGAGTAACCAAAACAAATGCGTTAAACAAATTCGTATACGTTATTTATCAATTTAACTCTAGAATTAAAGGATATACAACGAGAAACAACGTTTGACAACCTTTAAACAGTTTTAACAACTATCTCAAAAATTGTCGCTCTGATGCAAACAACTGATGAGTTATCTACTCAAATTTGTTGAACAAAACGACTTACGTATTTTAAGCATGCTAACCTTTAGCCCGGTAAGCAAATTAAAAAAAAAACGCAATATGTAGGCTACACGAGAACGGAGACGTCGTCGAGTAACCAAAACAAATGCGTTAAACAAATTCGTACACGTTATTTATAAATTTAACTCTAGAGTTAAAGGATATACAACGAGAAACAACGTTTGACAACCTTTAAACAGTTTTAATAACTATCTCAAAAATGTCGCTCTGATGCAAACAACTGATGAGTTATCTACTTAAATTTGATGAACAAAACGACTTACGTATTTTAAACATGCTAACCTTTAGCCCGGTAAGCAAATTAAAAAAAAAACGCAATATGTAGGCTACACGAGAACGGAGACGTCGAGTAACCAAAACAAATGCGTTAAACAAATTCGTACACGTTATTTATAAATTTAACTCTAGAGTTAAAGGATATACAACGAGAAACAACGTTTGACAACCTTTAAACAGTTTTAATAACTATCTCAAAAATGTCGCTCTGATGCAAACAACTGATGAGTTATCTACTTAAATTTGATGAACAAAACGACTTACGTATTTTAAACATGCTAACCTTTAGCCCGGTAAGCAAATTAAAAAAAACGCAATATGAAGGCTACACGAGAACGGAGACGTCGAGTAACCAAACAAATGCGTTAAACAAATTCGTACACGTTATTTATCAATTTAACTCTAGAATTAAAGGATATACAACGAGAAACAACGTTTGACAACCTTTAAACAGTTTTAATAACTATCTCAAAAATTGTCGCTCTGATGCAAACAACTGATGAGTTATCTACTTAAATTTGATTAACAAAACGACTTACGTATTTTAAACATGCTAACCTTTAGCCCGGTAAGCAAATTAAAAAAAAAAGGCAATATGTAGGCTACACGAGAACGGAGACGTCGAGTAACCAAAACAAATGCGTTAAACAAATTCGTACACGTTATTTATCAATTTAACTCTAGAATTAAAGGATATATAACGAGAAACAACGTTTGACAACCTTTAAACAGTTTTAATAACTATCTCAAAAATTGTCGCTCTGATGCAAACAACTGATGAGTTATCTACTTAAATTTGTTGAACAAAACGACTTACGTATTTTAAACATGCTAACCTTTAGCCCGGTAAGCAAATTAAAAGAAAAACGCAATATGTAGGCTACACGAGAACGGAGACGTCGAGTAACCAAAACAAATGCGTTAAACAAATTCGTACACGTTATTTATCAATTTAACTCTAGAATTAAAGGATATACAACGAGAAACAACGTTTGACAACCTTTAAACAGTTTTAATAACTATCTCAAAAATTGTCGCTCTGATGCAAACAACTGATGAGTTATCTACTTAAATTTGATGAACAAAACGACTTACGTATTTTAAACATGCTAACCTTTAGCCCGGTAAGCAAATTAAAAAAAAACGCAATATGTAGGCTACACGAGAACGGAGACGTCGAGTAACCAAAACAAATGCGTTAAACAAATTTGTACACGTTATTTATCAATTTAACTCTAGAATTAAAGGATATACAACGAGAAACAACGTTTGACAACCTTTAAACAGTTTTAATAACTATCTCAAAAATTGTCGCTCTGATGCAAACAACTGATGAGTTATCTACTTAAATTTGATGAACAAAACGACTTACGTATTTTAAACATGCTAACCTTTAGCCCGGTAAGCAAATTAAAAAAAAACGCAATATGTAGGCTACACGAGAACGGAGACGTCGAGTAACCAAAACAAATGCGTTAAACAAATTCGTATACGTTATTTATCAATTTAACTCTAGAATTAAAGGATATACAACGAGAAACAACGTTTGACAACCTTTAAACAGTTTATCAACTATCTCAAAAATTGTCGCTCTGATGCAAACAACTGATGAGTTATCTACTCAAATTTGTTGAACAAAACGACTTACGTATTTTAAGCATGCTAACCTTTAGCCCGGTAAGCAAATTAAAAAAAAAACGCAATATGTAGGCTACACGAGAACGGAGACGTCGTCGAGTAACCAAAACAAATGCGTTAAACAAATTCGTACACGTTATTTATAAATTAACTCTAGAGTTAAAGGATATACAACGAGAAACAACGTTTGACAACCTTTAAACAGTTTTAATAACTATCTCAAAAATGTCGCTCTGATGCAAACAACTGATGAGTTATCTACTTAAATTTGATGAACAAAACGACTTACGTATTTTAAACATGCTAACCTTTAGCCCGGTAAGCAATTTAAAAAAAAACGCAATATGTAGGCTACACGAGAACGGAGACGTCGAGTAACCAAAACAAATGCGTTAAACAAATTCGTACACGTTATTTATCAATTTAACTCTAGAATTAAAGGATATACAACGAGAAACAACGTTTGACAACCTTTAAACAGTTTTAATAATTATCTCAAAAATTGTCGCTCTGATGCAAACAACTGATGAGTTATCTACTTAAATTTGATGAACAAAACGACTTACGTATTCTAAACATGCTAACCTTTAGCCCGGTAAGCAAATTTAAAAAAAACGCAATATGTAGGCTACACGAGAACGGAGACGTCGAGTAACCAAAACAAATGCGTTAAACAAATTCGTACACGTTATTTATAAATTTAACTCTAGAGTTAAAGGATATACAACGAGAAACAACGTTTGACAACCTTTAAACAGTTTTAATAACTATCTCAAAAATTGTCGCTCTGATGCAAACAACTGATGAGTTATCTACTTAAATTTGATGAACAAAACGACTTACGTATTTTAAACATGCTAACCTTTAGCCCGATAAGCAAATTAAAAAAAAAACGCAATATGTTGGCTACACGAGAACGGAGACGTCGAGTAACCAAAACAAATGCGTTAAACAAATTCGTACACGTTATTTATCAATTTAACTCTAGAATTAAAGGATATACAACGAGAAACAACGTTTGACAACCTTTAAACAGTTTTAATAACTATCTCAAAAATTATCGCTCTGATGCAAACAACTGGTGAGTTATCTACTTAAATTTGATGAACAAAACGACTTACGTATTTTAAACATGCTAACCTTTAGCCCGGTAAGCAAATTAAAAAAAAAACGCAATATGTAGGCTACACGAGAACGGAGACGTCGAGTAACCAAAACAAATGCGTTAAACAAATTCGTACACGTTATTTATCAATTTAACTCTAGAATTAAAGGATATACAACGAGAAACAACGTTTGACAACCTTTAAACAGTTTTAATAACTATCTCAAAAATTGTCGCTCTGATGCAAACAACTGATGAGTTATCTACTTAAATTTGATGAACAAAACGACTTACGTATTTTAAACATGCTAACCTTTAGCCCGGTAAGCAAATTAAAAAAAAAAACGCAATATGTAGGCTACACGAGAACGGAGACGTCGAGTAACCAAAACAAATGCGTTAAACAAATTCGTACACGTTATTTATCAATTTAACTCTAGAATTAAAGGATATACAACGAGAAACAACGTTTGACAACCTTTAAACACTTTTAATAACTATCTCAAAAATTGTCGCTCTGATGCAAACAACTGCTGAGTTATCTACTCAAATTTGTTGAACAAAACGACTTACGTATTTTAAACATGCTAACCTTTAGCCCGGTAAGCAAATTAAAAAAAAACGCAATATGTAGGCTACACGAGAACGGAGACGTCGAGTAACCAAAACAAATGCGCTAAACAAATTCGTACACGTTATTTATCAATTTAACTCTAGAATTAAAGGATATACAACGAGAAACAAAGTTTGACAACCTTTAACCAGTTTTAATAACTATCTCAAAAATTGTCGCTCTGATGCAAACAACTGCTGAGTTATCTACTCAAATTTGATGAACAAAACGACTTACGTATTTTAAACATGCTAACCTTTAGCCCGGTAAGCAAATTAAAAAAAAAACGCAATATGTAGGCTACACGAGAACGGAGACGTCGAGTAACCAAAACAAATGCGTTAAACAAATTCGTACACGTTATTTATCAATTTAACTCTAGAATTAAAGGATATACAACGAGAAACAACGTTTGACAACCTTTAAACAGTTTTAATAACTATCTCAAAAATTGTCGCTCTGATGCAAACAACTGATGAGTTATCTACTTAAATTTGATGAACAAAACGACTTACGTATTTTAAACATGCTAACCTTTAGCCCGGTAAGCAAATTAAAAAAAAACGCAATATGTAGGCTACACGAGAACGGAGACGTCGAGTAACCAAAACAAATGCGTTAAACAAATTCGTACACGTTATTTATCAATTTAACTCTAGAATTAAAGGATATACAACGAGAAACAACGTTTGACAACCTTTAAAGAGTTTTAATAACTATCTCAAAAATTGTCGCTCTGATGCAAACAACTGATGAGTTATCTACTCAAATTTGTTGAACAAAACGACTTACGTATTTTAAGCATGCTAACCTTTAGCCCGGTAAGCAAATTAAAAAAAAAACGCAATATGTAGGCTACACGAGAACGGAGACGTCGAGTAACCAAAACAAATGCGTTAAACAAATTCGTACACGTTATTTATCAATTTAACTCTAGAATTAAAGGATATACAACGAGAAACAACGTTTGACAACCTTTAAGCAGTTTTAATAACTATCTCAAAAATTGTCGCTCTGATGCAAACAACTGATGAGTTATCTACTTAAATTTGATGAACAAAACGACTTACGTATTTTAAACATGCTAACCTTTAGCCCGGTAAGCAAATTAAAAAAAAAACGCATTATGTAGACTACACGAGAACGGAGACGTCGAGTAACCAAAACAAATGCGTTAAACAAATTCGTACACGTTATTTATCAATTTAACTCTAGAATTAAAGGATATACAACGAGAAACAACGTTTGACAACCTTTAAACAGTTTTAATAACTATCTCAAAAATTGTCGCTCTGATGCAAACAACTGATGAGTTATCTACTTAAATTTGATGAACAAAACGACTTACGTATTTTAAACATGCTAACCTTTAGCCCGGTAAGCAAATTAAAAAAAAAAACGCAATATGTAGGCTACACGAGAACGGAGACGTCGAGTAACCAAAACAAATGCGTTAAACAAATTCGTACACGTTATTTATCAATTTAACTCTAGAATTAAAGGATATACAACGAGAAACAACGTTTGACAACCTTTAAACAGTTTTAATAACTATCTCAAAAATTATCGCTCTGATGCAAACAACTGATGAGTTATCTACTTAAATTTGATGAACAAAACGACTTACGTATTTTAAACATGCTAACCTTTAGCCCGGTAAGCAAATTAAAAAAAAAACGCAATATGTAGGCTACACGAGAACGGAGACGTCGAGTAACCAAAACAAATTCGTTAAACAAATTCGTACACGTTATTTATCAATTTAACTCTAGAATTAAAGGATATACAACGAGAAACAACGTTTGACAACCTTTAAATAGTTTTAATAACTATCTCAAAAATTGTCGCTCTGATGCAAACAACTGATGAGTTATCTACTTAAATTTGATGAACAAAACGACTTACGTATTTTAAACATGCTAACCTTTAGCCCGGTAAGCAAATTAAAAAAAAAAAACGCAATATGTAGGCTACACGAGAACGGAGACGTCGAGTAACCAAAACAAATGCGTTAAACAAATTCGTACACGTTATTTATCAATTTAACTCTAGAATTAAAGGATATACAACGAGAAACAACGTTTGACAACCTTTAAACAGTTTTAATAACTATCTCAAAAATTGTCGCTCTGATGCAAACAACTGATGAGTTATCTACTTAAATTTGATGAACAAAACGACTTACGTATTTTAAACATGCTAACCTTTAGCCCGGTAAGCAAATTAAAAAAAAAACGCAATATGTAGGCTACACGAGAACGGAGACGTCCAGTAACCAAAACAAATGCGTTAAACAAATTCGTACACGTTATTTATCAATTTAACTCTAGAATTAAAGGATATACAACGAGAAACAACGTTTGACAACCTTTAAACAGTTTTAATAACTATCTCAGAAATTGTCGCTCTGATGCAAACAACTGATGAGTTATCTACTTAAATTTGATGAACAAAACGACTTACGTATTTTAAACATGCTAACCTTTAGCCCGGTAAGCAAATTAAAAAAAAAAACGCAATATGTAGGCTACACGAGAACGGAGACGTCGAGTAACCAAAACAAATGCGTTAAACAAATTCGTACACGTTATTTATCAATTTAACTCTAGAATTAAAGGATATACAACGAGAAACAACGTTTGACAACCTTTAAACAGTTTTAATAACTATCTCAAAAATTATCGCTCTGATGCAAACAACTGATGAGTTATCTACTTAAATTTGATGAACAAAACGACTTACGTATTTTAAACATGCTAACCTTTAGCCCGGTAAGCAAATTAAAAAAAAACGCAATATGAAGGCTACACGAGAACGGAGACGTCGAGTAACCAAAACAAATGCGTTAAACAAATTCGTACACGTTATTTATCAATTTAACTCTAGAATTAAAGGATATACAACGAGAAACAACGTTTGACAACCTTTAAACAGTTTTAATAACTATCTCAAAAATTGTCGCTCTGATGCAAACAACTGATGAGTTATCTACTTAAATTTGATGAACAAAACGACTTACGTATTTTAAACATGCTAACCTTTAGCCCGGTAAGCAAATTAAAAAAAAAAAACGCAATATGTAGGCTACACGAGAACGGAGACGTCGAGTAACCAAAACAAATGCGTTAAACAAATTCGTACACGTTATTTATCAATTTAACTCTAGAATTAAAGGATATACAACGAGAAACAACGTTTGACAACCTTTAAACAGTTTTAATAACTATCTCAAAAATTGTCGCTCTGATGCAAACAACTGATGAGTTATCTACTTAAATTTGATGAACAAAACGACTTACGTATTTTAAACATGCTAACCTTTAGCCCGGTAAGCAAATTAAAAAAAACGCAATATGAAGGCTACACGAGAACGGAGACGTCGAGTAACCAAAACAAATGCGTTAAACAAATTCGTACACGTTATTTATCAATTTAACTCTAGAATTAAAGGATATACAACGAGAAACAACGTTTGACAACCTTTAAATAGTTTTAATAACTATCTCAAAAATTGTCGCTCTGATGCAAACAACTGATGAGTTATCTACTTAAATTTGATGAACAAAACGACTTACGTATTTTAAACATGCTAACCTTTAGCCCGGTAAGCAAATTAAAAAAAAAAAACGCAATATGTAGGCTACACGAGAACGGAGACGTCGAGTAACCAAAACAAATGCGTTAAACAAATTCGTACACGTTATTTATCAATTTAACTCTAGAATTAAAGGATATACAACGAGAAACAACGTTTGACAACCTTTAAACAGTTTTAATAACTATCTCAAAAATTGTCGCTCTGATGCAAACAACTGATGAGTTATCTACTTAAATTTGATGAACAAAACGACTTACGTATTTTAAACATGCTAACCTTTAGCCCGGTAAGCAAATTAAAAAAAAAACGCAATATGTAGGCTACACGAGAACGGAGACGCCGAGTAACCAAAACAAATGCGTTAAACAAATTCGTAAACGTTATTTATCAATTTAACTCTAGAATTAAAGGATATACAACGATAAACAACGTTTGACAACCTTTAAACAGTTTTAATAACTATCTCAAAAATTGTCGCTCTGATGCAAACAACTGATGAGTTATCTACTTAAATTTGATGAACAAAACGACTTACGTATTTTAAACATGCTAACCTTTAGCCCGGTAAGCAAATTAAAAAAAAAACGCAATATGTAGGCTACACGAGAACGGAGACGTCGAGTAACCAAAACAAATGCGTTAAACAAATTCGTACACGTTATTTATCAATTTAACTCTAGAATTAAAGGATATACAACGAGAAACAACGTTTGACAACCTTTAAACAGTTTTAATAACTATCTCAAAAATTATCGCTCTGATGCAAACAACTGATGAGTTATCTACTTAAATTTGATGAACAAAACGACTTACGTATTTTAAACATGCTAACCTTTAGCCCGGTAAGCAAATTAAAAAAAACGCAATATGAAGGCTACACGAGAACGGAGACGTCGAGTAACCAAAACAAATGCGTTAAACAAATTCGTACACGTTATTTATCAATTTAACTCTAGAATTAAAGGATATACAACGAGAAACAACGTTTGACAACCTTTAAACAGTTTTAATAACTATCTCAAAAATTATCGCTCTGATGCAAACAACTGATGAGTTATCTACTTAAATTTGATGAACAAAACGACTTACGTATTTTAAACATGCTAACCTTTAGCCCGGTAAGCAAATTAAAAAAAACGCAATATGAAGGCTACACGAGAACGGAGACGTCGAGTAACCAAAACAAATGCGTTAAACAAATTCGTACACGTTATTTATCAATTTAACTCTAGAATTAAAGGATATACAACGAGAAACAACGTTTGACAACCTTTAAACAGTTTTAATAACTATCTCAAAAATTGTCGCTCTGATGCAAACAACTGATGAGTTATCTACTTAAATTTGATTAACAAAACGACTTACGTATTTTAAACATGCTAACCTTTAGCCCGGTAAGCAAATTAAAAAAAAAACGCAATATGTAGGCTAGACGAGAAACGGAGACGTCGAGTAACCAAAACAAATGCGTTAAACAAATTCGTACACGTTATTTATCAATTTAACTCTAGAATTAAAGGATATATAACGAGAAACAACGTTTGACAACCTTTAAACAGTTTTAATAACTATCTCAAAAATTGTCGCTCTGATGCAAACAACTGATGAGTTATCTACTTAAATTTGTTGAACAAAACGACTTACGTATTTTAAACATGCTAACCTTTAGCCCGGTAAGCAAATTAAAAGAAAAACGCAATATGTAGGCTACACGAGAACGGAGACGTCGAGTAACCAAAACAAATGCGTTAAACAAATTCGTACACGTTATTTATCAATTTAACTCTAGAATTAAAGGATATACAACGAGAAACAACGTTTGACAACCTTTAAACAGTTTTAATAACTATCTCAAAAATTGTCGCTCTGATGCAAACAACTGATGAGTTATCTACTTAAATTTGATGAACAAAACGACTTACGTATTTTAAACATGCTAACCTTTAGCCCGGTAAGCAAATTAAAAAAAAACGCAATATGTAGGCTACACGAGAACGGAGACGTCGAGTAACCAAAACAAATGCGTTAAACAAATTTGTACACGTTATTTATCAATTTAACTCTAGAATTAAAGGATATACAACGAGAAACAACGTTTGACAACCTTTAAACAGTTTTAATAACTATCTCAAAAATTGTCGCTCTGATGCAAACAACTGATGAGTTATCTACTTAAATTTGATGAACAAAACGACTTACGTATTTTATACATGCTAACCTTTAGCCCGGTAAGCAAATTAAAAAAAAACGCAATATGTAGGCTACACGAGAACGGAGACGTCGAGTAACCAAAACAAATGCGTTAAACAAATTCGTATACGTTATTTATCAATTTAACTCTAGAATTAAAGGATATACAACGAGAAACAACGTTTGACAACCTTTAAACAGTTTTAACAACTATCTCAAAAATTGTCGCTCTGATGCAAACAACTGATGAGTTATCTACTCAAATTTGTTGAACAAAACGACTTACGTATTTTAAGCATGCTAACCTTTAGCCCGGTAAGCAAATTAAAAAAAAAACGCAATATGTAGGCTACACGAGAACGGAGACGTCGTCGAGTAACCAAAACAAATGCGTTAAACAAATTCGTACACGTTATTTATAAATTTAACTCTAGAGTTAAAGGATATACAACGAGAAACAACGTTTGACAACCTTTAAACAGTTTTAATAACTATCTCAAAAATGTCGCTCTGATGCAAACAACTGATGAGTTATCTACTTAAATTTGATGAACAAAACGACTTACGTATTTTAAACATGCTAACCTTTAGCCCGGTAAGCAAATTAAAAAAAAAACGCAATATGTAGGCTACACGAGAACGGAGACGTCGAGTAACCAAAACAAATGCGTTAAACAAATTCGTACACGTTATTTATCAATTTAACTCTAGAATTAAAGGATATACAACGAGAAACAACGTTTGACAACCTTTAAACAGTTTTAATAATTATCTCAAAAATTGTCGCTCTGATGCAAACAACTGATGAGTTATCTACTTAAATTTGATGAACAAAACGACTTACGTATTCTAAACATGCTAACCTTTAGCCCGGTAAGCAAATTTAAAAAAAACGCAATATGTAGGCTACACGAGAACGGAGACGTCGAGTAACCAAAACAAATGCGTTAAACAAATTCGTACACGTTATTTATAAATTTAACTCTAGAGTTAAAGGATATACAACGAGAAACAACGTTTGACAACCTTTAAACAGTTTTAATAACTATCTCAAAAATTGTCGCTCTGATGCAAACAACTGATGAGTTATCTACTTAAATTTGATGAACAAAACGACTTACGTATTTTAAACATGCTAACCTTTAGCCCGATAAGCAAATTAAAAAAAAAACGCAATATGTTGGCTACACGAGAACGGAGACGTCGAGTAACCAAAACAAATGCGTTAAACAAATTCGTACACGTTATTTATCAATTTAACTCTAGAATTAAAGGATATACAACGAGAAACAACGTTTGACAACCTTTAAACAGTTTTAATAACTATCTCAAAAATTATCGCTCTGATGCAAACAACTGGTGAGTTATCTACTTAAATTTGATGAACAAAACGACTTACGTATTTTAAACATGCTAACCTTTAGCCCGGTAAGCAAATTAAAAAAAAAACGCAATATGTAGGCTACACGAGAACGGAGACGTCGAGTAACCAAAACAAATGCGTTAAACAAATTCGTACACGTTATTTATCAATTTAACTCTAGAATTAAAGGATATACAACGAGAAACAACGTTTGACAACCTTTAAACAGTTTTAATAACTATCTCAAAAATTGTCGCTCTGATGCAAACAACTGATGAGTTATCTACTTAAATTTGATGAACAAAACGACTTACGTATTTTAAACATGCTAACCTTTAGCCCGGTAAGCAAATTAAAAAAAAAAACGCAATATGTAGGCTACACGAGAACGGAGACGTCGAGTAACCAAAACAAATGCGTTAAACAAATTCGTACACGTTATTTATCAATTTAACTCTAGAATTAAAGGATATACAACGAGAAACAACGTTTGACAACCTTTAAACACTTTTAATAACTATCTCAAAAATTGTCGCTCTGATGCAAACAACTGCTGAGTTATCTACTCAAATTTGTTGAACAAAACGACTTACGTATTTTAAACATGCTAACCTTTAGCCCGGTAAGCAAATTAAAAAAAAACGCAATATGTAGGCTACACGAGAACGGAGACGTCGAGTAACCAAAACAAATGCGCTAAACAAATTCGTACACGTTATTTATCAATTTAACTCTAGAATTAAAGGATATACAACGAGAAACAAAGTTTGACAACCTTTAACCAGTTTTAATAACTATCTCAAAAATTGTCGCTCTGATGCAAACAACTGCTGAGTTATCTACTCAAATTTGGTGAACAAAACGACTTACGTATTTTAAACATGCTAACCTTTAGCCCGGTAAGCAAATTAAAAAAAAAAACGCAATATGTAGGCTACACGAGAACGGAGACGTCGAGTAACCAAAACAAATGCGTTAAACAAATTCGTACACGTTATTTATCAATTTAACTCTAGAATTAAAGGATATACAACGAGAAACAACGTTTGACAACCTTTAAACAGTTTTAATAACTATCTCAAAAATTGTCGCTCTGATGCAAACAACTGATGAGTTATCTACTTAAATTTGATGAACAAAACGACTTACGTATTTTAAACATGCTAACCTTTAGCCCGGTAAGCAAATTAAAAAAAAACGCAATATGTAGGCTACACGAGAACGGAGACGTCGAGTAACCAAAACAAATGCGTTAAACAAATTCGTACACGTTATTTATCAATTTAACTCTAGAATTAAAGGATATACAACGAGAAACAACGTTTGACAACCTTTAAAGAGTTTTAATAACTATCTCAAAAATTGTCGCTCTGATGCAAACAACTGATGAGTTATCTACTCAAATTTGTTGAACAAAACGACTTACGTATTTTAAGCATGCTAACCTTTAGCCCGGTAAGCAAATTAAAAAAAAAAACGCAATATGTAGGCTACACGAGAACGGAGACGTCGAGTAACCAAAACAAATGCGTTAAACAAATTCGTACACGTTATTTATCAATTTAACTCTAGAATTAAAGGATATACAACGAGAAACAACGTTTGACAACCTTTAAACAGTTTTAATAACTATCTCAAAAATTGTCGCTCTGATGCAAACAACTGATGAGTTATCTACTTAAATTTGATGAACAAAACGACTTACGTATTTTAAACATGCTAACCTTTAGCCCGGTAAGCAAATTAAAAAAAAAACGCATTATGTAGACTACACGAGAACGGAGACGTCGAGTAACCAAAACAAATGCGTTAAACAAATTCGTACACGTTATTTATCAATTTAACTCTAGAATTAAAGGATATACAACGAGAAACAACGTTTGACAACCTTTAAACAGTTTTAATAACTATCTCAAAAATTGTCGCTCTGATGCAAACAACTGATGAGTTATCTACTTAAATTTGATGAACAAAACGACTTACGTATTTTAAACATGCTAACCTTTAGCCCGGTAAGCAAATTAAAAAAAAAACGCAATATGTAGGCTACACGAGAACGGAGACGTCGAGTAACCAAAACAAATGCGTTAAACAAATTCGTACACGTTATTTATCAATTTAACTCTAGAATTAAAGGATATACAACGAGAAACAACGTTTGACAACCTTTAAACAGTTTTAATAACTATCTCAAAAATTATCGCTCTGATGCAAACAACTGATGAGTTATCTACTTAAATTTGATGAACAAAACGACTTACGTATTTTAAACATGCTAACCTTTAGCCCGGTAAGCAAATTAAAAAAAAAACGCAATATGTAGGCTACACGAGAACGGAGACGTCGAGTAACCAAAACAAATTCGTTAAACAAATTCGTACACGTTATTTATCAATTTAACTCTAGAATTAAAGGATATACAACGAGAAACAACGTTTGACAACCTTTAAATAGTTTTAATAACTATCTCAAAAATTGTCGCTCTGATGCAAACAACTGATGAGTTATCTACTTAAATTTGATGAACAAAACGACTTACGTATTTTAAACATGCTAACCTTTAGCCCGGTAAGCAAATTAAAAAAAAAAAAACGCAATATGTAGGCTACACGAGAACGGAGACGTCGAGTAACCAAAACAAATGCGCTAAACAAATTCGTACACGTTATTTATCAATTTAACTCTAGAATTAAAGGATATACAACGAGAAACAACGTTTGACAACCTTTAAACAGTTTTAATAACTATCTCAAAAATTGTCGCTCTGATGCAAACAACTGATGAGTTATCTACTTAAATTTGATGAACAAAACGACTTACGTATTTTAAACATGCTAACCTTTAGCCCGGTAAGCAAATTAAAAAAAAAACGCAATATGTAGGCTACACGAGAACGGAGACGTCCAGTAACCAAAACAAATGCGTTAAACAAATTCGTACACGTTATTTATCAATTTAACTCTAGAATTAAAGGATATACAACGAGAAACAACGTTTGACAACCTTTAAACAGTTTTAATAACTATCTCAAAAATTGTCGCTCTGATGCAAACAACTGATGAGTTATCTACTTAAATTTGATGAACAAAACGACTTACGTATTTTAAACATGCTAACCTTTAGCCCGGTAAGCAAATTAAAAAAAAAAACGCAATATGTAGGCTACACGAGAACGGAGACGTCGAGTAACCAAAACAAATGCGTTAAACAAATTCGTACACGTTATTTATCAATTTAACTCTAGAATTAAAGGATATACAACGAGAAACAACGTTTGACAACCTTTAAACAGTTTTAATAACTATCTCAAAAATTGTCGCTCTGATGCAAACAACTGATGAGTTATCTACTCAAATTTGTTGAACAAAACGACTTACGTATTTTAAACATGCTAACCTTTAGCCCGGTAAGCAAATTAAAAAAAAAACGCAATATGTAGGCTACACGAGAACGGAGACGTCGAGTAACCAAAACAAATGCGTTAAACAAATTCGTACACGTTATTTATCAATTTAACTCTAGAATTAAAGGATATACAACGAGAAACAACGTTTGACAACCTTTAAACAGTTTTAATAACTATCTCAAAAATTGTCGCTCTGATACAAACAACTGATGAGTTATCTACTTAAATTTGATGAACAAAACGACTTACGTATTTTAAACATGCTAACCTTTAGCCCGGTAAGCAAATTAAAAAAAAAAACGCAACATGTAGGCTACACGAGAACGGAGACGTCGAGTAAGCAAAACAAATACGTTAAACAAATTCGTACACGCTATTTATCAATTTAACTCTAGAATTGAAGGATATACAACGAGAAACAACGTTTGACAACCTTTAAACAGTTTTAATAACTATCTCAAAAATTATCGCTCTGATGCAAACAACTGATGAGTTATCTACTTAAATTAGATGAACAAAACGACTTACGTATTTTAAACATGTTAACCTTTAGCCCGGTAAGCAAATTAAAAAAAAAACGCAACATGTAGGCTACACGAGAACGGAGACGTCGAGTAACCAAAACAAATGCGTTAAACAAATTCGTACACGTTATTTATCAATTTAACTCTAGAATTAAAGGATATACAACGACAAACAACGTTTGACAACCTTTAAACAGTTTTAATAACTATCTCAAAAATTATCGCTCTGATGGAAACAACTGCTGAGTTATCTACTTAAATTTGTTGAACAAAACGACTTACGTATTTTAAACATGCTAACCTTTAGCCCGGTAAGCAAATTAAAAGAAAAACGCAATATGTAGGCTACACGAGAACGGAGACGTCGAGTAACCAAAACAAATGCGTTAAACAAATTCGTACACGTTATTTATCAATTTAACTCTAGAATTAAAGGATATACAACGAGAAACAACGTTTGACAACCTTTAAACAGTTTTAATAACTATCTCAAAAATTGTCGCTCTGATGCAAACAACTGATGAGTTATCTACTTAAATTTGATGAACAAAACGACTTACGTATTTTAAACATGCTAACCTTTAGCCCGGTAAGCAAATTAAAAAAAAACGCAATATGTAGGCTACACGAGAACGGAGACGTCGAGTAACCAAAACAAATGCGTTAAACAAATTTGTACACGTTATTTATCAATTTAACTCTAGAATTAAAGGATATACAACGAGAAACAACGTTTGACAACCTTTAAACAGTTTTAATAACTATCTCAAAAATTGTCGCTCTGATGCAAACAACTGATGAGTTATCTACTTAAATTTGATGAACAAAACGACTTACGTATTTTAAACATGCTAACCTTTAGCCCGGTAAGCAAATTAAAAAAAAAACGCAATATGTAGGCTACACGAGAACGGAGACGTCGAGTAACCAAAACAAATGCGTTAAACAAATTCGTATACGTTATTTATCAATTTAACTCTAGAATTAAAGGATATACAACGAGAAACAACGTTTGACAACCTTTAAACAGTTTTAACAACTATCTCAAAAATTGTCGCTCTGATGCAAACAACTGATGAGTTATCTACTCAAATTTGTTGAACAAAACGACTTACGTATTTTAAGCATGCTAACCTTTAGCCCGGTAAGCAAATTAAAAAAAAAACGCAATATGTAGGCTACACGAGAACGGAGACGTCGTCGAGTAACCAAAACAAATGCGTTAAACAAATTCGTACACGTTATTTATAAATTTAACTCTAGAGTTAAAGGATATACAACGAGAAACAACGTTTGACAACCTTTAAACAGTTTTAATAACTATCTCAAAAATGTCGCTCTGATGCAAACAACTGATGAGTTATCTACTTAAATTTGATGAACAAAACGACTTACGTATTTTAAACATGCTAACCTTTAGCCCGGTAAGCAAATTAAAAAAAAAACGCAATATGTAGGCTACACGAGAACGGAGACGTCGAGTAACCAAAACAAATGCGTTAAACAAATTCGTACACGTTATTTATCAATTTAACTCTAGAATTAAAGGATATACAACGAGAAACAACGTTTGACAACCTTTAAACAGTTTTAATAATTATCTCAAAAATTGTCGCTCTGATGCAAACAACTGATGAGTTATCTACTTAAATTTGATGAACAAAACGACTTACGTATTCTAAACATGCTAACCTTTAGCCCGGTAAGCAAATTTAAAAAAAACGCAATATGTAGGCTACACGAGAACGGAGACGTCGAGTAACCAAAACAAATGCGTTAAACAAATTCGTACACGTTATTTATAAATTTAACTCTAGAGTTATAGGATATACAACGAGAAACAACGTTTGACAACCTTTAAACAGTTTTAATAACTATCTCAAAAATTGTCGCTCTGATGCAAACAACTGATGAGTTATCTACTTAAATTTGATGAACAAAACGACTTACGTATTTTAAACATGCTAACCTTTAGCCCGATAAGCAAATTAAAAAAAAAACGCAATATGTTGGCTACACGAGAACGGAGACGTCGAGTAACCAAAACAAATGCGTTAAACAAATTCGTACACGTTATTTATCAATTTAACTCTAGAATTAAAGGATATACAACGAGAAACAACGTTTGACAACCTTTAAACAGTTTTAATAACTATCTCAAAAATTATCGCTCTGATGCAAACAACTGGTGAGTTATCTACTTAAATTTGATGAACAAAACGACTTACGTATTTTAAACATGCTAACCTTTAGCCCGGTAAGCAAATTAAAAAAAAAACGCAATATGTAGGCTACACGAGAACGGAGACGTCGAGTAACCAAAACAAATGCGTTAAACAAATTCGTACACGTTATTTATCAATTTAACTCTAGAATTAAAGGATATACAACGAGAAACAACGTTTGACAACCTTTAAACAGTTTTAATAACTATCTCAAAAATTGTCGCTCTGATGCAAACAACTGATGAGTTATCTACTTAAATTTGATGAACAAAACGACTTACGTATTTTAAACATGCTAACCTTTAGCCCGGTAAGCAAATTAAAAAAAAAAACGCAATATGTAGGCTACACGAGAACGGAGACGTCGAGTAACCAAAACAAATGCGTTAAACAAATTCGTACACGTTATTTATCAATTTAACTCTAGAATTAAAGGATATACAACGAGAAACAACGTTTGACAACCTTTAAACACTTTTAATAACTATCTCAAAAATTGTCGCTCTGATGCAAACAACTGCTGAGTTATCTACTCAAATTTGTTGAACAAAACGACTTACGTATTTTAAACATGCTAACCTTTAGCCCGGTAAGCAAATTAAAAAAAAACGCAATATGTAGGCTACACGAGAACGGAGACGTCGAGTAACCAAAACAAATGCGCTAAACAAATTCGTACACGTTATTTATCAATTTAACTCTAGAATTAAAGGATATACAACGAGAAACAAAGTTTGACAACCTTTAACCAGTTTTAATAACTATCTCAAAAATTGTCGCTCTGATGCAAACAACTGCTGAGTTATCTACTCAAATTTGATGAACAAAACGACTTACGTATTTTAAACATGCTAACCTTTAGCCCGGTAAGCAAATTAAAAAAAAAACGCAATATGTAGGCTACACGAGAACGGAGACGTCGAGTAACCAAAACAAATGCGTTAAACAAATTCGTACACGTTATTTATCAATTTAACTCTAGAATTAAAGGATATACAACGAGAAACAACGTTTGACAACCTTTAAACAGTTTTAATAACTATCTCAAAAATTGTCGCTCTGATGCAAACAACTGATGAGTTATCTACTTAAATTTGATGAACAAAACGACTTACGTATTTTAAACATGCTAACCTTTAGCCCGGTAAGCAAATTAAAAAAAAACGCAATATGTAGGCTACACGAGAACGGAGACGTCGAGTAACCAAAACAAATGCGTTAAACAAATTCGTACACGTTATTTATCAATTTAACTCTAGAATTAAAGGATATACAACGAGAAACAACGTTTGACAACCTTTAAAGAGTTTTAATAACTATCTCAAAAATTGTCGCTCTGATGCAAACAACTGATGAGTTATCTACTCAAATTTGTTGAACAAAACGACTTACGTATTTTAAGCATGCTAACCTTTAGCCCGGTAAGCAAATTAAAAAAAAAACGCAATATGTAGGCTACACGAGAACGGAGACGTCGAGTAACCAAAACAAATGCGTTAAACAAATTCGTACACGTTATTTATCAATTTAACTCTAGAATTAAAGGATATACAACGAGAAACAACGTTTGACAACCTTTAAACAGTTTTAATAACTATCTCAAAAATTGTCGCTCTGATGCAAACAACTGATGAGTTATCTACTTAAATTTGATGAACAAAACGACTTACGTATTTTAAACATGCTAACCTTTAGCCCGGTAAGCAAATTAAAAAAAAAACGCATTATGTAGACTACACGAGAACGGAGACGTCGAGTAACCAAAACAAATGCGTTAAACAAATTCGTACACGTTATTTATCAATTTAACTCTAGAATTAAAGGATATACAACGAGAAACAACGTTTGACAACCTTTAAACAGTTTTAATAACTATCTCAAAAATTGTCGCTCTGATGCAAACAACTGATGAGTTATCTACTTAAATTTGATGAACAAAACGACTTACGTATTTTAAACATGCTAACCTTTAGCCCGGTAAGCAAATTAAAAAAAAAACGCAATATGTAGGCTACACGAGAACGGAGACGTCGAGTAACCAAAACAAATGCGTTAAACAAATTCGTACACGTTATTTATCAATTTAACTCTAGAATTAAAGGATATACAACGAGAAACAACGTTTGAAACCTTTAAACAGTTTTAATAACTATCTCAAAAATTATCGCTCTGATGCAAACAACTGATGAGTTATCTACTTAAATTTGATGAACAAAACGACTTACGTATTTTAAACATGCTAACCTTTAGCCCGGTAAGCAAATTAAAAAAAAAACGCAATATGTAGGCTACACGAGAACGGAGACGTCGAGTAACCAAAACAAATTCGTTAAACAAATTCGTACACGTTATTTATCAATTTAACTCTAGAATTAAAGGATATACAACGAGAAACAACGTTTGACAACCTTTAAATAGTTTTAATAACTATCTCAAAAATTGTCGCTCTGATGCAAACAACTGATGAGTTATCTACTTAAATTTGATGAACAAAACGACTTACGTATTTTAAACATGCTAACCTTTAGCCCGGTAAGCAAATTAAAAAAAAAAAACGCAATATGTAGGCTACACGAGAACGGAGACGTCGAGTAACCAAAACAAATGCGTTAAACAAATTCGTACACGTTATTTATCAATTTAACTCTAGAATTAAAGGATATACAACGAGAAACAACGTTTGACAACCTTTAAACAGTTTTAATAACTATCTCAAAAATTGTCGCTCTGATGCAAACAACTGATGAGTTATCTACTTAAATTTGATGAACAAAACAACTTACGTATTTTAAACATGCTAACCTTTAGCCCGGTAAGCAAATTAAAAAAAAAACGCAATATGTAGGCTACACGAGAACGGAGACGTCCAGTAACCAAAACAAATGCGTTAAACAAATTCGTACACGTTATTTATCAATTTAACTCTAGAATTAAAGGATATACAACGAGAAACAACGTTTGACAACCTTTAAACAGTTTTAATAACTATCTCAAAAATTGTCGCTCTGATGCAAACAACTGATGAGTTATCTACTTAAATTTGATGAACAAAACGACTTACGTATTTTAAACATGCTAACCTTTAGCCCGGTAAGCAAATTAAAAAAAAAAAACGCAATATGTAGGCTACACGAGAACGGAGACGTCGAGTAACCAAAACAAATGCGTTAAACAAATTCGTACACGTTATTTATCAATTTAACTCTAGAATTAAAGGATATACAACGAGAAACAACGTTTGACAACCTTTAAACAGTTTTAATAACTATCTCAAAAATTGTCGCTCTGATGCAAACAACTGATGAGTTATCTACTTAAATTTGATGAACAAAACGACTTACGTATTTTAAACATGCTAACCTTTAGCCCGGTAAGCAAATTAAAAAAAAAAACGCAACATGTAGGCTACACGAGAACGGAGACGTCGAGTAAGCAAAACAAATACGTTAAACAAATTCGTACACGCTATTTATCAATTTAACTCTAGAATTGAAGGATATACAACGAGAAACAACGTTTGACAACCTTTAAACAGTTTTAATAACTATCTCAAAAATTATCGCTCTGATGCAAACAACTGATGAGTTATCTACTTAAATTAGATGAACAAAACGACTTACGTATTTTAAACATGTTAACCTTTAGCCCGGTAAGCAAATTAAAAAAAAAACGCAACATGTAGGCTACACGAGAACGGAGACGTCGAGTAACCAAAACAAATGCGTTAAACAAATTCGTACACGTTATTTATCAATTTAACTCTAGAATTAAAGGATATACAACGAGAAACAACGTTTGACAACCTTTAAACAGTTTTAATAACTATCTCAAAAATTGTCGCTCTGATGCAAACAACTGATGAGTTATCTACTTAAATTTGTTGAACAAAACGACTTACGTATTTTAAACATGCTAACCTTTAGCCCGGTAAGCAAATTAAAAAAAACGCAATATGTAGGCTACACGAGAACGGAGACGTCGAGTAACCAAAACAAATGCGTTAAACAAATTCGTACACGTTATTTATCAATTTAACTCTAGAATTAAAGGATATACAACGAGAAACAACGTTTGACAACCTTTAAACAGTTTTAATAACTATCTCAAAAATTGTCGCTCTGATGCAAACAACTGATGAGTTATCTACTTAAATTTGTTGAACAAAACGACTTACGTATTTTAAACATGCTAACCTTTAGCCCGGTAAGCAAATTAAAAAAAAAACGCAATATGTAGGCTACACGAGAACGGAGACGTCGAGTAACCAAAACAAATGCGTTAAACAAATTCGTACACGTTATTTATCAATTTAACTCTAGAATTAAAGGATATACAACGAGAAACAACGTTTGACAACCTTTAAACAGTTTTAGTAACTATCTCAAAAATTGTCGCTCTGATGCAAACAACTGATGAGTTATCTACTTAAATTTGATGAACAAAACGACTTACGTATTTTAAACATGCTAACCTTTAGCCCGGTAAGCAAATTAAAAAAAAAAACGCAATATGTAGGCTACACGAGAACGGAGACGTCCAGTAACCAAAACAAATGCGTTAAACAAATTCGTACACGTTATTTATCAATTTAACTCTAGAATTAAAGGATATACAACGAGAAACAACGTTTGACAACCTTTAAACAGTTTTAATAACTATCTCAAAAATTGTCGCTCTGATGCAAACAACTGATGAGTTATCTACTTAAATTTGATGAACAAAACGACTTACGTATTTTAAACATGCTAACCTTTAGCCCGGTAAGCAAATTAAAAAAAAAAACGCAATATGTAGGCTACACGAGAACGGAGACGTCGAGTAACCAAAACAAATGCGTTAAACAAATTCGTACACGTTATTTATCAATTTAACTCTAGAATTAAAGGATATACAACGAGAAACAACGTTTGACAACCTTTAAACAGTTTTAATAACTATCTCAAAAATTGTCGCTCTGATGCAAACAACTGATGAGTTATCTACTCAAATTTGTTGAACAAAACGACTTACGTATTTTAAACATGCTAACCTTTAGCCCGGTAAGCAAATTAAAAAAAAAACGCAATATGTAGGCTACACGAGAACGGAGACGTCGAGTAACCAAAACAAATGCGTTAAACAAATTCGTACACGTTATTTATCAATTTAACTCTAGAATTAAAGGATATACAACGAGAAACAACGTTTGACAACCTTTAAACAGTTTTAATAACTATCTCAAAAATTGTCGCTCTGATGCAAACAACTGATGAGTTGTCTACTTAAATTTGATGAACAAAACGACTTACGTATTTTAAACATGCTAACCTTTAGCCCGGTAAGCAAATTAAAAAAAAACGCAACATGTAGGCTACACGAGAACGGAGACGTCGAGTAAGCAAAACAAATGCGTTAAACAAATTCGTACACGGTATTTATCAATTTAACTCTAGAATTGAAGGATATACAACGAGAAACAACGTTTGACAACCTTTAAACAGTTTTAATAACTATCTCAAAAATTATCGCTCTGATGCAAACAACTGATGAGTTATCTACTTAAATTAGATGAACAAAACGACTTACGTATTTTAAACATGTTAACCTTTAGCCCGGTAAGCAAATTAAAAAAAAAAACGCAACATGTAGGCTACACGAGAACGGAGACGTCGAGTAACCAAAACAAATGCGTTAAACAAATTCGTACACGTTATTTATCAATTTAACTCTAGAATTAAAGGATATACAACGAGAAACAACGTTTGACAACCTTTAAACAGTTTTAATAACTATTTCAAAAAATTGTCGCTCTGATGCAAACAACTGATGAGTTATCTACTTAAATTTGTTGAACAAAACGACTTACGTATTTTAAACATGCTAACCTTTAGCCCGGTAAGCAAATTAAAAAAAACGCAATATGTAGGCTACACGAGAACGGAGACGTCGAGTAACCAAAACAAATGCGTTAAACAAATTCGTACACGTTATTTATCAATTTAACTCTAGAATTAAAGGATATACAACGAGAAACAACGTTTGACAACCTTTAAACAGTTTTAATAACTATCTCAAAAATTGTCGCTCTGATGCAAACAACTGATGAGTTATCTACTTAAATTTGTTGAACAAAACGACTTACGTATTTTAAACATGCTAACCTTTAGCCCGGTAAGCAAATTAAAAAAAAAACGCAATATGTAGGCTACACGAGAACGGAGACGTCGAGTAACCAAAACAAATGCGTTAAACAAATTCGTACACGTTATTTATCAATTTAACTCTAGAATTAAAGGATATACAACGAGAAACAACGTTTGACAACCTTTAAACAGTTTTAGTAACTATCTCAAAAATTGTCGCTCTGATGCAAACAACTGATGAGTTATCTACTTAAATTTGTTGAACAAAACGACTTACGTATTTTAAGCATGCTAACCTTTAGCCCGGTAAGCAAATTAAAAAAAAAAACGCAATATGTAGGCTACACGAGACGTCGAGTAACCAAAACAAATGCGTTAAACAAATTCGTACACGTTATTTATCAATTTAACTCTAGAATTAAAGGATATACAACGAGAAACAACGTTTGACAACCTTTAAACAGTTTTAATAACTATCTCAAAAATTGTCGCTCTGATGCAAACAACTGATGAGTTATCTACTCAAATTTGTTGAACAAAACGACTTACGCATTTTAAACATGCTAACCTTTAGCTCGGTAAGCAAATTAAAAAAAAAAACGCAATATGTAGGCTACACGAGAACGGAGACGTCGAGTAACCAAAACAAATGCGTTAAACAAATTCGTACACGTTATTTATCAATTTAACTCTAGAATTAAAGGATATACAACGAGAAACAACGTTTGACAACCTTTAAACAGTTTTAATAACTATCTCAAAAATTGTCGCTCTGATGCAAACAACTGATGAGTTATCTACTCAAATTTGTTGAACAAAACGACTTACGTATTTTAAACATGCTAACCTTTAGCCCGGTAAGCAAATTAAAAAAAAAAACGCAATATGTAGGCTACACGAGAACAGAGACGTCGAGTAACCAAAACAAATGCGTTAAAAAAATTCGTACACGTTATTTATCAATTTAACTCTAGAATTAAAGGATATACAACGAGAAACAACGTTTGACAACCTTTAAACAGTTTTAATAACTATCTCAAAAATTATCGCTCTGATGCAAACAACTGATGAGTTATCTACTTAAATTTGATGAACAAAACGACTTACGTATTTTAAACATGCTAACCTTTAGCCCGGTAAGCAAATTTAAAAAAAAAAAACGCAATATGTAGGCTACACGAGAACGGAGACGTCGAGTAACCAAAACAAATGCGTTAAACAAATTCGTACACGTTATTTATCAATTTAACTCTAGAATTAAAGGATATACAACGAGAAACAACGTTTGACAACCTTTAAACAGTTTTAATAACTATCTCAAAAATTGTCGCTCTGATGCAAACAACTGATGAGTTATCTACTTAAATTTGATGAACAAAACGACTTACGTATTTTAAACATGCTAACCTTTAGCCCGGTAAGCAAATTAAAAAAAAAACGCAATATGTAGGCTATACGAGAACGGAGACGTCGAGTAACCAAAACAAATGCGTTAAACAAATTCGTACACGTTATTTATCAATTTAACTCTAGAATTAAAGGATATACAACGAGAAACAACGTTTGACAACCTTTAAACAGTTTTAATAACTATCTCAAAAATTATCGCTCTGATGCAAACAACTGATGAGTTATCTACTTAAATTTGATGAACAAAACGACTTACGTATTTTAAACATGCTAACCTTTAGCCCGGTAAGCAAATTAAAAAAAAAACGCAATATGTAGGCTACACGAGAACGGAGACGTCGAGTAACCAAAACAAATGCGTTAAACAAATTCGTACACGTTATTTATCAATTTAACTCTAGAATTAAAGGATATACAACGAGAAACAACGTTTGACAACCTTTAAACAGTTTTAATAACTATCTCAAAAATTATCGCTCTGATGCAAACAACTGATGAGTTATCTACTTAAATTTGATGAACAAAATGATTTACGTATTTTAAGAATGCTAACCTATAGCCCGGTAAGCAAATTAAAAAAAAAAACGCAATATGTAGGCTACACGAGAACGGAGACGTCGAGTAACCAAAACAAATGCGTTAAACAAATTCGTACACGTTATTTATCAATTTAACTCTAGAATTAAAGGATATACAACGAGAAACAACGTTTGACAACCTTTAAACAGTTTTAATAACTATCTCAAAAATTGTCGCTCTGATGCAAACAACTGCTGAGTTATCTACTTAAATTTGATGAACAAAACGACCTACGTATTTTAAACATGCTAACCTTTAGCCCGGTAAGCAAATTAAAAAAAAAACGCAATATGTAGGCTACACGAGAACGGAGACGTCGAGTAACCAAAACAAATGCGTTAAACAAATTCGTACACGTTATTTATCAAATTAACTCTAGAATTAAAGGATATACAACGAGAAACAACGTTTGACAACCTTTAAACAGGTTTAATAACTATCTCAAAAATTATCGCTCTGATGCAAACAACTGATGAGTTATCTACTTAAATTTGTTGAACAAAACGACTTACGTATTTTAAACATGCTAACCTTTAGCCCGGTAAGCAAATTAAAAAAAAAACGCAATATGTAGGCTACACGAGAACGGAGACGTCGAGTAACCAAAACAAATGCGTTAAACAAATTCGCACACGTTATTTATCAATTTAACTCTAGAATTAAAGGATATACAACGAGAAACAACGTTTGACAACCTTTAAACAGTTTTAATAACTATCTCAAAAATTATCGCTCTGATGCAAACAACTGATGAGTTATCTACTTAAATTTGATGAACAAAACGACTTACGTATTTTAAACATGCTAACCTTTAGCCCGGTAAGCAAATTAAAAAAAAAACGCAATATGTAGGCTACACGAGAACGGAGACGTCGAGTAACCAAAACAAATGCGTTAAACAAATTCGTACACGTTATTTATCAATTTAACTCTAGAATTAAAGGATATACAACGAGAAACAACGTTTGACAACCTTTAAACAGTTTTAATAACTATCTCAAAAATTATCGCTCTGATGCAAACAACTGATGAGTTATCTACTTAAATTTGTTGAACAAAACGACTTACGTATTTTAAACATGCTAACCTTTAGCCCGGTAAGCAAATTAAAAAAAAAACGCAATATGTAGGCTACACGAGAACGGAGACGTCGAGTAACTAAAACAAATGCGTTAAACAAATTCGTACACGTTATTTATCAATTTAACTCTAGAATTAAAGGATATACAACGAGAAACAACGTTTGACAACCTTTAAACAGTTTTAATAACTATCTCAAAAATTATCGCTCTGATGCAAACAACTGATGAGTTATCTATTTAAATTTGTTGAACAAAACGACTTACGTATTTTAAACATGCTAACCTTTAGCCCGGTAAGCAAATTAAAAAAAAAACGCATTATGTAGGCTACACGAGAACGGAGACATCGAGTAACCAAAACAAATGCGTTAAACAAATTCGTACACGTTATTTATCAATTTAACTCTAGAATTAAAGGATATACAACGAGAAACAACGTTTGACAACCTTTAAACAGTTTTAATAACTATCTAAAAAATTATCGCTCTGATGCAAACAACTGATGAGTTATCTACTTAAATTTGTTGAACAAAACGACTTACGTATTTTAAACATGCTAACCTTTAGCCCGGTAAGCAAATTAAAAAAAAACGCAATATGTAGGCTACACGAGAACGGAGACGTCGAGTAACCAAAACAAATGCGTTAAACAAATTCGTACACGTTATTTATCAATTTAACTCTAGAATTAAAGGATATACAACGAGAAACAACTTTTGACAACCTTTAAACAGTTTTAATAACTATCTCAAAAATTATCGCTCTGATGCAAACAACTGATGAGTTATCTACTCAAATTTGTTGAACAAAACGACTTACGTATTTTAAACATGCTAACCTTTAGCCCGGTAAGCAAATTAAAAAAAAAACGCAATATGTAGGCTACACGAGAACGGAGACGTCGAGTAACCAAAACAAATGCGTTAAACAAATTCGTACACGTTATTTATCAATTTAACTCTAGAATTAAAGGATATACAACGAGAAACAACGTTTGACAACCTTTAAACAGTTTTAATAACTATCTCAAAAATTGTCGCTCTGATGCAAACAACTGATGAGTTATCTACTTAAATTTGATGAACAAAACGACTTACGTATTTTAAACATGCTAACCTTTAGCCGGGTAAGCAAATTAAAAAAAAAAACGCAATTTGTAGGCTACACGAGAACGGAGACGTCGAGTAACCAAAACAAATGCGTTAAACAAATTCGTACACGTTATTTATCAATTTAACTCTAGAATTAAAGGATATACAACGAGAAACAACGTTTGACAACCTTTAAACAGTTTTAATAACTATCTCAAAAATTGTCGCTCTGATGCAAACAACTGATGAGTTATCTACTTAAATTTGTTGAACAAAACGACTTACGTATTCTAAACATGCTAACCTTTAGCCCAGAAAGCAAATTAAAAAAAAAACGCAATATGTAGGCTACACGAGAACGGAGACGTCGAGTAACCAAAACAAATGCGTTAAACAAATTTGTACACGTTATTTATCAATTTAACTCTAGAATTAAAGGATATACAACGAGAAACAACGTCTGACAACCTGATGCAAACAACTGATGAGTTATCTACTCAGATTTGTTGAACAAAACGACTTACGTATTTTAAACATGCTAACCTTTAGCCCGGTAAGCAAATTAAAAAAAAAACGCAATATGTAGGCTACACGAGAACGGAGACGTCGAGTAACCAAAACAAATGCGTTAAACAAATTCGTACACGTTATTTATCAATTTAACTCCAGAATTAAAGGATATACAACGAGAAACAACGTTTGACAACCTTTAAACAGTTTTAATAACTATCTCAAAAATTGTCGCTCTGATGCAAACAACTGATGAGTTATCTACTTAAATTTGATGAACAAAACGACTTACGTATTTTAGACATGCTAACCTTTAGCCCGGTAAGCAAATTAAAAAAAAACGCAATATGTAGGCTACACGAGAACGGAGACGTCGAGTAACCAAAACAAATGCGTTAAATAAATTCGTACACGTTATTTATCAATTTAACTCTAGAATTAAAGGATAAACAACGAGAAACAACGTTTGACAACCTTTAAACAGTTTTAATAACTATCTCAAAAATTGTCGCTCTGATGCAAACAACTGATGAGTTATCTACTTAAATTTGATGAACAAAACGACTTACGTATTTTAAACATGCTAACCTTTAGCCCGGTAAGCAAATTAAAAAAAAAACGCAATATGTAGGCTACACGAGAACGGAGACGTCGAGTAACCAAAACAAATGCGTTAAACAAATTCGTACACGTTATTTATCAATTTAACTCTAGAATTAAAGGATATACAACGAGAAACAACGTTTGACAACCTTTAAACAGTTTTAATAACTATCTCAAAAATTATCGCTCTGATGCAAACAACTGCTGAGTTATCTACTCAAATTTGTTGAACAAAACGACTTACGTATTTTAAACATGCTAACCTTTAGCCCGATAAGCAAATTAAAAAAAAACGCAATATGTAGGCTACACGAGAACGGCGACGTCGAGTAACCAAAACAAATGCGTTAAACAAATTCGTACACGTTATTTATCAATTTAACTCTAGAATTAAAGGATATACAACGAGAAACAACGTTTGAAAACCTTTAAAGAGTTTTAATAACTATCTCAAAAATTGTCGCTCTGATGCAAACAACTGCTGAGTTATCTACTCAAATTTGTTGAACAAAACGACTTACGTATTTTAAACATGCTAACCTTTAGCCCGGTAAGCAAATTAAAAAAAAAAACGCAATATGTAGGCTACACGAGAACGGAGACGTCGAGTAACCAAAACAAATGCGTTAAACAAATTCGTACACGTTATTTATCAATTTAACTCTAGAATTAAAGGATATACAACGAGAAACAACGTTTGACAACCTTTAAACAGTTTTAATAACTATCTCAAAAATTATCCCTCTGATGCAAACAACTGATGAGTTATCTACTTAAATTTGATGAACAAAACGACTTACGTATTTTAAACATGCTAACCTTTAGCCCGGTAAGCAAATTAAAAAAAAAAACGCAATATGAAGGCTACACGAGAACGGAGACGTCGAGTAACCAAAACAAATGCGTTAAACAAATTCGTACACGTTATTTATCAATTTAACTCTAGAATTAAAGGATATACAACGAGAAACAACGTTTGACAACCTTTAAACAGTTTTAATAGCTATCTCAAAAATTGTCGCTCTGATGCAAACAACTGCTGAGTTATCTACTCAAATTTGTTGAACAAAACGACTTACGTATTTTAAACATGCTAACCTTTAGCCCGGTAAGCAAATTAAAAAAAAAAAACGCAATATGTAGGCTACACGAGAACGGAGACGTCGAGTAACAAAAACAAATGCGTTAAACAAATTCGTACACGTTATTTATCAATTTAACTCTAGAATTAAAGGATATACAACGAGAAACAACGTTTGACAACCTTTAAACAGTTTTAATAACTATCTCAAGAATTGTCGCTCTGATGCAAACAACTGATGAGTTATCTACTCAAATTTTTTGAACAAAACGACTTACGTATTTTAAACATGCTAACCTTTAGCCCGGTAAGCAAATTAAAAAAAAAACGCAATATGTAGGCTACACGAGAACGGAGACGTCGAGTAACCAAAACAAATGCGTTAAACAAATTCGTACACGTTATTTATCAATTTAACTCTAGAATTAAAGGATATACAACGAGAAACAACGTTTGACAACCTTTAAAGAGTTTTAATAACTATCTCAAAAATTGTCGCTCTGATGCAAACAACTGCTGAGTTATCTACTCAAATTTGTTGAACAAAACGACTTACGTATTTTAAACATGCTAACCTTTAGCCCGGTAAGCAAATTAAAAAAAAAAACGCAATATGTAGGCTACACGAGAACGGAGACGTCGAGTAACCAAAACAAATGCGTTAAACAAATTCGTACACGTTATTTATCAATTTAACTCTAGAATTAAAGGATATACAACGAGAAACAACGTTTGACAACCTTTAAACAGTTTTAATAACTATCTCAAAAATTATCCCTCTGATGCAAACAACTGATGAGTTATCTACTTAAATTTGATGAACAAAACGACTTACGTATTTTAAACATGCTAACCTTTAGCCCGGTAAGCAAATTAAAAAAAAAACGCAATATGAAGGCTACACGAGAACGGAGACGTCGAGTAACCAAAACAAATGCGTTAAACAAATTCGTACACGTTATTTATCAATTTAACTCTAGAATTAAAGGATATACAACGAGAAACAACGTTTGACAACCTTTAAACAGTTTTAATAGCTATCTCAAAAATTGTCGCTCTGATGCAAACAACTGCTGAGTTATCTACTCAAATTTGTTGAACAAAACGACTTACGTATTTTAAACATGCTAACCTTTAGCCCGGTAAGCAAATTAAAAAAAAAAAACGCAATATGTAGGCTACACGAGAACGGAGACGTCGAGTAACAAAAACAAATGCGTTAAACAAATTCGTACACGTTATTTATCAATTTAACTCTAGAATTAAAGGATATACAACGAGAAACAACGTTTGACAACCTTTAAACAGTTTTAATAACTATCTCAAGAATTGTCGCTCTGATGCAAACAACTGATGAGTTATCTACTCAAATTTTTTGAACAAAACGACTTACGTATTTTAAACATGCTAACCTTTAGCCCGGTAAGCAAATTAAAAAAAAAACGCAATATGTAGGCTACACGAGAACGGAGACGTCGAGTAACCAAAACAAATGCGTTAAACAAATTCGTACACGTTATTTATCAATTTAACTCTAGAATTAAAGGATATACAACGAGAAACAACGTTTGACAACCTTTAAAGAGTTTTAATAACTATCTCAAAAATTGTCGCTCTGATGCAAACAACTGCTGAGTTATCTACTCAAATTTGTTGAACAAAACGACTTACGTATTTTAAACATGCTAACCTTTAGCCCGGTAAGCAAATTAAAAAAAAAAACGCAATATGTAGGCTACACGAGAACGGAGACGTCGAGTAACCAAAACAAATGCGTTAAACAAATTCGTACACGTTATTTATCAATTTAACTCTAGAATTAAAGGATATACAACGAGAAACAACGTTTGACAACCTTTAAACAGTTTTAATAACTATCTCAAAAATTATCCCTCTGATGCAAACAACTGATGAGTTATCTACTTAAATTTGATGAACAAAACGACTTACGTATTTTAAACATGCTAACCTTTAGCCCGGTAAGCAAATTAAAAAAAAAACGCAATATGTAGGCTACACGAGAACGGAGACGTCGAGTAACCAAAACAAATGCGTTAAACAAATTCGTACACGTTATTTATCAATTTAACTCTAGAATTAAAGGATATACAACGAGAAACAACGTTTGACAACCTTTAAACAGTTTTAATAGCTATCTCAAAAATTGTCGCTCTGATGCAAACAACTGCTGAGTTATCTACTCAAATTTGTTGAACAAAACGACTTACGTATTTTAAACATGCTAACCTTTAGCCCGGTAAGCAAATTAAAAAAAAAAACGCAATATGTAGGCTACACGAGAACGGAGACGTCGAGTAACCAAAACAAATGCGTTAAACAAATTCGTACACGTTATTTATCAATTTAACTCTAGAATTAAAGGATATACAACGAGAAACAACGTTTGACAACCTTTAAACAGTTTTAATAACTATCTCAAAAATTGTCGCTCTGATGCAAACAACTGATGAGTTATCTACTCAAATTTTTTGAACAAAACGACTTACGTATTTTAAACATGCTAACCTTTAGCCCGGTAAGCAAATTAAAAAAAAAACGCAATATGTAGGCTACACGAAAACGGAGACGTCGAGTAACCAAAACAAATGCGTTAAACAAATTCGTACACGTTATTTATCAATTTAACTCTAGAATTAAAGGATATACAACGAGAAACAACGTTTGACAACCTTTAAACAGTTTTAATAACTATCTCAAAAATTGTCGCTCTGATGCAAACAACTGATGAGTTATCTACTTAAATTTGTTGAACAAAACGACTTACGTATTTTAAACATGCTAACCTTTAGCCCGGTAAGCAAATTAAAAAAAAACGCAATATGTAGGCTACACGAGAACGGAGACGTCGAGTAACCAAAACAAATGCGTTAAACAAATTCGTACACGTTATTTATCAATGTAACTCTAGAATTAAAGGATATACAACGAGAAACAACGTTTGACAACCTTTAAACAGTTTTAATAACTATCTCAAAAATTATCGCTCTGATGCAAACAACTGATGAGTTATCTACTCAAATTTGTTGAACAAAACGACTTGCGTATTTTAAACATGATAACCTTTAGCCCGGTAAGCAAATTAAAAAAAAAACGCAATATGTAGGCTACACGAGAACGGAGACGTCGAGTAACCAAAACAAATGCGTTAAACAAATTCGTACACGTTATTTATCAATTTAACTCTAGAATTAAAGGATATACAACGAGAAACAACGTTTGACAACCTTTAAACAGTTTTAATAACTATCTCAAAAATTGTCGCTCTGATGCAAACAACTGATGAGTTATCTACTCAAATTTGTTGAACAAAACGACTTACGTATTTTAAACATGCTAACCTTTAGCCCGGTAAGCAAATTAAAAAAAAAACGCAATATGTAGGCTACACGAGAACGGATACGTCGAGTAACCAAAACAAATGCGTTAAACAAATTCGTACACGTTTTTTATCAATTTAACTCTAGAATTAAAGGATATACAACGAGACACAACGTTTGACAACCTTTAAACAGTTTTAATAACTATCTCAAAAATTGTCGCTCTGATGCAAACAACTGCTGAGTTATCTACTCAAATTTGTTGAACAAAACGACTTACGTATTTTAAACATGCTAACCTTTAGCCCGGTAAGCAAATTAAAAAAAAAACGCAATATGTAGGCTACACGAGAACGGAGACGTCGAGTAACCAAAACAAATGCGTTAAACAAATTCGTACGCGTTATTTATCAATTTAACTCTAGAATTAAAGGATATACAACGAGAAACAACGTTTGACAACCTTTAAACAGTTTTAATAACTATTTTTAAAAAATTGTCGCTCTGATGCAAACAACTGCTGAGTTATCTACACAAATTTGTTGAACAAAACGACTTACGTATTTTAAACATGCTAACCTTTAGCCCGGCAAGCAAATTAAAAAAAAACGCAATATGTAATCTACACGAGAACGGAGACGTCGAGTAACCAAAACAAATGCGTTAAACAAATTCGTACACGTTATTTATCAATTTAACTCTAGAATTAAAGGATATACAACGAGAAACAACGTTTGACAACCTTTAAACAGTTTTAATAACTATCTCAAAAATTGTCGCTCTGATGCAAACAACTGCTGAGTTATCTACTCAAATTTGTTGAACAAAACGACTTACGTATTTTAAACATGCTAACCTTTAGCCCGGTAAGCAAATTAAAAAAAAACGCAATATGTAGGCTACACGAGAACGGAGACGTCGAGTAACCAAAACAAACGCGTTAAACAAATTCGTACACGTTATTTATCAATTTAACTCTAGAATTAAAGGATATACAACGAGAAACAACGTTTGACAACCTTTAAACAGTTTTAATAACTATCTCAAAAATTGTCGCTCTGATGCAAACAACTGATGAGTTATCTACTTAAATTTGATGAACAAAACGACTTACGTATTTTAAGCATGCTAACCTTTAGCCCGGTAAGCAAATTAAAAAAAAAACGCAATATGTAGGCTACACGAGAACGGAGACGTCGAGTAACCAAAACAAATGCGTTAAACAAATTCGTACACGTTATTTATCAATTTAACTCTAGAATTAAAGGATATACAACGAGAAACAACGTTTGACAACCTTTAAACAGTTTTAATAACTATCTCAAAAATTGTCGCTCTGATGCAAACAACTGATGAGTTATCTACTCAAATTTGTTGAACAAAACGACTTACGTATTTTAAGCATGCTAACCTTTAGCCCGGTAAGCAAATTAAAAAAAAAACGCAATATGTAGGCTACACGAGAACGGAGACGTCGAGTAACCAAAACAAATGCGTTAAACAAATTCGTACACGTTATTTATCAATTTAACTCTAGACTTAAAGGATATACAACGAGAAACAACGTTTGACAACCTTTAAACAGTTTTAATAACTATCTCAAAAATTGTCGCTCTGATGCAAACAACTGATGAGTTATCTACTTAAGTTTGATGAACAAAACGACTTACGTATTTTAAACATGCTAACCTTTAGCCCGGTAAGCAAATTAAAAAAAAACGCAATATGTAGGCTACACGAGAACGGAGACGTCGAGTAACCAAAACAAATGCGTTAAACAAATTCGTACACGTTATTTATCAATTTAACTCTAGAATTAAAGGATATACAACGAGAAACAACGTTTGACAACCTTTACACAGTTTTAATAACTATCTCAAAAATTGTCGCTCTGATGCAAACAACTGATGAGTTATCTACTTAAATTTGTTGAACAAAACGACTTACGTATTTTAAACATGCTAACCTTTAGCCCGGTAAGCAAATTAAAAAAAAAACGCAATATGTAGGCTACACGAGAACGGAGACGTCGAGTAACCAAAACAAATACGTTAAACAAATTCGTACATGTTATTTATCAATTTAACTCTAGAATTAAAGGATATACAACGAGAAACAACGTTTGACAACCTTTAAACAGTTTTAATAACCATCTCAAAAATTATCGCTCTGATGCAAACAACTGATGAGTTATCTACTTAAATTTGATGAACAAAACGACTTACGTATTTTAAACATGCTAACCTTTAGCCCGGTAAGCAAATTAAAAAAAAAAACGCAATATGTAGGCTACACGAGAACGGAGACGTCGAGTAACCAAAACAAATACGTTAAACAAATTCGTACACGTTATATATCAATTTAACTCTAGAATTAAAGGATATACAACGAGAAACAACGTTTGACAACCTTTAAACAGTTTTAATAACTATCTCAAAAATTATCGCTCTGATGCAAACAACTGATGAGTTATCTACTTAAATTTGTTGAACAAAACGACTTACGTATTTTAAACATGCTAACCTTTAGCCCGGTAAGCAAATTAAAAAAAAAAAAGCAATATGTAGGCTACACGAGAACGGAGACGTCGAGTAACCAAAACAAATGCGTTAAACAAATTAGTACACGTTATTTATCAATTTAACTCTAGAATTAAAGGATATACAATGAGAAACAACGTTTGACAACCTTTAAACAGTTTTAATAACTATCTCAAAAATTGTCGCTCTGATGGAAACAACTGATGAGTTATCTACTTAAATTTGATGAACAAAACGACTTACGTATTTTAAACATGCTAACCTTTAGCCCGGTAAGCAAATTAAAAAAAAAACGCAATATGTAGGCTACACGAGAACGGAGACGTCGAGTAACCAAAACAAATGCGTTAAACAAATTCGTACACGTTATTTATCAATTTAACTCTAGAATTAAAGGATATACAACGAGAAACAACGTTTGACAACCTTTAAACAGTTTTAATAACTATCTCAAAAATTATCGCTCTGATGCAAACAACTGATGAGTTATCTACTTAAATTTGTTGAAGAAAACGACTTACGTATTTTAAACATGCTAACCTTTAGCCCGGTAAGCAAATTAAAAAAAAAAACGCAATATGTAGGCTACACGAGAACGGAGACGTCGAGTAACCAAAACAAATGCGTTAAACAAATTCGTACACGTTATTTATCAATTTAACTCTAGAATTAAAGGATATACAACGAGAAACAACGTTTGACAACCTTTAAACAGTTTTAATAACTATCTCAAAAATTGTCGCTCTGATGCAAACAACTGATGAGTTATCTACTCAAATTTGTTGAACAAAACGACTTACGTATTTTAAGCATGCTAACCTTTAGCCCGGTAAGCAAATTTAAAAAAAAACGCAATATGTAGGCTACACGAGAACGGAGACGTCGAGTAACCAAAACAAATGCGTTAAACAAATTCCTACACGTTATTTATCAATTTAACTCTAGAATTAAAGGATATACAACGAGAAACAACGTTTCACAACCTTTAAACAGTTTTAATAACTATCTCAAAAATTGTCGCTCTGATGCAAACAACTGATGAGTTATCTACTTAAATTTGATGAACAAAACGACTTACGTATTTTAAACATGCTAACCTTTAGCCCGGTAAGCAAATTAAAAAAAAAACGCAATATGTAGGCTACACGAGAACGGAGACGTCGAGTAACCAAAACAAATGCGTTAAACAAATTCGTACACGTTATTTATCAATTTAACTCTAGAATTAAAGGATATACAACGAGAAACAACGTTTGACAACCTTTACACAGTTTTAATAACTATCTCAAAAATTGTCGCTCTGATGCAAACAACTGATGAGTTATCTACTTAAATTTGTTGAACAAAACGACTTACGTATTTTAAACATGCTAACCTTTAGCCCGGTAAGCAAATTTAAAAAAAAACGCAATATGTAGGCTACACGAGAACGGAGACGTCGAGTAACCAAAACAAATACGTTAAACAAATTCGTACATGTTATTTATCAATTTAACTCTAGAATTAAAGGATATACAACGAGAAACAACGTTTGACAACCTTTAAACAGTTTTAATAACTATCTCAAAAATTATCGCTCTGATGCCAACAACTGATGAGTTATCTACTTAAATTTGATGAACAAAACGACTTACGTATTTTAAACATGCTAACCTTTAGCCCGGTAAGCAAATTAAAAAAAAAAACGCAATATGTAGGCTACACGAGAACGGAGACGTCGAGTAACCAAAACAAATACGTTAAACAAATTCGTACACGTTATTTATCAATTTAACTCTAGAATTAAAGGATATACAACGAGAAACAACGTTTGACAACCTTTAAACAGTTTTAATAACTATCTCAAAAATTATCGCTCTGATGCAAACAACTGATGAGTTATCTACTTAAATTTGTTGAACAAAACGACTTACGTATTTTAAACATGCTAACCTTTAGCCCGGTAAGCAAATTAAAAAAAAAAAAGCAATATGTAGGCTACACGAGAACGGAGACGTCGAGTAACCAAAACAAATGCGTTAAACAAATTAGTACACGTTATTTATCAATTTAACTCTAGAATTAAAGGATATACAACGAGAAACAACGTTTGACAACCTTTAAACAGTTTTAATAACTATCTCAAAAATTGTCGCTCTGATGCAAACAACTGATGAGTTATCTACTTAAATTTGATGAACAAAACGACTTACGTATTTTAAACATGCTAACCTTTAGCCCGGTAAGCAAATTAAAAAAAAACGCAATATGTAGGCTACACGAGAACGGAGACGTCGAGTAACCAAAACAAATGCGTTAAACAAATTCGTACACGTTATTTATCAATTTAACTCTAGAATTAAAGGATATACAACGAGAAACAACGAGAAACAACGTTTGACAACCTTTAAACAGTTTTAATAACTATCTCAAAAATTATCGCTCTGATGCAAACAACTGATGAGTTATCTACTTAAATTTGTTGAACAAAACGACTTACGTATTTTAAACATGCTAACCTTTAGCCCGGTAAGCAAATTAAAAAAAAAAACGCAATATGTAGGCTACACGAGAACGGAGACGTCGAGTAACCAAAACAAATGCGTTAAACAAATTCGTACACGTTATTTATCAATTTAACTCTAGAATTAAAGGATATACAACGAGAAACAACGTTTGACAACCTTTAAACAGTTTTAATAACTATCTCAAAAATTATCGCTCTGATGCAAACAACTGATGAGTTATCTACTTAAATTTGTTGAACAAAACGACTTACGTATTTTAAACATGCTAACCTTTAGCCCTGTAAGCAAATTAAAAAAAAAACACAATATGTAGGCTACACGAGAACGGAGACGTCGAGTAACCAAAACAAATGCGTTAAACAAATTCGTACACGCTATTTATCAATTTAACTCTAGAATTAAAGGATATACAACGAGAAACAACGTTTGACAACCTTTAAACAGTTTTAATAACTATCTCAAAAATTGTCGCTCTGATGCAAACAACTGATGAGTTATCTACTTAAATTTGATGAACAAAACGACCTACGTATTTTAAACATGCTAACCTTTAGCCCGGTAAGCAAATTAAAAAAAAACGCAATATGTAGGCTACACGAGAACGGAGACGTCGAGTAACCAAAACAAATGCGTTAAACAAATTCGTACACGTTATTTATCAATTTAACTCTAGAATTAAAGGATATACAACGAGAAACAACGTTTGACAACCTTTAAACAGTTTTAATAACTATCTCAAAAATTGTCGCTCTGATGCAAACAACTGATGAGTTATCTACTTCAATTTGATGAACAAAACGACTTACGTATTTTAAACATGCTAACCTTTAGCCCGGTAAGCAAATTAAAAAAAAAAACGCAATATGTAGGCTACACGAGAACGGAGACGTCGAGTAACCAAAACAAATGCGTTAAACAAATTCGTACACGTTATTTATCAATTTAACTCTAGAATTAAAGGATATACAACGAGAAACAACGTTTGACAACCTTTAAAGTGTTTTAATAACTATCTCAAAAATTGTCGCTCTGATGCAAACAACTGCTGAGTTATCTACTCAAATTTGTTGAACAAAACGACTTACGTATTTTAAACATGCTAACCTTTAGCCCGGTAAGCAAATAAAAAAAAAACGCAATATGTAGGCTACACGAGAACGGAGACGTCGAGTAACCAAAACAAATGCGTTAAACAAATTCGTAAACGTTATTTATCAATTTAACTCTAGAATTAAAGGATATACAACGAGAAACAACGTTTGACAACCTTTAAACAGTTTTAATAACTATCTAAAAAATTGTCGCTCTGATGCAAACAACTGATGAGTTATCTACTTAAATTTGATGAACAAAACGACTTACGTATTTTAAACATGCTAACCTTTAGCCCGGTAAGCAAATTCAAAAAAAAACGCAATATGTAGGCTACACGAGAACGGAGACGTCGAGTAACCAAAACAAATGCGTTAAACAAATTCGTACACGTTATTTATAAATTTAACTCTAGAATTAAAGGATATACAACGAGAAACAACGTTTGACAACCTTTAAACAGTTTTAATAACTATCTCAAAAATTGTCGCTCTGATGCAAACAACTGATGAGTTATCTACTTAAATTCGATGAACAAAACGACTTACGTATTTTAAACATGCTAACCTTTAGCCCGGTAAGCAAATTTAAAAAAAACGCAATATGTAGGCTACACGAGAACGGAGACGTCGAGTAACCAAAACAAATGCGTTAAACAAATTCGTACACGTTATTTATCAATTTAACTCTAGAATTAAAGGATATACAACGAGAAACAACGTTTGACAACCTTTAAACAGTTTTAATAACTATCTCAAAAATTGTCGCTCTGATGCAAACAACTGATGAGTTATCTACTTAAATTCGATGAACAAAACGACTTACGTATTTTAAACATGCTAACCTTTAGCCCGGTAAGCAAATTCAAAAAAAAACGCAATATGTAGGCTACACGAGAACGGAGACGTCGAGTAACCAAAACAAATGCGTTAAACAAATTCGTAAACGTTATTTATCAATTTAACTCTAGAATTAAAGGATATACAACGAGAAACAACGTTTGACAACCTTTAAACAGTTTTAATAACTATCTCAAAAATTGTCGCTCTGATGCAAACAACTGATGAGTTATCTACTTAAATTTGATGAACAAAACGACTTACGTATTTTAAACATGCTAACCTTTAGCCCGGTAAGCAAATTCAAAAAAAAACGCAATATGTAGGCTTCACGAGAACGGAGACGTCGAGTAACCAAAACAAATGCGTTAAACAAATTCGTACACGTTATTTATAAATTTAACTCTAGAATTAAAGGATATACAACGACAAACAACGTTTGACAACCTTTAAACAGTTTTAATAACTATCTCAAAAATTGTCGCTCTGATGCAAACAACTGATGAGTTATCTACTTAAATTCGATGAACAAAACGACTTACGTATTTTAAACATGCTAACCTTTAGCCCGGTAAGCAAATTTAAAAAAAACGCAATATGTAGGCTACACGAGAACGGAGACGTCGAGTAACCAAAACAAATGCGTTAAACAAATTCGTACACGTTATTTATCAATTTAACTCTAGAATTAAAGGATATACAACGAGAAACAACGTTTGACAACCTTTAAACAGTTTTAATAACTATCTCAAAAATTGTCGCTCTGATGCAAACAACTGATGAGTTATCTACTTAAATTTGATGAACAAAACGACTTACGTATTTTAAACATGCTAACCTTTAGCCCGGTAAGCAAATTAAAAAAAAAAACGCAATATGTAGGCTACACGAGAACGGAGACGTCGAGTAACCAAAACAAATGCGTTAAACAAATTCGTACACGTTATTTATCAATTTAACTCTAGAATTAAAGGATATACAACGAGAAACAACGTTTGACAACCTTTAAACAGTTTTAATAACTATCTCAAAAATTGTCGCTCTGATGCAAACAACTGATGAGTTATCTACTTAAATTTGATGAACAAAACGACTTACGTATTTTAAACATGCTAACCTTTAGCCCGGTAAGCAAATTAAAAAAAAAACGCAATATGTAGGCTACACGAGAACGGAGACGTCGAGTAACCAAAACAAATGCGTTAAACAAATTCGTACACGTTATTTATCAATTTAACTCAAGAATTAAAGGATATACAACGAGAAACAACGTTTGACAACCTTTAAACAGTTTTAATAACTATCTCAAAAATTGTCGCTCTGATGCAAACAACTGATGAGTTATCTACTCAAATTTGTTGAACAAAACGACTTACGTATTTTAAGCATGCTAACCTTTAGCCCGGTAAGCAAATTAAAAAAAAAAAACGCAATATGTAGGCTACACGAGAACGGAGACGTCGAGTAACCAAAACAAATGCGTTAAACAAATTCGTACACGTTATTTATCAATTTAACTCTAGAATTAAAGGATATACAACGAGAAACAACGTTTGACAACCTTTAAACAGTTTTAATAACTATCTCAAAAATTGTCGCTCTGATGCAAACAACTGATGAGTTATCTACTTAAATTTGATGAACAAAACGACTTACGTATTTTAAACATGCTAACCTTTAGCCCGGTAAGCAAATTTAAAAAAAAACGCAATATGTAGGCTACACGAGAACGGAGACGTCGAGTAACCAAAACAAATGCGTTAAACAAATTCGTACACGTTATTTATCAATTTAACTCTAGAATTAAAGGATATACAACGAGAAACAACGTTTGACAACCTTTAAACAGTTTTAATAACTATCTCAAAAATTGTCGCTCTGATGCAAACAACTGATGAGTTATCTACTTAAATTTGATGAACAAAACGACTTACGTATTTTAAACATGCTAACCTTTAGCCCGGTAAGCAAATTAAAAAAAAAACGCAATATGTAGGCTACACGAGAACGGAGACGTCGAGTAACCAAAACAAATGCGTTAAACAAATTCGTACACGTTATTTATCAATTTAGCTCTAGAATTAAAGGATATACAACGAGAAACAACGTTTGACAACCTTTAAACAGTTTTAATAACTATCTCAAAAATTATCGCTCTGATGCAAACAACTGATGAGTTATCTACTTAAATTTGATGAACAAAACGACTTACGTATTTTAAACATGCTAACCTTTAGCCCGGCAAGCAAATTAAAAAAAAAACGCAATATGTAGGCTACACGAGAACGGAGACGTCGAGTAACCAAAACAAATGCGTTAAACAAATTCGTACACGTTATTTATCAATTTAACTCTAGAATTAAAGGATATACAACGAGAAACAACGTTTGACAACCTTTAAACAGTTTTAATAACTATCTCAAAAATTGGCGCTCTGATGCAAACAACTGATGAGTTATCTACTTAAATTTGATGAACAAAACGACTTACGTATTTTAAGCATGCAAACCTTTAGCCCGGTAAGCAAATTAAAAAAAAAACGCAATATGTAGGCTACACGAGAACGGAGACGTCGAGTAACCAAAACAAATACGTTAAACAAATTCGTACACGTTATTTATCAATTTAACTCTAGAATTAAAGGATATACAACGAGAAACAACGTTTGACAACCTTTAAACAGTTTTAATAACTATCTCAAAAATTGTCGCTCTGATGCACACAACTGATGAGTTATCTACTTAAATTTGTTGAACAAAACGACTTACGTATTTTAAACATGCTAACCTTTAGCCCGGTAAGCAAATTAAAAAAAAAACGCAATATGTAGGCTACACGAGAACGGAGACGTCGAGTAACCAAAACAAATGCGTTAAACAAATTCGTACACGTTATTTATCAATTTAACTCTAGAATTAAAGGATATACAACGAGAAACAACGTTTGACAACCTTTAAACAGTTTTAATAACTATCTCAAAAATTGTCGCTCTGATGCAAACAACTGATGAGTTATCTACTTAAATTTGTTGAACAAAACGACTTACGTATTTTAAACATGCTAACCTTTAGCCCGGTAAGCAAATTAAAAAAAAAACGCAATATGTAGGCTACACGAGAACGGAGACGTCGAGTAACCAAAACAAATGCGTTAAACAAATTCGTACACGTTATTTATCAATTTAACTCTAGAATTAAAGGATATACAACGAGAAACAACGTTTGACAACCTTTAAACAGTTTTAATAACTATCTCAAAAATTGTCGCTCTGATGCAAACAACTGATGAGTTATCTACTTAAATTTGATGAACAAAACGACTTAAGTATTTTAAACATGCTAACCTTTAGCCCGGTAAGCAAATTAAAAAAAAAAACGCAATATGTAGGCTACACGAGAACGGAGACGTCGAGTAACCAAAACAAATGCGTTAAACAAATTCGTATACGTTATTTATCAATTTAACTCTAGAATTAAAGGATATACAACGAGAAACAACGTTTGACAACCTTTAAACAGTTTTAATAACTATCTCAAAAATTGTCGCTCTGATGCAAACAACTGATGAGTTATCTACTCAGATTTGTTGAACAAAACGACTTACGTATTTTAAACATGCTAACCTTTAGCCCGGTAAGCAAATTAAAAAAAAAAAACGCAATATGTAGGCTACACGAGAACGGAGACTTCGAGTAACCAAAACAAATGCGTTAAACAAATTCGTACACGTTATTTATCAATTTAACTCTAGAATTAAAGGATATACAACGAGAAACAACGTTTGACAACCTTTAAACAGTTTTAATAACTATCTCAAAAATTGTCGCTCTGATGCAAACAACTGCTGAGTTATCTACTCAAATTTGTTGAACAAAACGACTTACGTATTTTAAACATGCTAATCTTTAGCCCGGTAAGCAAATTAAAAAAAAAAACGCATTATGTAGGCTACACGAGAACGGAGACGTCGAGTAACCAAAACAAATGCGTTAAACAAATTCGTACACGTTATTTATCAATTTAACTCTAGAATTAAAGGATATACAACGAGAAACAACGTTTGACAACCTTTAAACAGTTTTAATAACTATCTCAAAAATTGTCGCTCTGATGCAAACAACTGATGAGTTATCTACTTAAATTTGATGAACAAAACGACTTACGTATTTTAAACATGCTAACCTTTAGCCCGGCAAGCAAATTAAAAAAAAAAACGCAATATGTAGGCTACACGAGAACGGAGACTTCGAGTAACCAAAACAAATGCGTTAAACAAATTCGTACACGTTATTTATCAATTTAACTCTAGAATTAAAGGATATACAACGAGAAACAACGTTTGACAACCTTTAAACAGTTTTAATAACTATCTCAAAAATTGTCGCTCTGATGCAAACAACTGATGAGTTATCTACTTAAATTTGATGAACAAAACGACTTACGTATTTTAAACATGCTAACCTTTAGCCCGGCAAGCAAATTAAAAAAAAAAACGCAATATGTAGGCTACACGAGAACGGAGACGTCGAGTAACCAAAACAAATGCGTTAAACAAATTCGTACACGTTATTTATCAATTTAACTCTAGAATTAAAGGATATACAACGAGAAACAACGTTTGACAACCTTTAAACAGTTTTAATAACTATCTCAAAAATTGTCGCTCTGATGCAAACAACTGATGAGTTATCTACTTAAATTTGATGAACAAAACGACTTACGTATTTTAAACATGCTAACCTTTAGCCCGGTAAGCAAATTAAAAAAAAAAACGCAATATGTAGGCTACACGAGAACGGAGACATCGAGTAACCAAAACAAATGCGTTAAACAAATTCGTACACGATATTTATCAATTTAACTCTAGAATTAAAGGATATACAACGAGAAACAACGTTTGACAACCTTTAAACAGTTTTAATAACTATCTCAAAAATTGTCGCTCTGATGCAAACAACTGATGAGTTATCTACTTAAATTTGGTGAACAAAACGACTTACGTATTTTAAACATGCTAACCTTTAGCCCGGCAAGCAAATTAAAAAAAAAAACGCAATATGTAGTCTACACGAGAACGGAGACGTCGAGTAACCAAAACAAATGCGTTAAACAAATTCGTACACGTTATTTATCAATTTAACTCTAGAATTAAAGGATATACAACGAGAAACAACGTTTGACAACCTTTAAACAGTTTTAATAACTATCTCAAAAATTGTCGCTCTGATACAAACAACTGATGAGTTATCTACTTAAATTTGATGAACAAAACGACTTACGTATTTTAAACATGCTAACCTTTAGCCCGGTAAGCAAATTAAAAAAAAAAACGCAATATGTAGGCTACACGAGAACGGAGACGTCGAGTAACCAAAACAAATGCTTTAAACAAATTCGTACACGTTATTTATCAATTTAACTCTAGAATTAAAGGATATACAACGAGAAACAACGTTTGACAACCTTTAAACAGTTTTAATAACTATCTCAAAAATTGTCGCTCTGATGCAAACAACTGATGAGTTATCTACTTAAATTTGATGAACAAAACGACTTACGTATTTTAAACATGCTAACCTTTAGCCCGGTAAGCAAATTAAAAAAAAAACGCAATATGTAGGCTACACGAGAACGGAGACGTCGAGTAACCAAAACAAATGCGTTAAACAAATTCGTACACGTTATTTATCAATTTAACTCTAGAATTAAAGGACATACAACGAGAAACAACGTTTGACAACCTTTAAACAGTTTTAATAACTATCTCAAAAATTGTCGCTCTGATACAAACAACTGATGAGTTATCTACTCAAATTTGTTGAACAAAACGACTTACGTATTTTAAGCATGCTAACCTTTAGCCCGGTAAGCAAATTAAAAAAAAAACGCAATATGTAGGCTACACGAGAACGGAGACGTCGAGTAACCAAAACAAATGCGTTAAACAAATTCGTACACGTTATTTATCAATTTAACTCTAGAATTAAAGGATATACAACGAGAAACAACGTTTGACAACCTTTAAACAGTTTTAATAACTATCTCAAAAATTGTCGCTCTGATGCAAACAACTGATGAGTTATCTACTTAAATTTGATGAACAAAACGACTTACGTATTTTAAGCATGCTAACCTTTAGCCCGGTAAGCAAATTAAAAAAAAAACGCAATATGTAGGCTACACGAGAACGGAGACGTCGAGTAACCAAAACAAATGCGTTAAACAAATTCGTACACGTTATTTATCAATTTAACTCTAGAATTAAAGGATATACAACGAGAAACAACGTTTGACAACCTTTAAACAGTTTTAATAACTATCTCAAAAATTGTCGCTCTGATACAAACAACTGATGAGTTATCTACTCAAATTTGTTGAACAAAACGACTTACGTATTTTAAACATGCTAACCTTTAGCCCGGTAAGCAAATTAAAAAAAAAAACGCAATATGTAGGCTACACGAGAACGGAGACGTCGAGTAACCAAAACAAATGCGTTAAACAAATTCGTACACGTTATTTATCAATTTAACTCTAGAATTAAAGGATATACAACGAGAAACAACGTTTGACAACCTTTAAACAGTTTTAATAACTATCTCAAAAATTGTCGCTCTGATGCAAACAACTGATGAGTTATCTACTTAAATTTGATGAACAAAACGACTTACGTATTTTAAACATGCTAACCTTTAGCCCGGCAAGCAAATTAAAAAAAAAAACGCAATATGTAGGCTACACGAGAACGGAGACGTCGAGTAACCAAAACAAATGCGTTAAACAAATTCGTACACGTTATTTATCAATTTAACTCTAGAATTAAAGGATATACAACGAGAAACAACGTTTGACAACCTTTAAACAGTTTTAATAACTATCTCAAAAATTGTCGCTCTGATGCAAACAACTGATGAGTTATCTACTTAAATTTGATGAACAAAACGACTTACGTATTTTAAACATGCTAACCTTTAGCCCGGTAAGCAAATTAAAAAAAAAACGCAATATGTAAGCTACACGAGAACGGAGACATCGAGTAACCAAAACAAATGCGTTAAACAAATTCGTACACGATATTTATCAATTTAACTCTAGAATTAAAGGATATACAACGAGAAACAACGTTTGACAACCTTTAAACAGTTTTAATAACTATCTCAAAAATTGTCGCTCTGATGCAAACAACTGATGAGTTATCTACTTAAATTTGATGAACAAAACGACTTACGTATTTTAAACATGCTAACCTTTAGCCCGGTAAACAAATTAAAAAAAAAACGCAATATGTAGGCTACACGAGAACGGAGACGTCGAGTAACCAAAACAAATGCGTTAAACAAATTCGTACACGTTATTTATCAATTTAACTCTAGAATTAAAGGATATACAACGAGAAACAACGTTTGACAACCTTTAAACAGTTTTAATAACTATCTCAAAAATTGTCGCTCTGATGCAAACAACTGATGAGTTATCTACTTAAATTTGATGAACAAAACGACTTACGTATTTTAAACATGCTAACCTTTAGCCCGGCAAGCAAATTAAAAAAAAAAAACGCAATATGTAGGCTACACGAGAACGGAGACTTCGAGTAACCAAAACAAATGCGTTAAACAAATTCGTACACGTTATTTATCAATTTAACTCTAGAATTAAAGGATATACAACGAGAAACAACGTTTGACAACCTTTAAACAGTTTTAATAACTATCTCAAAAATTGTCGCTCTGATGCAAACAACTGATGAGTTATCTACTTAAATTTGATGAACAAAACGACTTACGTATTTTAAACATGCTAACCTTTAGCCCGGCAAGCAAATTAAAAAAAAAAACGCAATATGTAGGCTACACGAGAACGGAGATGTCGAGTAACCAAAACAAATGCGTTAAACAAATTCGTACACGTTATTTATCAATTTAACTCTAGAATTAAAGGATATACAACGAGAAACAACGTTTGACAACCTTTAAACAGTTTTAATAACTATCTCAAAAATTGTCGCTCTGATGCAAACAACTGATGAGTTATCTACTTAAATTTGATGAACAAAACGACTTACGTATTTTAAACATGCTAACCTTTAGCCCGGTAAGCAAATTAAAAAAAAAAACGCAATATGTAGGCTACACGAGAACGGAGACATCGAGTAACCAAAACAAATGCGTTAAACAAATTCGTACACGATATTTATCAATTTAACTCTAGAATTAAAGGATATACAACGAGAAACAACGTTTGACAACCTTTAAACAGTTTTAATAACTATCTGAAAAATTGTCGCTCTGATGCAAACAACTGATGAGTTATCTACTTAAATTTGGTGAACAAAACGACTTACGTATTTTAAACATGCTAACCTTTAGCCCGGCAAGCAAATTAAAAAAAAAACGCAATATGTAGGCTACACGAGAACGGAGACGTCGAGTAACCAAAAAAAATGCGTTAAACAAATTCGTACACGTTATTTATCAATTTAACTCTAGAATTAAAGGATATACAACGAGAAACAACGTTTGACAACCTTTAAACAGTTTTAATAACTATCTCAAAAATTGTCGCTCTGATGCAAACAACTGATGAGTTATCTACTTAAATTTGATGAACAAAACGACTTACGTATTTTAAACATGCTAACCTTTAGCCCGGTAAGCAAATTAAAAAAAAAACGCAATATGTAGGCTACACGAGAACGGAGACGTCGAGTAACCAAAACAAATGCTTTAAACAAATTCGTACACGTTATTTATCAATTTAACTCTAGAATTAAAGGATATACAACGAGAAACAACGTTTGACAACCTTTAAACAGTTTTAATAACTATCTAAAAATTGTCGCTCTGATGCAAACAACTGATGAGTTATCTACTTAAATTTGATGAACAAAACGACTTACGTATTTTAAACATGCTAACCTTTAGCCCGGTAAGCAAATTAAAAAAAAAAAACGCAATATGTAGGCTACACGAGAACGGAGACGTCGAGTAACCAAAACAAATGCGTTAAACAAATTCGTACACGTTATTTATCAATTTAACTCTAGAATTAAAGGACATACAACGAGAAACAACGTTTGACAACCTTTAAACAGTTTTAATAACTATCTCAAAAATTGTCGCTCTGATACAAACAACTGATGAGTTATCTACTCAAATTTGTTGAACAAAACGACTTACGTATTTTAAGCATGCTAACCTTTAGCCCGGTAAGCAAATTAAAAAAAAAACGCAATATGTAGGCTACACGAGAACGGAGACGTCGAGTAACCAAAACAAATGCGTTAAACAAATTCGTACACGTTATTTATCAATTTAACTCTAGAATTAAAGGATATACAACGAGAAACAACGTTTGACAACCTTTAAACTGTTTTAATAACTATCTCAAAAATTGTCGCTCTGATGCAAACAACTTATGAGTTATCTACTTAAATTTGATGAACAAAACGACTTACGTATTTTAAGCATGCTAACCTTTAGCCCGGTAAGCAAATTAAAAAAAAAACGCAATATGTAGGCTACACGAGAACGGAGACGTCGAGTAACCAAAACAAATGCGTTAAACAAATTCGTACACGTTATTTATCAATTTAACTCTAGAATTAAAGGATATACAACGAGAAACAACGTTTGACAACCTTTAAACAGTTTTAATAACTATCTCAAAAATTGTCGCTCTGATACAAACAACTGATGAGTTATCTACTCAAATTTGTTGAACAAAACGACTTACGTATTTTAAACATGCTAACCTTTAGCCCGGTAAGCATATTAAAAAAAAACGCAATATGTAGGCTACACGAGAACGGAGACGTCGAGTAACCAAAACAAATGCGTTAAACAAATTCGTACACGTTATTTATCAATTTAACTCTAGAATTAAAGGATATACAACGAGAAACAACGTTTGACAACCTTTAAACAGTTTTAATAACTATCTCAAAAATTGTAGCTCTGATGCAAACAACTGCTGAGTTATCTACTCAAATTTGTTGAACAAAACGACTTACGTATTTTAAACATGCTAACCTTTAGCCCGGTAAGCAAATTAAAAAAAAAACGCAATATGTAGGCTACACGAGAACGGAGACGTCGAGTAACCAAAACAAATGCGTTAAACAAATTCGTACACGTTATTTATCAATTTAACTCTAGAATTAAAGGATATAGAACGAGAAACAACGTTTGACAACCTTTAAACAGTTTTAATAACTATCTCAAAAATTGTCGCTCTGATGCAAACAACTGATGAGTTATCTACTTAAATTTGATGAACAAAACGACTTACGTATTTTAAACATGCTAACCTTTTGCCCGGTAAGCAAATTAAAAAAAAACGCAATATGTAGGCTACACGAGAACGGAGACGTCGAGTAACCAAAACAAATGCGTTAAACAAATTCGTACACGTTATTTATCAATTTAACTCTAGAATTAAAGGATATAGAACGAGAAACAACGTTTGACAACCTTTAAACAGTTTTAATAACTATCTCAAAAATTATCGCTCTGATGCAAACAACTGATGAGTTATCTACTTAAATTTGATGAACAAAACGACTTACGTATTTTAAACATGCTAACCTTTAGCCCGGTAAGCAAATTAAAAAAAAAAACGCAGTATGTAGGCTACACGAGAACGGAGACGTCGAGTAACCAAAACAAATGCGTTAAACAAATTCGTACACGTTATTTATCAATTTAACTCTAGAATTAAAGGATATACAACGAGAAACAACGTTTGACAACCTTTAAACAGTTTTAATAACTATCTCAAAAATTATCGCTCTGATGCAAACAACTGATGAGTTATCTACTTAAATTTGATGAACAAAACGACTTACGTATTTTAAACATGCTAACCTTTAGCCCGGTAAGCAAATTAAAAAAAAAAACGCAATATGTGGGCTACACGAGAACGGAGACGTCGAGTAGCCAAAACAAATACGTTAAACAAATTCGTACACGTTATTTATCAATTTAACTCTAGAATTAAAGGATATAGAACGAGAAACAACGTTTGACAACCTTTAAACAGTTTTAATAACTATCTCAAAAATTGTCGCTCTGATGCAAACAACTGATGAGTTATCTACTCAAATTTGTTGAACAAAACGACTTACGTATTTTAAGCATGCTAACCTTTAGCCCGGTAAGCAAATTAAAAAAAAAACGCAATATGTAGGCTACACGAGAACGGAGACGTCGAGTAACCAAAACAAATGCGTTAAACAAATTCGTACACGTTATTTATCAATTTAACTCTAGAATTAAAGGATATAGAACGAGAAACAACGTTTGACAACCTTTAAACAGTTTTAATAACTATCTCAAAAATTGTCGCTCTGATGCAAACAACTGATGAGTTATCTACTTAAATTTGATGAACAAAACGACTTACGTATTTTAAACATGCTAACCTTTAGCCCGGTAAGCAAATTAAAAAAAAAACGCAATATGTAGGCTACACGAGAACGGAGACGTCGAGTAACCAAAACAAATGCGTTAAACAAATTCGTACACGTTATTTATAAATTTAACTCTAGAATTAAAGGATATACAACGAGAAACAACGTTTGACAACCTTTAAACAGTTTTAATAACTATCTCAAAAATTGTCGCTCTGATGCAAACAACTGATGAGTTATCTACTTAAATTTGATGAACAAAACGACTTACGTATTTTAAGCATGCTAACCTTTAGCCCGGTAAGCAAATTAAAAAAAAAACGCAATATGTAGGCTACACGAGAACGGAGACGTCGAGTAACCAAAACAAATGCGTTAAACAAATTCGTACACGTTATTTATCAATTTAACTCTAGAATTAAAGGATATAGAACGAGAAACAACGTTTGACAACCTTTAAACAGTTTTAATAACTATCTCAAAAATTGTCGCTCTGATGCAAACAACTGATGAGTTATCTACTTAAATTTGATGAACAAAACGACTTACGTATTTTAAACATGCTAACCTTTAGCCCGGTAAGCAAATTAAAAAAAAACGCAATATGTAGGCTACACGAGAACGGAGACGTCGAGTAACCAAAACAAATGCGTTAAACAAATTCGTACACGTTATTTATCAATTTAACTCTAGAATTAAAGGATATACAACGAGAAACAACGTTTGACAACCTTTAAACAGTTTTAATAACTATCTCAAAAATTATCGCTCTGATGCAAACAACTGATGAGTTATCTACTTAAATTTGATGAACAAAACGACTTACGTATTTTAAACATGCTAACCTTTAGCCCGGTAAGCAAATTAAAAAAAAAAAACGCAATATGTGGGCTACACGAGAACGGAGACGTTGAGTAGCCAAAACAAATACGTTAAACAAATTCGTACACGTTATTTATCAATTTAACTCTAGAATTAAAGGATATAGAACGAGAAACAACGTTTGACAACCTTTAAACAGTTTTAATAACTATCTCAAAAATTGTCGCTCTGATGCAAACAACTGATGAGTTATCTACTCAAATTTGTTAAACAAAACGACTTACGTATTTTAAGCATGCTAACCTTTAGCCCGGTAAGCAAATTAAAAAAAAAACGCAATATGTAGGCTACACGAGAACGGAGACGTCGAGTAACCAAAACAAATGCGTTAAACAAATTCGTACACGTTATTTATCAATTTAACTCTAGAATTAAAGGATATACAACGAGAAACAACGTTTGACAACCTTTAAACAGTTTTAATAACTATCTCAAAAATTGTCGCTCTGATGCAAACAACTGATGAGTTATCTACTTAAATTTGATGAACAAAACGACTTACGTATTTTAAACATGCTAACCTTTAGCCCGGTAAGCAAATTAAAAAAAAAAACGCAATATGTAGGCTACACGAGAACGGAGACGTCGAGTAACCAAAACAAATGCGTTAAACAAATTCGTACACGTTATTTATCAATTTAACTCTAGAATTAAAGGATATAGAACGAGAAACAACGTTTGACAACCTTTAAACAGTTTTAATAACTATCTCAAAAATTGTCGCTCTGATGCAAACAACTGATGAGTTATCTACTTAAATTTGATGAACAAAACGACTTACGTATTTTAAACATGCTAACCTTTAGCCCGGTAAGCAAATTAAAAAAAAACGCAATATGTAGGCTACACGAGAACGGAGACGTCGAGTAACCAACACAAATGCGTTAAACAAATTCGTACACGTTATTTATCAATTTAACTCTAGAATTAAAGGATATAGAACGAGAAACAACGTTTGACAACCTTTAAACAGTTTTAATAACTATCTCAAAAATTGTCGCTCTGATGCAAACAACTGATGAGTTATCTACTTAAATTTGATGAACAAAACGACTTACGTATTTTAAACATGCTAACCTTTAGCCCGGTAAGCAAATTAAAAAAAAAAACGCAATATGTAGGCTACACGAGAACGGAGACGTCGAGTAACCAAAACAAATGCGTTAAACAAATTCGTACACGTTATTTATCAATTTAACTCTAGAATTAAAGGATATAGAACGAGAAACAACGTTTGACAACCTTTAAACAGTTTTAATAACTATCTCAAAAATTATCGCTCTGATGCAAACAACTGATGAGTTATCTACTTAAATTTGATGAACAAAACGACTTACGTATTTTAAACATGCTAACCTTTAGCCCGGTAAGCAAATTAAAAAAAAAAACGCAATATGTAGGCTACACGAGAACGGAGACGTCGAGTAACCAAAACAAATGCGTTAAACAAATTCGTACACGTTATTTATCAATTTAACTCTAGAATTAAAGGATATACAACGAGAAACAACGTTTGACAACCTTTAAACAGTTTTAATAACTATCTCAAAAATTATCGCTCTGATGCAAACAACTGATGAGTTATCTACTTAAATTTGATGAACAAAACGACTTACGTATTTTAAACATGCTAACCTTTAGCCCGGTAAGCAAATTAAAAAAAAAAAACGCAATATGTGGGCTACACGAGAACGGAGACGTTGAGTAGCCAAAACAAATACGTTAAACAAATTCGTACACGTTATTTATCAATTTAACTCTAGAATTAAAGGATATAGAACGAGAAACAACGTTTGACAACCTTTAAACAGTTTTAATAACTATCTCAAAAATTGTCGCTCTGATGCAAACAACTGATGAGTTATCTACTCAAATTTGTTAAACAAAACGACTTACGTATTTTAAGCATGCTAACCTTTAGCCCGGTAAGCAAATTAAAAAAAAAACGCAATATGTAGGCTACACGAGAACGGAGACGTCGAGTAACCAAAACAAATGCGTTAAACAAATTCGTACACGTTATTTATCAATTTAACTCTAGAATTAAAGGATATACAACGAGAAACAACGTTTGACAACCTTTAAACAGTTTTAATAACTATCTCAAAAATTGTCGCTCTGATGCAAACAACTGATGAGTTATCTACTTAAATTTGATGAACAAAACGACTTACGTATTTTAAACATGCTAACCTTTAGCCCGGTAAGCAAATTAAAAAAAAAAACGCAATATGTAGGCTACACGAGAACGGAGACGTCGAGTAACCAAAACAAATGCGTTAAACAAATTCGTACACGTTATTTATAAATTTAACTCTAGAATTAAAGGATATACAACGAGAAACAACGTTTGACAACCTTTAAACAGTTTTAATAACTATCTCAAAAATTGTCGCTCTGATGCAAACAACTGATGAGTTATCTACTTAAATTTGATGAACAAAACGACTTACGTATTTTAAACATGCTAACCTTTAGCCCGGTAAGCAAATTAAAAAAAAAACGCAATATGTAGGCTACACGAGAACGGAGACGTCGAGTAACCAAAACAAATGCGTTAAACAAATTCGTACACGTTATTTATCAATTTAACTCTAGAATTAAAGGATATACAACGAGAAACAACGTTTGACAACCTTTAAACAGTTTTAATAACTATCTCAAAAATTATCGCTCTGATGCAAACAACTGATGAGTTATATACTTAAATTTGATGAACAAAACGACTTACGTATTTTAAACATGCTAACCTTTAGCCCGGTAAGCAAATTAAAAAAAACGCAATATGAGGGCTACACGAGAACGGAGACGTCGAGTAACCAAAACAAATGCGTTAAACAAATTCGTACACGTTATTTATCAATTTAACTCTAGAATTAAAGGATATACAACGAGAAACAACGTTTGACAACCTTTAAACAGTTTTAATAACTATCTCAAAAATTGTCGCTCTGATGCAAACAACTGATGAGTTATCTACTTAAATTTGATGAACAAAACGACTTACGTATTTTAAACATGCTAACCTTTAGCCCGGTAAGCAAATTAAAAAAAAAACGCAATATGTAGGCTACACGAGAACGGAGACGTCGAGTAACCAAAACAAATGCGTTAAACCAATTCGTACACGTTATTTATCAATTTAACTCTAGAATTAAAGGATATACAACGAGAAACAACGTTTGACAACCTTTAAACAGTTTTAATAACTATCTCAAAAATTGTCGCTCTGATGCAAACAACTGATGAGTTATCTACTTAAATTTGTTGAACAAAACGACTTACGTATTTTAAACATGCTAACCTTTAGCCCGGTAAGCAAATTAAAAAAAAAAGCAATATGTAGGCTACACGAGAACGGAGACGTCGAGTAACCAAAACAAATACGTTAAACAAATTCGTACACGTTATTTATCAATTTAACTCTAGAATTAAAGGATATACAACGAGAAACAACGTTTGACAACCTTTAAACAGTTTTAATAACTATCTCAAAAATTGTCGCTCTGATGCAAACAACTGATGAGTTATCTACTTAAATTTGATGAACAAAACGACTTACGTATTTTAAACATGCTAACCTTTATCCCGGTAAGCAAATTAAAAAAAAACGCAATATGTAGGCTACACGAGAACGGAGACGTCGAGTAACCAAAACAAATGCGTTAAACAAATTCGTACACGTTATTTATCAATTTAACTCTAGAATTAAAGGATATACAACGAGAAACAACGTTTGACAACCTTTAAACAGTTTTAATAACTATCTCAAAAATTGTCGCTCTGATGCAAACAACTGATGAGTTATCTACTTAAATTTGATGAACAAAACGACTTACGTATTTTAAACATGCTAACCTTTAGCCCGGTAAGCAAATTAAAAAAAAAACGCAATATGTAGGCTACACGAGAACGGAGACGCCGAGTAACCAAAACAAATGCGTTAAACAAATTCGTACACGTTATTTATCAATTTAACTCTAGAATTAAAGGATATACAACGAGAAACAACGTTTGACAACCTTTAAACAGTTTTAACAACTATCTCAAAAATTGTCGCTCTGATGCAAACAACTGATGAGTTATCTACTCAAATTTGTTGAACAAAACGACTTACGTATGTTAAGCATGCTAACCTTTAGCCCGGTAAGCAAATTAAAAAAAAACGCAATATGTAGGCTACACGAGAACGGAGACGTCGAGTAACCAAAACAAATGCGTTAAACAAATTCGTACACGTTATTTATCAATTTAACTCTAGAATTAAAGGATATGCAACGAGAAACAACGTTTGACAACCTTTAAACAGTTTTAATAACTATCTCAAAAATGTCGCTCTGATGCAAACAACTGATGAGTTATCTACTTAAATTTGATGAACAAAACGACTTACGTATTTTAAGCATGCTAACTTTTAGCCCGGTAAGCAAATTAAAAAAAAAACGCAATATGTAGGCTACACGAGAACGGAGACGTCGAGTAACCAAAACAAATGCGTTAAACAAATTCGTACACGTTATTTATCAATTTAACTCTAGAATTAAAGGATATACAACGAGAAACAACGTTTGACAACCTTTAAACAGTTTTAATAACTATCTCAAAAATTGTCGCTCTGATGCAAACAACTGATGAGTTATCTACCTAAATTTGATGAACAAAACGACTTACGTATTCTAAACATGCTAACCTTTAGCCCGGTAAGCAAATTAAAAAAAAAACGCAATATGTAGGCTACACGAGAACGGAGACGTCGAGTAACCAAAACAAATGCGTTAAACAAATTCGTACACGTTATTTATAAATTTAACTCTAGAGTTAAAGGATATACAACGAGAAACAACGTTTGACAACCTTTAAACAGTTTTAATAACTATCTCAAAAATTGTCGCTCTGATGCAAACAACTGATGAGTTATCTACTTAAATTTGATGAACAAAACGACTTACGTATTTTAAACATGCTAACCTTTAGCCCGGTAAGCAAATTAAAAAAAAAAACGCAATATGTAGGCTACACGAGAACGGAGACGTCGAGTAACCAAAACAAATGCGTTAAACAAATTCGTACACGTTATTTATCAATTTAACTCTAGAATTAAAGGATATACAACGAGAAACAACGTTTGGCAACCTTTAAACAGTTTTAATAACTATCTCAAAAATTATCGCTCTGATGCAAACAACTGAATTTGATGAACAAAACGACTTACGTATTTTAAACATGCTAACCTTTAGCCCGGTAAGCAAATTAAAAAAAAAAACGCAATATGTAGGCTACACGAGAACGGAGACGTCGAGTAACCAAAACAAATGCGTTAAACAAATTCGTACACGTTATTTATCAATTTAACTCTAGAATTAAAGGATATACAACGAGAAACAACGTTTGACAACCTTTAAACAGTTTTAATAACTATCTCAAAAATTGTCGCTCTGATGCAAACAACTGATGAGTTATCTACTTAAATTTGATGAACAAAACGACTTACGTATTTTAAACATGCTAACCTTTAGCCCGGTAAGCAAATTAAAAAAAAAAAACGCAATATGTAGGCTACACGAGAACGGAGACGTCGAGTAACCAAAACAAATGCGTTAAACAAATTCGTACACGTTATTTATCAATTTAACTCTAGAATTAAAGGATATACAACGAGAAACAACGTTTGACAACCTTTAAACAGTTTTAATAACTATCTCAAAAATTGTCGCTCTGATGCAAACAACTGATGAGTTATCTACTTAAATTTGATGAACAAAACGACTTACGTATTTTAAACATGCTAACCTTTAGCCCGGTAAGCAAATTAAAAAAAAAACGCAATATGTAGGCTACACGAGAACGGAGACGTCGAGTAACCAAAACAAATGCGTTAAACAAATTCGTACACGTTATTTATCAATTTAACTCTAGAATTAAAGGATATACAACGAGAAACAACGTTTGACAACCTTTAAACAGTTTTAATAACTATCTCAAAAATTGTCGCTCTGATGCAAACAACTGCTGAGTTATCTACTCAAATTTGTTGAACAAAACGACTTACGTATTTTAAACATGCTAACCTTTAGCCCGGTAAGCAAATTAAAAAAAACGCAATATGTAGGCTACACGAGAACGGAGACGTCGAGTAACCAAAACAAATGCGCTAAACAAATTCGTACACGTTATTTATCAATTTAACTCTAGAATTAAAGGATATACAACGAGAAACAAAGTTTGACAACCTTTAAACAGTTTTAATAACTATCTCAAAAATTGTCGCTCTGATGCAAACAACTGCTGAGTTATCTACTCAAATTTGATGAACAAAACGACTTACGTATTTTAAACATGCTAACCTTTAGCCCGGTAAGCAAATTTAAAAAAAAAAACGCAATATGTAGGCTACACGAGAACGGAGACGTCGAGTAACCAAAACAAATGCGTTAAACAAATTCGTACACGTTATTTATTAATTTAACTCTAGAATTAAAGGATATACAACGAGAAACAACGTTTGACAACCTTTAAACAGTTTTAATAACTATCTCAAAAATTGTCGCTCTGATGCAAACAACTGATGAGTTATCTACTTAAATTTGATGAACAAAACGACTTACGTATTTTAAACATGCTAACCTTTAGCCCGGTAAGCAAATTAAAAAAAAACGCAATATGTAGGCTACACGAGAACGGAGACGTCGAGTAACCAAAACAAATGCGTTAAACAAATTTGTACACGTTATTTATCAATTTAACTCTAGAATTAAAGGATATACAACGAGAAACAACGTTTGACAACCTTTAAACAGTTTTAATAACTATCTCAAAAATTGTCGCTCTGATGCAAACAACTGATGAGTTATCTACTCAAATTTGTTGAACAAAACGACTTACGTATTTTAAGCATGCTAACCTTTAGCCCGGTAAGCAAATTAAAAAAAAACGCAATATGTAGGCTACACGAGAACGGAGACGTCGAGTAACCAAAACAAATGCGTTAAACAAATTCGTACACGTTATTTATCAATTTAACTCTAGAATTAAAGGATATACAACGAGAAACAACGTTTGACAACCTTTAAACAGTTTTAATAACTGTCTCAAAAATTGTCGCTCTGATGCAAACAACTGATGAGTTATCTACTTAAATTTGATGGACAAAGCGACTTACGTATTTTAAACATGCTAACCTTTAGCCCGGTAAGCAAATTAAAAAAAAAACGCAATATGTAGACTACACGAGAACGGAGACGTCGAGTAACCAAAACAAATGTGTTAAACAAATTCGTACACGTTATTTATCAATTTCACTCTAGAATTAAAGGATATACAACGAGAAACAACGTTTGACAACCTTTAAACAGTTTTAATAACTATCTCAAAAATTGTCGCTCTGATGCAAACAACTGATGAGTTATCTACTTAAATTTGATGAACAAAACGACTTACGTATTTTAAACATGCTAACCTTTAGCCCGGTAAGCAAATTAAAAAAAAAAACGCAATATGTAGGCTACACGAGTACGGAGACGTCGAGTAACCAAAACAAATGCGTTAAACAAATTCGTACACGTTATTTATCAATCTAACTCTAGAATTAAAGGATATACAACGAGAAACAACGTTTGACAACCTTTAAACAGTTTTAATAACTATCTCAAAAATTATCGCTCTGATGCAAACAACTGATGAGTTATCTACTTAAATTTGATGAACAAAACGACTTACGTATTTTAAACATGCTAACCTTTAGCCCGGTAAGCAAATTAAAAAAAAAACGCAATATGTAGGCTACACGAGAACGGAGACGTCGAGTAACCAAAACAAATGCGTTAAACAAATTCGTACACGTTATTTATCAATTTAACTCTAGAATTAAAGGATATACAACGAGAAACAACGTTTGACAACCTTTAAATAGTTTTAATAACTATCTCAAAAATTGTCGCTCTGATGCAAACAACTGATGAGTTATCTACTTAAATTTGATGAACAAAACGACTTACGTATTTTAAACATGCTAACCTTTAGCCCGGTAAGCAAATTAAAAAAAAAAAACGCAATATGTAGGCTACACGAGAACGGAGACGTCGAGTAACCAAAACAAATGCGTTAAACAAATTCGTACACGTTATTTATCAATTTAACTCTAGAATTAAAGGATATACAACGAGAAACAACATTTGACAACCTTTAAACAGTTTTAATAACTATCTCAAAAATTGTCGCTCTGATGCAAACAACTGATGAGTTATCTACTTAAATTTGATGAACAAAACGACTTACGTATTTTAAACATGCTAACCTTTAGCCCGGTAAGCAAATTAAAAAAAAAACGCAATATGTAGGCTACACGAGAACGGAGACGTCCAGTAACCAAAACAAATGCGTTAAACAAATTCGTACACGTTATTTATCAATTTAACTCTAGAATTAAAGGATATACAACGAGAAACAACGTTTGAAAACCTTTAAACAGTTTTAATAACTATCTCAAAAATTGTCGCTCTGATGCAAACAACTGATGAGTTATCTACTTAAATTTGATGAACAAAACGACTTACGTATTTTAAACATGCTAACCTTTAGCGCGGTAAGCAAATTAAAAAAAAAAAACGCAATATGTAGGCTACACGAGAACGGAGACGTCGAGTAACCAAAACAAATGCGTTAAACAAATTCGTACACGTTATTTATCAATTTAACTCTAGAATTAAAGGATATACAACGAGAAACAACGTTTGACAACCTTTAAACAGTTTTAATAACTATCTCAAAAATTGTCGCTCTGATGCAAACAACTGATGAGATATCTACTTAAATTTGTTGAACAAAACGACTTACGTATTTTAAACATGCTAACCTTTAGCCCGGTAAGCAAATTAAAAAAAAAACGCAATATGTAGGTTACACGAGAACTGAGACGTCGAGTAACCAAAACAAATGCGTTAAACAAATTCGTACACGTTATTTATCAATTAAACTCTAGAATTAAAGGATATACAACGAGAAACAACGTTTGACAACCTTTAAACAGTTTTAATAACTATCTCAAAAATTGTCGCTCTGATGCAAACAACTGATGAGTTATCTACTTAAATTTGATGAACAAAACGACTTACGTATTTTAAACATGCTAACCTTTAGCCCGGTAAGCAAATTAAAAAAAAAACGCAACATGTAGGCTACACGAGAACGGAGACGTCGAGTAACCAAAACAAATGCGTTAAACAAATTCGTACACGTTATTTATCAATTTAACTCTAGAATTAAAGGATATACAACGAGAAACAACGTTTGACAACCTTTAAACAGTTTTAATAACTATCTCAAAAATTATCGCTCTGATGCAAACAACTGATGAGTTATCTACTTAAATTTGATGAACAAAACGACTTACGTATTTTAAACATGCTAACCTTTAGCCCGGTAAGCAAATTAAAAAAAAACGCAATATGTAGGCTACACGAGAACGGAGACGTCGAGTAACCAAAACAAATGCGTTAAACAAATTCGTACACGTTATTTATCAATTTAACTCTAGAATTAAAGGATATACAACGAGAAACAACGTTTGACAACCTTTAAACAGTTTTAATAACTATCTCAAAAATTATCGCTCTGATGCAAACAACTGATGAGTTATCTACTTAAATTTGTTGAACAAAACGATTTACGTATTTTAAACATGCTAACCTTTAGCCCGGTAAGCAAATTAAAAAAAAAAACGCAATATGTAGGCTACACGAGAACGGAGACGTCGAGTAACCAAAACAAATGCGTTAAACAAATTCGTACATGTTATTTATCAATTTAACTCTAGAATTAAAGGATATACAACGAGAAACAACGTTTGACAACCTTTAAACAGTTTTAATAACTATCTCAAAAATTGTCGCTCTGATGCAAACAACTGATGAGTTATCTACTTAAATTTGTTGAACAAAACGACTTACGTATTTTAAACATGCTAACCTTTAGCCCGGTAAGCAAATTAAAAAAAAAACGCAATATGTAGGCTACACGAGAACGGAGACGTCGAGTAACCAAAACAAATGCGTTAAACAAATTCGTACACGTTATTTATCAATTTAACTCTAGAATTAAAGGATATACAACGAGAAACAACGTTTGACAACCTTTAAACAGTTTTAATAACTATCTCAAAAATTGTCGCTCTGATGCAAACAACTGATGAGTTATCTACTTAAATTTGATGAACAAAACGACTTACGTATTTTAAACATGCTAACCTTTAGCCCGGTAAGCAAATTAAAAAAAACGCAATATGTAGGCTACACGAGAACGGAGACGTCGAGTAACCAAAACAAATGCGTTAAACAAATTCGTACACGTTATTTATCAATTTAACTCTAGAATTAAAGGATATACAACGAGAAACAACGTTTGACAACCTTTAAACAGTTTTAATAACTATCTCAAAAATTGTCGCTCTGATGCAAACAACTGATGAGTTATCTACTTAAATTTGATGAACAAAACGACTTACGTATTTTAAACATGCTAACCTTTAGCCCGGTAAGCAAATTAAAAAAAAAACGCAATATGTAGGCTACACGAGAACGGAGACGTCGAGTAACCAAAACAAATGCGTTAAACAAATTCGTACACGTTATTTATCAATTTAACTCTAGAATTAAAGGATATACAACGAGAAACAACGTTTGACAACCTTTAAATAGTTTTAATAACTATCTCAAAAATTGTCGCTCTGATGCAAACAACTGATGAATTATCTACTCAAATTTGTTGAACAAAACGACTTACGCATTTTAAACATGCTTACCTTTAGCCCGGTAAGCAAATTAAAAAAAAAACGCAATATGTAGGCTACACGAGAACGGAGACGTCGAGTAACCAAAACAAATGCGTTAAACAAATTCGTACACGTTATTTATCAATTTAGCTCTAGAATTAAAGGATATACAACGAGAAACAACGTTTGACAACCTTTAAACAGTTTTAATAACTATCTCAAAAATTGTCGCTCTGATGCAAACAACTGATGAGTTATCTACTCAAATTTGTTGAACAAAACGACTTACGTATTTTAAACATGCTAACCTTTAGCCCGGTAAGCAAATTAAAAAAAAAACGCAATATGTAGGCTACACGAGAACAGAGAAGTCGAGTAACCAAAACAAATGCGTTAAACAAATTCGTACACGTTATTTATCAATTTAACTCTAGAATTAAAGGATATACAACGAGAAACAACGTTTGACAACCTTTAAACAGTTTTAATAACTATCTCAAAAATTATCGCTCTGATGCAAACAACTGATGAGTTATCTACTTAAATTTGATGAACAAAACGACTTACGTATTTTAAACATGCTAACCTTTAGCCCGGTAAGCAAATTAAAAAAAAAAAACGCAATATGTAGGCTACACGAGAACGGAGACGTCGAGTAACCAAAACAAATGCGTTAAACAAATTCGTACACGTTATTTATCAATTTAACTCTAGCATTAAAGGATATACAACGAGAAACAACGTTTGACAACCTTTAAACAGTTTTAATAACTATCTCAAAAATTATCGCTCTGATGCAAACAACTGATGAGTTATCTACTTAAATTTGATGAACAAAACGACTTACGTATTTTAAACATGCTAACCTTTAGCTCGGTAAGCAAATTAAAAAAAAAAACGCAATATGTAGGCTACACGAGAACGGAGACGTCGAGTAACCAAAACAAATGCGTTAAACAAATTCGTACACGTTATTTATCAATTTAACTCTTAGAATTAAAGGATATACAACGAGAAACAACGTTTGACAACCTTTAAACAGTTTTAATAACTATCTCAAAAATTGTCGCTCTGATGCAAACAACTGCTGAGTTATCTACTTAAATTTGATGAACAAAACGACTTACGTATTTTAAACATGCTAACCTTTAGCCCGGTAAGCAAATTAAAAAAAAAAACGCAATATGTAGGCTACACGAGAACGGAGACGTCGAGTAACCAAAACAAATGCGTTAAACAAATTCGTACACGTTATTTATCAATTTAACTCTAGCATTAAAGGATATACAACGAGAAACAACGTTTGACAACCTTTAAACAGTTTTAATAACTATCTCAAAAATTATCGCTCTGATGCAAACAACTGATGAGTTATCTACTTAAATTTGATGAACAAAACGACTTACGTATTTTAAACATGCTAACCTTTAGCTCGGTAAGCAAATTAAAAAAAAAAACGCAATATGTAGGCTACACGAGAACGGAGACGTCGGGTAACCAAAACAAATGCGTTAAACAAATTCGTACACGTTATTTATCAATTTAACCCTAGAATTAAAGGATATACAACGAGAAACAACGTTTGACAACCTTTAAACAGTTTTAATAACTATCTCAAAAATTGTCGCTCTGATGCAAACAACTGATGAGTTATCTACTTAACTTTGATGAACAAAACGACTTACGTATTTTAAACATGCTAACCTTTAGCCCGGTAAGCAAATTAAAAAAAAAAACGCAATATGTAGGCTATACGAGAACGGAGACGTCGAGTAACCAAAACAAATGCGTTAAACAAATTCGTACACGTTATTTATCAATTTAACTCTAGCATTAAAGGATATACAACGAGAAACAACGTTTGACAACCTTTAAACAGTTTTAATAACTATCTCAAAAATTATCGCTCTGATGCAAACAACTGATGAGTTATCTACTTAAATTTGATGAACAAAACGACTTACGTATTTTAAACATGCTAACCTTTAGCTCGGTAAGCAAATTAAAAAAAAAAACGCAATATGTAGGCTACACGAGAACGGAGACGTCGAGTAACCAAAACAAATGCGTTAAACAAATTCGTACACGTTATTTATCAATTTAACTCTTAGAATTAAAGGATATACAACGAGAAACAACGTTTGACAACCTTTAAACAGTTTTAATAACTATCTCAAAAATTGTCGCTCTGATGCAAACAACTGCTGAGTTATCTACTTAAATTTGATGAACAAAACGACTTACGTATTTTAAACATGCTAACCTTTAGCCCGGTAAGCAAATTAAAAAAAAAAACGCAAAATGTAGGCTACACGAGAACGGAGACGTCGAGTAACCAAAACAAATGCGTTAAACAAATTCGTACACGTTATTTATCAAATTAACTCTAGAATTAAAGGATATACAACGAGAAACAACGTTTGACAACCTTTAAACAGTTTTAATAACTATCTCAAAAATTATCGCTCTGATGCAAACAACTGATGAGTTATCTACTTAAATTTGCTGAACAAAACGACTTACGTATTTTAAACATGCTAACCTTTAGCCCGGTAAGCAAATTAAAAAAAAAAACGCAATATGTAGGCTACACGAGAACGGAGACGTCGAGTAACCAAAACAAATGCGTTAAACAAATTCGCACACGTTATTTATCAATTTAACTCTAGAATTAAAGGATATACAACGAGAAACAACGTTTGACAACCTTTAAACAGTTTTAATAACTATCTCAAAAATTATCGCTCTGATGCAAACAACTGATGAGTTATCTACTTAAATTTGATGAACAAAACGACTTACGTATTTTAAACATGCTAACCTTTAGCCCGGTAAGCAAATTAAAAAAAAACGCAATATGTAGGCTACACGAGAACGGAGACGTCGAGTAACCAAAACAAATGCGTTAAACAAATTCGTACACGTTATTTATCAATTTAACTCTAGAATTAAAGGATATACAACGAGAAACAACGTTTGACAACCTTTAAACAGTTTTAATAACTATCTCAAAAATTATCGCTCTGATGGAAACAACTGATGAGTTATCTACTTAAATTTGTTGAACAAAACGACTTACGTATTTTAAACATGCTAACCTTTAGCCCGGTAAGCAAATTAAAAAAAAAAACGCAATATGTAGGCTACACGAGAACGGAGACGTCGAGTAACCAAAACAAATGCGTTAAACAAATTCGTACACGTTATTTATCAATTTAACTCTAGAATTAAAGGATATACAACGAGAAACAACGTTTGACAACCTTTAAACAGTTTTAATAACTATCTCAAAAATTGTCGCTCTGATGCAAACAACTGATGAGTTATCTACTTAAATTTGTTGAACAAAACGACTTACGTATTTTAAACATGCTAACCTTTAGCCCGGTAAGCAAATTAAAAAAAAAACGCAATATGTAGGCTACACGAGAACGGAGACGTCGAGTAACCAAAACAAATGCGTTAAACAAATTCGTACACGTTATTTATCAATTTAACTCTAGAATTAAAGGATATACAACGAGAAACAACGTTTGACAACCTTTAAACAGTTTTAATAACTATCTCAAAAATTGTCGCTCTGATGCAAACAACTGATGAGTTATCTACTTAAATTTGATGAACAAAACGACTTACGTATTTTAAACATGCTAACCTTTAGCCCGGTAAGCAAATTAAAAAAAAACGCAATATGTAGGCTACACGAGAACGGAGACGTCGAGTAACCAAAACAAATGCGTTAAACAAATTCGTACACGTTATTTATCAATTTAACTCTAGAATTAAAAGATATACAACGAGAAACAACGTTTGACAACCTTTAAACAGTTTTAATAACTATCTCAAAAATTGTCGTTCTGATGCAAACAACTGATGAGTTATCTACTTAACTTTGATGAACAAAACGACTTACGTATTTTAAACATGCTAACCTTTAGCCCGGTAAGCAAATTAAAAAAAAAAACGCAATATGTAGGCTATACGAGAACGGAGACGTCGAGTAACCAAAACAAATGCGTTAAACAAATTCGTACACGTTATTTATCAATTTAACTCTAGCATTAAAGGATATACAACGAGAAACAACGTTTGACAACCTTTAAACAGTTTTAATAACTATCTCAAAAATTATCGCTCTGATGCAAACAACTGATGAGTTATCTACTTAAATTTGATGAACAAAACGACTTACGTATTTTAAACATGCTAACCTTTAGCTCGGTAAGCAAATTAAAAAAAAAAAACGCAATATGTAGGCTACACGAGAACGGAGACGTCGAGTAACCAAAACAAATGCGTTAAACAAATTCGTACACGTTATTTATCAATTTAACTCTTAGAATTAAAGGATATACAACGAGAAACAACGTTTGACAACCTTTAAACAGTTTTAATAACTATCTCAAAAATTGTCGCTCTGATGCAAACAACTGCTGAGTTATCTACTTAAATTTGATGAACAAAACGACTTACGTATTTTAAACATGCTAACCTTTAGCCCGGTAAGCAAATTAAAAAAAAAAAACGCAAAATGTAGGCTACACGAGAACGGAGACGTCGAGTAACCAAAACAAATGCGTTAAACAAATTCGTACACGTTATTTATCAAATTAACTCTAGAATTAAAGGATATACAACGAGAAACAACGTTTGACAACCTTTAAACAGTTTTAATAACTATCTCAAAAATTATCGCTCTGATGCAAACAACTGATGAGTTATCTACTTAAATTTGCTGAACAAAACGACTTACGTATTTTAAACATGCTAACCTTTAGCCCGGTAAGCAAATTAAAAAAAAAAACGCAATATGTAGGCTACACGAGAACGGAGACGTCGAGTAACCAAAACAAATGCGTTAAACAAATTCGCACACGTTATTTATCAATTTAACTCTAGAATTAAAGGATATACAACGAGAAACAACGTTTGACAACCTTTAAACAGTTTTAATAACTATCTCAAAAATTATCGCTCTGATGCAAACAACTGATGAGTTATCTACTTAAATTTGATGAACAAAACGACTTACGTATTTTAAACATGCTAACCTTTAGCCCGGTAAGCAAATTAAAAAAAAACGCAATATGTAGGCTACACGAGAACGGAGACGTCGAGTAACCAAAACAAATGCGTTAAACAAATTCGTACACGTTATTTATCAATTTAACTCTAGAATTAAAGGATATACAACGAGAAACAACGTTTGACAACCTTTAAACAGTTTTAATAACTATCTCAAAAATTATCGCTCTGATGCAAACAACTGATGAGTTATCTACTTAAATTTGTTGAACAAAACGACTTACGTATTTTAAACATGCTAACCTTTAGCCCGGTAAGCAAATTAAAAAAAAAAAACGCAATATGTAGGCTACACGAGAACGGAGACGTCGAGTAACCAAAACAAATGCGTTAAACAAATTCGTACACGTTATTTATCAATTTAACTCTAGAATTAAAGGATATACAACGAGAAACAACGTTTGACAACCTTTAAACAGTTTTAATAACTATCTCAAAAATTGTCGCTCTGATGCAAACAACTGATGAGTTATCTACTTAAATTTGTTGAACAAAACGACTTACGTATTTTAAACATGCTAACCTTTAGCCCGGTAAGCAAATTAAAAAAAAAACGCAATATGTAGGCTACACGAGAACGGAGACGTCGAGTAACCAAAACAAATGCGTTAAACAAATTCGTACACGTTATTTATCAATTTAACTCTAGAATTAAAGGATATACAACGAGAAACAACGTTTGACAACCTTTAAACAGTTTTAATAACTATCTCAAAAATTGTCGCTCTGATGCAAACAACTGATGAGTTATCTACTTAAATTTGATGAACAAAACGACTTACGTATTTTAAACATGCTAACCTTTAGCCCGGTAAGCAAATTAAAAAAAACGCAATATGTAGGCTACACGAGAACGGAGACGTCGAGTAACCAAAACAAATGCGTTAAACAAATTCGTACACGTTATTTATCAATTTAACTCTAGAATTAAAGGATATACAACGAGAAACAACGTTTGACAACCTTTAAACAGTTTTAATAACTATCTCAAAAATTGTCGCTCTGATGCAAACAACTGATGAGTTATCTACTTAAATTTGATGAACAAACCGACTTACGTATTTTAAACATGCTAACCTTTAGCCCGGTAAGCAAATTAAAAAAAAAACGCAATATGTAGGCTACACGAGAACGGAGACGTCGAGTAACCAAAACAAATGCGTTAAACAAATTCGTACACGTTATTTATCAATTTAACTCTAGAATTAAAGGATATACAACGAGAAACAACGTTTGACAACCTTTAAACAGTTTTAACAACTATCTCAAAAATTGTCGCTCTGATGCAAACAACTGATGAGTTATCTACTCAAATTTGTTGAACAAAACGACTTACGTATGTTAAGCATGCTAACCTTTAGCCCGGTAAGCAAATTAAAAAAAAAACGCAATATGTAGGCTACACGAGAACGGAGACGTCGAGTAACCAAAACAAATGCGTTAAACAAATTCGTACACGTTATTTATCAATATAACTCTAGAATTAAAGGATATACAACGAGAAACAACGTTTGACAACCTTTAAACAGTTTTAATAACTATCTCAAAAATGTCGCTCTGATGCAAACAACTGATGAGTTATCTACTTAAATTTGATGAACAAAACGACTTACGTATTTTAAACATGCTAACCTTTAGCCCGGTAAGCAAATTAAAAAAAAAAACGCAATATGTAGGCTACAAGAGAACGGAGACGTAGAGTAACCAAAACAAATGCGTTAAACAAATTCGTACACGTTATTTATCAATTTAACTCTAGAATTAAAGGATATACAACGAGAAAAAAACGTTTGTCAACCTTTAAACAGTTTTAATAACTATCTCAAAAATTGTCGCTCTGATGCAAACAACTGATGAGTTATCTACTTAAATTTGATGAACAAAACGACTTACGTATTCCAAACATGCTAACCTTTAGCCCGGTAAGCAAATTAAAAAAAAAACGCAACATGTAGGCTACACGAGAACGGAGACGTCGAGTAACCAAAACAAATGCGTTAAACAAATTCGTACACGTTATTTATCAATTTAACTCTAGAATTAAAGGATATACAACGAGAAACAACGTTTGACAACCTTTAAACAGTTTTAATAACTATCTCAAAAATTATCGCTCTGATGCAAACAACTGATGAGTTATCTACTTAAATTTGATGAACAAAACGACTTACGTATTTTAAACATGTTAACCTTTAGCCCGGTAAGCAAATTAAAAAAAAAACGCAACATGTAGGCTACACGAGAACGGAGACGTCGAGTAACCAAAACAAATGCGTTAAACAAATTCGTACACGTTATTTATCAATTTAACTCTAGAATTAAAGGATATGCAACGAGAAACAACGTTTGACAACCTTTAAACAGTTTTAATAACTATCTCAAAAATTGTCGCTCTGATGCAAACAACTGATGAGTTATCTACTTAAATTTGTTGAACAAAACGACTTACGTATTTTAAACATGCTAACCTTTAGCCCGGTAAGCAAATTAAAAAAAAAACGCAATATGTAGGCTACACGAGAACGGAGACGTCGAGTAACCAAAACAAATGCGTTAAACAAATTCGTACACGTTATTTATCAATTTAACTCTAGAATTAAAGGATATACAACGAGAAACAACGTTTGACAACCTTTAAACAGTTTTAATAACTATCTCAAAAATTGTCACTCTGATGCAAACAACTGATGAGTTATCTACTTAAATTTGTTGAACAAAACGACTTACGTATTTTAAACATGCTAACCTTTAGCCCGGTAAGCAAATTAAAAAAAAAACGCAATATGTAGGCTACACGAGAACGGAGACGTCGAGTAACCAAAACAAATGCGTTAAACAAATTCGTACACGTTATTTATCAATTTAACTCTAGAATTAAAGGATATACAACGAGAAACAACGTTTGACAACCTTTAAACAGTTTTAATAACTATCTCAAAAATTGTCGCTCTGATGCAAACAACTGATGAGTTATCTACTTAAATTTGATGAACAAAACGACTTACGTATTTTAAACATGCTAACCTTTATCCCGGTAAGCAAATTAAAAAAAAACGCAATATGTAGACTACACGAGAACGGAGACGTCGAGTAACCAAAACAAATGCGTTAAACAAATTCGTACACGTTATTTATCAATTTAACTCTAGAATTAAAGGATATACAACGAGAAACAACGGTTGACAATCTTTAAACAGTTTTAATAACTATCTCAAAAATTATCGCTCTGATGCAAACAACTGATGAGTTATCTACTTAAATTTGATGAACAAAACGACTTACGTATTTTAAACATGCTAACCTTTAGCCCGGTAAGCAAATTAAAAAAAAAACGCAATATGTAGGCTACACGAGAACGGAGACGTCGAGTAACCAAAACAAATGCGTTAAACAAATTCGTACACGTTATTTATCAATTTAACTCTAGAATTAAAGGATATACAACGAGAAACAACGTTTGACAACCTTTAAATAGTTTTAATAACTATCTCAAAAATTGTCGCTCTGATGCAAACAACTGATGAGTTATCTACTTAAATTTGATGAACAAAACGACTTACGTATTTTAAACATGCTAACCTTTAGCCCGGTAAGCAAATTTAAAAAAAACGCAATATGTAGGCTACACGAGAACGGAGACGTCGAGTAACCAAAACAAATGCGTTAAACAAATTCGTACACGTTATTTATCAATTTAACTCTAGAATTAAAGGATATACAACGAGAAACAACGTTTGACAACCTTTAAACAGTTTTAATAACTATCTCAAAAATTGTCGCTCTGATGCAAACAACTGATGAGTTATCTACTTAAATTTGATGAACAAAACGACTTACGTATTTTAAACATGCTAACCTTTAGCCCGGTAAGCAAATTAAAAAAAAAAACGCAATATGTAGGCTACACGAGAACGGAGACGTCCAGTAACCAAAACAAATGCGTTAAACAAATTCGTACACGTTATTTATCAATTTAACTCTAGAATTAAAGGATATACAACGAGAAACAACGTTTGACAACCTTTAAACAGTTTTAATAACTATCTCAAAAATTGTCGCTCTGATGCAAACAACTGATGAGTTATCTACTTAAATTTGATGAAAAAAACGACTTACGTATTTTAAACATGCTAACCTTTAGCCCGGTAAGCAAATTAAAAAAAAAAAACGCAATATGTAGGCTACACGAGAACGGAGACGTCGAGTAACCAAAACAAATGCGTTAAACAAATTCGTACACGTTATTTATCAATTTAACTCTAGAATTAAAGGATATACAACGAGAAACAACGTTTGACAACCTTTAAACAGTTTTAATAACTATCTCAAAAATTGTCGCTCTGATGCAAACAACTGATGAGTTATCTACTTAAATTTGTTGAACAAAACGACTTACGTATTTTAAACATGCTAACCTTTAGCCCGGTAAGCAAATTAAAAAAAAAACGCAATATGTAGGCTACACGAGAACGGAGACGTCGAGTAACCAAAACAAATGCGTTAAACAAATTCGTACACGTTATTTATCAATTTAACTCTAGAATTAAAGGATATACAACGAGAAACAACGTTTGACAACCTTTAAACAGTTTTAATAACTATCTCAAAAATTGTCGCTCTGATGCAAACAACTGATGAGTTATCTACTTAAATTTGATGAACAAAACGACTTACGTATTTTAAACATGCTAACCTTTAGCCCGATAAGCAAATTAAAAAAAAAATGCAACATGTAGGCTACACGAGAACGGAGACGTCGAGTAACCAAAACAAATGCGTTAAACAAATTCGTACACGTTATTTATCAATTTAACTCTAGAATTAAAGGATATACAACGAGAAACAACGTTTGACAACCTTTAAACAGTTTTAATAACTATCTCAAAAATTATCGCTCTGATGCAAACAACTGATGAGTTATCTACTTAAATTTGATGAACAAAACGACTTACGTATTTTAAACATGTTAACCTTTAGCCCGGTAAGCAAATTAAAAAAAAAAACGCAACATGTAGGCTACACGAGAACGGAGACGTCGAGTAACCAAAACAAATGCGTTAAACAAATTCGTACACGTTATTTATCAATTTAACTCTAGAATTAAAGGATATACAACGAGAAACAACGTTTGACAACCTTTAAACAGTTTTAATAACTATCTCAAAAATTGTCGCTCTGATGCAAACAACTGATGAGTTATCTACTTAAATTTGTTGAACAAAACGACTTACGTATTTTAAACATGCTAACCTTTATCCCGGTAAGCAAATTAAAAAAAAAAACGCAATATGTAGGCTACACGAGAACGGAGACGTCGAGTAACCAAAACAAATGCGTTAAACAAATTCGTACACGTTATTTATCAATTTAACTCTAGAATTAAAGGATATACAACGAGAAACAACGTTTGACAACCTTTAAACAGTTTTAATAACTATCTCAAAAATTGTCGCTCTGATGCAAACAACTGATGAGTTATCTACTCAAATTTGTTGAACAAAACGACTTACGCATTTTAAACTTGCTAACCTTTAGCCCGGTAAGCAAATTAAAAAAAAAACGCAATATGTAGGCTACACGAGAACGGAGACGTCGAGTAACCAAAACAAATGCGTTAAACAAATTCGTACACGTTATTTATCAATTTAACTCTAGAATTAAAGGATATACAACGAGAAACAACGTTTGACAACCTTTAAACAGTTTTAATAACTATCTCAAAAATTGTCGCTCTGATGCAAACAACTGATGAGTTATCTACTCAAATTTGTTGAACAAAACGACTTACGTATTTTAAACATGCTAACCTTTAGCCCGGTAAGCAAATTAAAAAAAAAACGCAATATGTAGGCTACACGAGAACAGAGAAGTCGAGTAACCAAAACAAATGCGTTAAACAAATTCGTACACGTTATTTATCAATTTAACTCTAGAATTAAAGGATATACAACGAGAAACAACGTTTGACAACCTTTAAACAGTTTTAATAACTATCTCAAAAATTATCGCTCTGATGCAAACAACTGATGAGTTATCTACTTAAATTTGATGAACAAAACGACTTACGTATTTTAAACATGCTAACCTTTAGCCCGGTAAGCAAATTAAAAAAAAAAAACGCAATATGTAGGCTACACGAGAACGGAGACGTCGAGTAACCAAAACAAATGCGTTAAACAAATTCGTACACGTTATTTATCAATTTAACTCTAGAATTAAAGGATATACAACGAGAAACAACGTTTGACAACCTTTAAACAGTTTTAATAACTATCTCAAAAATTGTCGCTCTGATGCAAACAACTGATGAGTTATCTACTTAAATTTGATGAACAAAACGACTTACGTATTTTAAACATGCTAACCTTTAGCCCGGTAAGCAAATTAAAAAAAAAACGCAATATGTACGCTATACGAGAACGGAGACGTCGAGTAACCAAAACAAATGCGTTAAACAAATTCGTACACGTTATTTATCAATTTAACTCTAGAATTAAAGGATATACAACGAGAAACAACGTTTGACAACCTTTAAACAGTTTTAATAACTATCTCAAAAATTATCGCTCTGATGCAAACAACTGATGAGTTATCTACTTAAATTTGATGAACAAAACGACTTACGTATTTTAAACATGCTAACCTTTAGCCCGGTAAGCAAATTAAAAAAAAAAAACGCAATATGTAGGCTACACGAGAACGGAGACGTCGAGTAACCAAAACAAATGCGTTAAACAAATTCGTACACGTTATTTATCAATTTAACTCTGGAATTAAAGGATATACAACGAGAAACAACGTTTGACAACCTTTAAACAGTTTTAATAACTATCTCAAAAATTATCGCTCTGATGCAAACAACTGATGAGTTATCTACTTAAATTTGATGAACAAAATGACTTACGTATTTTAAGCATGCTAACCTTTAGCCCGGTAAGCAAATTAAAAAAAAAACGGAATATGTAGGCTACACGAGAACGGAGACGTCGAGTAACCAAAACAAATGCGTTAAACAAATTCGTACACGTTATTTATCAATTTAACTCTTAGAATTAAAGGATATACAACGAGAAACAACGTTTGACAACCTTTAAACAGTTTTAATAACTATCTCAAAAATTGTCGCTCTGATGCAAACAACTGCTGAGTTATCTACTTAAATTTGATGAACAAAACGACTTACGTATTTTAAACATGCTAACCTTTAGCCCGGTAAGCAAATTAAAAAAAAAAACGCAATATGTAGGCTACACGAGAACGGAGACGTCGAGTAACCAAAACAAATGCGTTAAACAAATTCGTACACGTTATTTATCAAATTAACTCTAGAATTAAAGGATATACAACGAGAAACAACGTTTGACAACCTTTAAACAGTTTTAATAACTATCTCCAAAATTATCGCTCTGATGCAAACAACTGATGAGTTATCTACTTAAATTTGTTGAAAAAAACGACTTACGTATTATAAACATGCTAACCTTTAGCCCGGTAAGCAAATTAAAAAAAAAACGCAATATGTAGGCTACAGGAGAACGGAGACGTCGAGTAACCAAAACAAATGCGTTAAACAAATTCGCACACGTTATTTATCAATTTAACTCTAGAATTAAAGGATATACAACGAGAAACAACGTTTGACAACCTTTAAACAGTTTTAATAACTATCTCAAAAATTATCGCTCTGATGCAAACAACTGATGAGTTATCTACTTAAATTTGATGAACAAAACGACTTACGTATTTTAAACATGCTAACCTTTAGCCCGGTAAGCAAATTAAAAAAAAAACGCAATATGTAGGCTACACGAGAACGGAGACGTCGAGTAACCAAAACAAATGCGTTAAACAAATTCGTACACGTTATTTATCAATTTAACTCTAGAATTAAAGGATATACAACGAGAAACAACGTTTGACAACCTTTAAACAGTTTTAATAACTATCTCAAAAATTATCGCTCTGATGCAAACAACTGATGAGTTATCTACTTAAATTTGTTGAACAAAACGACTTACGTATTTTAAACATGCTAACCTTTAGCCCGGTAAGCAAATTAAAAAAAAAAACGCAATATGTAGGCTACACGAGAACGGAGACGTCGAGTAACCAAAACAAATGCGTTAAACAAATTCGTACACGTTATTTATCAATTTAACTCTAGAATTAAAGGATATACAACGAGAAACAACGTTTGACAACCTTTAAACGGTTTTAATAACTATCTCAAAAATTATCGCTCTGATGCAAACAACTGATGAGTTATCTACTTAAATTTGTTGAAAAAAACGACTTACGTATTTTAAACATGCTAACCTTTAGCCCGGTAAGCAAATTAAAAAAAAACGCATTATGTAGGCTACACGAGAACGGAGACATCGAGTAACCAAAACAAATGCGTTAAACAAATTCGTACACGTTATTTATCAATTTAACTCTAGAATTAAAGGATATACAACGAGAAACAACGTTTGACAACCTTTAAACAGTTTTAATAACTATCTCAAAAATTATCGCTCTGATGCAAACAACTGATGAGTTATCTACTTAAATTTGTTGAACAAAACGACTTACGTATTTTAAACATGCTAACCTTTAGCCCGGTAAGCAAATTAAAAAAAAAACGCAATATGTAGGCTACACGAGAACGGAGACGTCGAGTAACCAAAACAAATGCGTTAAACAAATTCGTACACGTTATTTATCAATTTAACTCTAGAATTAAAGGATATACAACGAGAAACAACTTTTGACAACCTTTAAACAGTTTTAATAACTATCTCAAAAATTATCGCTCTGATGCAAACAACTGATGAGTTATCTACTCAAATTTGTTGAACAAAACGACTTACGTATTTTAAACATGCTAACCTTTAGCCCGGTAAGCAAATTAAAAAAAAAACGCAATATGTAGGCTACACGAGAACGGAGACGTCGAGTAACCAAAACAAATGCGTTAAACAAATTCGTACACGTTATTTATCAATTTAACTCTAGAATTAAAGGATATACAACGAGAAACAACGTTTGACAACCTTTAAACAGTTTTAATAACTATCTCAAAAATTGCCGCTGTGATGCAAACAACTGATGAGTTATCTACTTAAATTTCATGAACAAAACGACTTACGTATTTTAAACATGCTAACCTTTAGCCCGGTAAGCAAATTAAAAAAAAAAACGCAATATGTAGGCTACACGAGAACGGAGACGTCGAGTAACCAAAACAAATGCGTTAAACAAATTCGTACACGTTATTTAACAATTTAACTCTAGAATTAAAGGATATACAACGAGAAACAACGTTTGACAACCTTTAAACAGTTTTAATAACTATCTCAAAAATTATCGCTCTGATGCAAACAACTGATGAGTTATCTACTTAAATTTGATGAACAAAACGACTTACGTATTTTAAACATGCTAACCTTTAGCCCGGTAAGCAAATTAAAAAAAAAAACGCAATATGTAGGCTACACGAGAACGGAGACGTCGAGTAACCAAAACAAATGCGTTAAACAAATTCGTACACGTTATTTATCAATTTAACTCATAGAATTAAAGGATATACAACGAGAAACAACGTTTGACAACCTTTAAACAGTTTTAATAACTATCTCAAAAATTGTCGCTCTGATGCAAACAACTGATGAGTTATCTACTTAAATTTGATGAACAAAACGACTTACGTATTTTAAACATGCTAACCTTTAGCCCGGTAAGCAAATTAAAAAAAAAAACGCAATATGTAGGCTACACGAGAACGGAGACGTCGAGTAACCAAAACAAATGCGTTAAACAAATTCGTACACGTTATTTATCAATTTAACTCTAGAATTAAAGGATATACAACGAGAAACAACGTTTGACAACCTTTAAACAGTTTTAATAACTATCTCAAAAATTATCGCTCTGATGCAAACAACTGATGAGTTATCTACTTAAATTTGATGAACAAAATGACCTACGTATTTTAAGCATGCTAACCTTTAGCCCGGTAAGCAAATTAAAAAAAAAACGCAATATGTAGGCTACACGAGAACGGAGACGTCGAGTAACCAAAACAAATGCGTTAAACAAATTCGTACACGTTATTTATCAATTTAACTCTTAGAATTAAAGGTTATACAACGAGAAACAACGTTTGACAACCTTTAAACAGTTTTAATAACTATCTCAAAAATTGTCGCTCTGATGCAAACAACTGCTGAGTTATCTACTTAAATTTGATGAACAAAACGACTTACGTATTTTAAACATGCTAACCTTTAGCCCGGTAAGCAAATTAAAAAAAAAACGCAATATGTAGGCTACACGAGAACGGAGACGTCGAGTAACCAAAACAAATGCGTTAAACAAATTCGTACACGTTATTTATCAAATTAACTCTAGAATTAAAGGACATACAACGAGAAACAACGTTTGACAACCTTTAAACAGTTTTAATAACTATCTCAAAAATTATCGCTCTGATGCAAACAACTGATGAGTTATCTACTTAAATTTGTTGAAAAAAACGACTTACGCATTTTAAACATGCTAACCTTTAGCCCGGTAAGCAAATTAAAAAAAAAAAACGCAATATGTAGGCTACACGAGAACGGAGACAGCGAGTAACCAAAACAAATGCGTTAAACAAATTCGCACACGTTATTTATCAATTTAACTCTAGAATTAAAGGATATACAACGAGAAACAACGTTTGACATCCTTTAAACAGTTTTAATAACTATCTCAAAAATTATCGCTCTGATGCAAACAACTGATGAGTTATCTACTTAAATTTGATGAACAAAACGACTTACGTATTTTAAACATGCTAACCTTTAGCCCGGTAAGCAAATTAAAAAAAAAAACGCAATATGTAGGCTACACGAGAACGGAGACGTCGAGTAACCAAAACAAATGCGTTAAACAAATTCGTACACGTTTTTTATCAATTTAACTCTAGAATTAAAGGATATACAACGAGAAACAACGTTTGACAACCTTTAAACAGTTTTAATAACTATCTCAAAAATTATCGCTCTGATGCAAACAACTGATGAGTTATCTACTTAAATTTGTTGAACAAAACGACTTACGTATTTTAAACATGCTAACCTTTAGCCCGGTAAGCAAATTAAAAAAAAAACGCAATATGTAGGCTACACGAGAACGGAGACGTCGAGTAACCAAAACAAATGCGTTAAACAAATTCGTACACGTTATTTATCAATTTAACTCTAGAATTAAAAGATATACAACGAGAAACAACGTTTGACAACCTTTAAACGGTTTTAATAACTATCTCAAAAATTATCGCTCTGATGCAAACAACTGATGAGTTATCTACTTAAATTTGTTGAAAAAAACGACTTACGTATTTTAAACATGCTAACCTTTAGCCCGGTAAGCAAATTAAAAAAAAAACGCATTATGTAGGCTACACGAGAACGGAGACATCGAGTAACCAAAACAAATGCGTTAAACAAATTCGTACACGTTATTTATCAATTTAACTCTAGAATTAAAGGATATACAACGAGAAACAACGTTTGACAACCTTTAAACAGTTTTAATAACTATCTCAAAAATTATCGCTCTGATGCAAACAACTGATGAGTTATCTACTTAAATTTGTTGAACAAAACGACTTACGTATTTTAAACATGCTAACCTTTAGCCCGGTAAGCAAATTAAAAAAAAAACGCAATATGTAGGCTACACGAGAACGGAGACGTCGAGTAACCAAAACAAATGCGTTAAACAAATTCGTACACGTTATTTATCAATTTAACTCTAGAATTAAAGGATATACAACGAGAAACAACTTTTGACAACCTTTAAACAGTTTTAATAACTATCTCAAAAATTATCGCTCTGATGCAAACAACTGATGAGTTATCTACTCAAATTTGTTGAACAAAACGACTTACGTATTTTAAACATGCTAACCTTTAGCCCGGTAAGCAAATTAAAAAAAAAACGCAATATGTAGGCTACACGAGAACGGAGACGTCGAGTAACCAAAACAAATGCGTTAAACAAATTCGTACACGTTATTTATCAATTTAACTCTAGAATTAAAGGATATACAACGAGAAACAACGTTTGACAACCTTTAAACAGTTTTAATAACTATCTCAAAAATTGTCGCTCTGATGCAAACAACTGATGAGTTATCTACTTAAATTTGATGAACAAAACGACTTACGTATTTTAAACATGCTAACCTTTAGCCCGGTAAGCAAATTAAAAAACAAAACGCAATATGTAGGCTACACGAGAACGGAGACGTCGAGTAACCAAAACAAATGCGTTAAACAAATTCGTACACGTTATTTATCAATTTAACTCTAGAATTAAAGGATATACAACGAGAAACAACGTTTGACAACCTTTAAACAGTTTTAATAACTATCTCAAAAATTGTCGCTCTGATGCAAACAACTGATGAGTTATCTACTTAAATTTGTTGAACAAAACGACTTACGTATTCTAAACATGCTAACCTTTAGCCCGGTAAGCAAATTAAAAAAAAAACGCAATATGTAGGCTACACGAGAACGGAGACGTCGAGTAACCAAAACAAATGCGTTAAACAAATTCGTACACGTTATTTATCAATTTAACTCTAGAATTAAAGGATATACAACGAGAAACAACGTTTGACAACCTTTAAACAGTTTTAATAACTATCTCAAAAATTGTCGCTCTGATGCAAACAACTGATGAGTTATCTACTCAGATTTGTTGAACAAAACGACTTACGTATTTTAAACATGCTAACCTTTAGCCCGGTAAGCAAATTAAAAAAAAAACGCAATATGTAGGCTACACGAGAACGGAGACGTCGAGTAACCAAAACAAATGCGTTAAACAAATTCGTACACGTTATTTATCAATTTAACTCTAGAATTAAAGGATATACAACGAAAAACAACGTTTGACAACCTTTAAACAGTTTTAATAACTATCTCAAAAATTGTCGCTCTGATGCAAACAACTGATGAGTTATCTACTTAAATTTGATGAACAAAACGACTTACGTATTTTAAACATGCTAACCTTTAGCCCGGTAAGCAAATTAAAAAAAAACGCAATATGTAGGCTACACGAGAACGGAGACGTCGAGTAACCAAAACAAATGCGTTAAATAAATTCGTACACGTTATTTATCAATTTAACTCTAGAATTAAAGGATATACAACGAGAAACAACGTTTGACAACCTTTAAACAGTTTTAATAACTATCTCAAAAATTGTCGCTCTGATGCAAACAACTGATGAGTTATCTACTTAAATTTGATGAACAAAACGACTTACGTATTTTAAACATGCTAACCTTTAGCCCGGTAAGCAAATTAAAAAAAAAACGCAATATGTAGGCTACACGAGAACGGAGACGTCGAGTAACCAAAACAAATGCGTTAAACAAATTCGTACACGTTATTTATCAATTTAACTCTAGAATTAAAGGATATACAACGAGAAACAACGTTTGACAACCTTTAAACAGTTTTAATAACTATCTCAAAAATTATCGCTCTGATGCAAACAACTGCTGAGTTATCTACTCAAATTTGTTGAACAAAACGACTTACGTATTTTAAACATGCTAACCTTTAGCCCGGTAAGCAAATTTAAAAAAAAACGCAATATGTAGGCTACACGAGAACGGAGACGTCGAGTAACCAAAACAAATGCGTTAAACAAATTCGTACACGTTATTTATCAATTTAACTCTAGAATTAAAGGATATACAACGAGAAACAACGTTTGACAACCTTTAAAGAGTTTTAATAACTATCTCAAAAATTGTCGCTCTGATGCAAACAACTGCTGAGTTATCTACTCAAATTTGTTGAACAAAACGACTTACGTATTTTAAACATGCTAACCTTTAGCCCGGTAAGCAAATTAAAAAAAAAACGCAATATGTAGGCTACACGAGAACGGAGACGTCGAGTAACCAAAACAAATGCGTTAAACAAATTCGTACACGTTATTTATCAATTTAACTCTAGAATTAAAGGATATACAACGAGAAACAACGTTTGACAACCTTTAAACAGTTTTAATAACTATCTCAAAAATTGTCCCTCTGATGCAAACAACTGATGAGTTATCTACTTAAATTGGATGAACAAAACGACTTACGTATTTTAAACTTGCTAACCTTTAGCCCGGTAAGCAAATTAAAAAAAAAAACGCAATATGTAGGCTACACGAGAACGGAGACGTCGGGTAACCAAAACAAATGCGTTAAACAAATTCGTACACGTTATTTATCAATTTAACTCTAGAATTAAAGGATATACAACGAGAAACAACGTTTGACAACCTTTAAACAGTTTTAATAACTATCTCAAAAATTGTCGCTCTGATGCAAACAACTGCTGAGTTATCTACTCAAATTTGTTGAACAAAACGACTTACGTATTTTAAACATGCTAACCTTTAGCCCGGTAAGCAAATTAAAAAAAAAACGCAATATGTAGGCTACACGAGAACGGAGACGTCGAGTAACCAAAACAAATGCGTTAAACAAATTCGTACACGTTATTTATCAATTTAACTCTAGAATTAAAGGATATACAACGAGAAACAACGTTTGACAACCTTTAAACAGTTTTAATAACTATCTCAAAAATTGTCGCTCTGATGCAAACAACTGATGAGTTATCTACTCAAATTTGTTGAACAAAACGACTTACGTATTTTAAACATGCTAACCTTTAGCCCGGTAAGCAAATTAAAAAAAAAACGCAATATGTAGGCTACACGAGAACGGAGACGTCGAGTAACCAAAACAAATGCGTTAAACAAATTCGTACACGTTATTTATCAATTTAACTCTAGAATTAAAGGATATACAACGAGAAACAACGTTTGACAACCTTTAAACAGTTTTAATAACTATCTCAAAAATTGTCGCTCTGATGCAAACAACTGATGAGTTATCTACTTAAATTTGTTGAACAAAACGACTTACGTATTTTAAACATGCTAACCTTTAGCCCGGTAAGCAAATTAAAAAAAACGCAATATGTAGGCTACACGAGAACGGAGACGTCGAGTAACCAAAACAAATGCGTTAAACAAATTCGTACACGTTATTTATCAATTTAACTCTAGAATTAAAGGATATACAACGAGAAACAACGTTTGACAACCTTTAAACAGTTTTTATAACTATCTCAAAAATTGTCGCTCTGATGAGTTATCTACTTAAATTTGTTGAACAAAACGATTTACGTATTTTAAACATGCTAACCTTTAGCCCGGTAAGCAAATTAAAAAAAAAGCGCAATATGTAGGCTACACGAGAACGGAGACGTCGAGTAACCAAAACAAATGCGTTAAACAAATTCGTACACGTTATTTATCAATTTAACTCTAGAATTAAAGGATATACAACGAGAAACAACGTTTGACAACCTTTAAACAGTTTTAATAACTATCTCAAAAATTGTCGCTCTGATGCAAACAACTGATGAGTTATCTACTTAAATTTGATGAACAAAACGACTTACGTATTTTAAACATGCTAACCTTTAGCCCGGTAAGCAAATTAAAAAAAAAAACGCAATATGTAGGCTACACGAGAACGGAGACGTCGAGTAACCAAAACAAATGCGTTAAACAAATTCGTACACGTTATTTAACAATTTAACTCTAGAATTAAAGGATATACAACGAGAAACAACGTTTGACAACCTTTAAACAGTTTTAATAACTATCTCAAAAATTATCGCTCTGATGCAAACAACTGATGAGTTATCTACTTAAATTTGATGAACAAAACGACTTACGTATTTTAAACATGCTAACCTTTAGCCCGGTAAGCAACTTAAAAAAAAAAACGCAATATGTAGGCTACACGAGAACGGAGACGTCGAGTAACCAAAACAAATGCGTTAAACAAATTCGTACACGTTATTTATCAATTTAACTCTTAGAATTAAAGGATATACAACGAGAAACAACGTTTGACAACCTTTAAACAGTTTTAATAACTATCTCAAAAATTGTCGCTCTGATGCAAACAACTGATGAGTTATCTACTTAAATTTGATGAACAAAACGACTTACGTATTTTAAACATGCTAACCTTTAGCCCGGTAAGCAAATTAAAAAAAAAAACGCAATATGTAGGCTACACGAGAACGGAGACGTCGAGTAACCAAAACAAATGCGTTAAACAAATTCGTACACGTTATTTATCAATTTAACTCTAGAATTAAAGGATATACAACGAGAAACAACGTTTGACAACCTTTAAACAGTTTTAATAACTATCTCAAAAATTATCGCTCTGATGCAAACAACTGATGAGTTATCTACTTAAATTTGATGAACAAAATGACTTACGTATTTTAAGCATGCTAACCTTTAGCCCGGTAAGCAAATTAAAAAAAAAACGCAATATGTAGGCTACACGAGAACGGAGACGTCGAGTAACCAAAACAAATGCGTTAAACAAATTCGTACACGTTATTTATCAATTTAACTCTTAGAATTAAAGGATATACAACGAGAAACAACGTTTGACAACCTTTAAACAGTTTTAATAACTATCTCAAAAATTGTCGCTCTGATGCAAACAACTGCTGAGTTATCTACTTAAATTTGATGAACAAAACGACTTACGTATTTTAAACATGCTAACCTTTAGCCCGGTAAGCAAATTAAAAAAAAAACGCAATATGTAGGCTACACGAGAGCGGAGACGTCGAGTAACCAAAACAAATGCGTTAAACAAATTCGTACACGTTATTTATCAAATTAACTCTAGAATTAAAGGATATACAACGAGAAACAAAGTTTGACAACCTTTAAACAGTTTTAATAACTATCTCAAAAATTATCGCTCTGATGCAAACAACTGATGAGTTATCTACTTAAATTTGTTGAAAAAAACGACTTACGTATTTTAAACATGCTAACCTTTAGCCCGGTAAGCAAATTAAAAAAAAAACGCAATATGTAGGCTACACGAGAACGGAGACGTCGAGTAACCAAAACAAATGCGTTAAACAAATTCGCACACGTTATTTATCAATTTAACTCTAGAATTAAAGGATATACAACGAGAAACAACGTTTGACATCCTTTAAACAGTTTTAATAACTATCTCAAAAATTATCGCTCTGATGCAAACAACTGATGAGTTATCTACTTAAATTTGATGAACAAAACGACTTACGTATTTTAAACATGCTAACCTTTAGCCCGGTAAGCAAATTAAAAAAAAAAACGCAATATGTAGGCTACACGAGAACGGAGACGTCGAGTAACCAAAACAAATGCGTTAAACAAATTCGTACACGTTTTTATCAATTTAACTCTAGAATTAAAGGATATACAACGAGAAACAACGTTTGACAACCTTTAAACAGTTTTAATAACTATCTCAAAAATTATCGCTCTGATGCAAACAACTGATGAGTTATCTACTTAAATTTGTTGAACAAAACGACTTACGTATTTTAAACATGCTAACCTTTAGCCCGGTAAGCAAATTAAAAAAAAAACGCAATATGTAGGCTACACGAGAACGGAGACGTCGAGTAACCAAAACAAATGCGTTAAACAAATTCGTACACGTTATTTATCAATTTAACTCTAGAATTAAAGGATATACAACGAGAAACAACGTTTGACAACCTTTAAACGGTTTTAATAACTATCTCAAAAATTATCGCTCTGATGCAAACAACTGATGAGTTATCTACTTAAATTTGTTGAAAAAAACGACTTACGTATTTTAAACATGCTAACCTTTAGCCCGGTAAGCAAATTAAAAAAAAAACGCATTATGTAGGCTACACGAGAACGGAGACATCGAGTAACCAAAACAAATGCGTTAAACAAATTCGTACACGTTATTTATCAATTTAACTCTAGAATTAAAGGATATACAACGAGAAACAACGTTTGACAACCTTTAAACAGTTTTAATAACTATCTCAAAAATTATCGCTCTGATGCAAACAACTGATGAGTTATCTACTTAAATTTGTTGAACAAAACGACTTACGTATTTTAAACATGCTAACCTTTAGCCCGGTAAGCAAATTAAAAAAAAAACGCAATATGTAGGCTACACGAGAACGGAGACGTCGAGTAACCAAAACAAATGCGTTAAACAAATTCGTACACGTTATTTATCAATTTAACTCTAGAATTAAAGGATATACAACGAGAAACAACTTTTGACAACCTTTAAACAGTTTTAATAACTATCTCAAAAATTATCGCTCTGATGCAAACAACTGATTCAAATTTGTTGAACAAAACGACTTACGTATTTTAAACATGCTAACCTTTAGCCCGGTAAGCAAATTAAAAAAAAACGCAATATGTAGGCTACACGAGAACGGAGACGTCGAGTAACCAAAACAAATGCGTTAAACAAATTCGTACACGTTATTTATCAATTTAACTCTAGAATTAAAGGATATACAACGAGAAACAACGTTTGACAACCTTTAAACAGTTTTAATAACTATCTCAAAAATTGTCGCTCTGATGCAAACAACTGATGAGTTATCTACTTAAATTTGATGAACAAAACGACTTACGTATTTTAAACATGCTAACCTTTAGCCCGGTAAGCAAATTAAAAAACAAAACGCAATATGTAGGCTACACGAGAACGGAGACGTCGAGTAACCAAAACAAATGCGTTAAACAAATTCGTACACGTTATTTATCAATTTAACTCTAGAATTAAAGGATATACAACGAGAAACAACGTTTGACAACCTTTAAACAGTTTTAATAACTATCTCAAAAATTGTCGCTCTGATGCAAACAACTGATGAGTTATCTACTTAAATTTGTTGAACAAAACGACTTACGTATTCTAAACATGCTAACCTTTAGCCCGGTAAGCAAATTAAAAAAAAAACGCAATATGTAGGCTACACGAGAACGGAGACGTCGAGTAACCAAAACAAATGCGTTAAACAAATTCGTACACGTTATTTATCAATTTAACTCTAGAATTAAAGGATATACAACGAGAAACAACGTTTGACAACCTTTAAACAGTTTTAATAACTATCTCAAAAATTGTCGCTCTGATGCAAACAACTGATGAGTTATCTACTCAGATTTGTTGAACAAAACGACTTACGTATTTTAAACATGCTAACCTTTAGCCCGGTAAGCAAATTAAAAAAAAAACGCAATATGTAGGCTACACGAGAACGGAGACGTCGAGTAACCAAAACAAATGCGTTAAACAAATTCGTACACGTTATTTATCAATTTAACTCTAGAATTAAAGGATATACAACGAAAAACAACGTTTGACAACCTTTAAACAGTTTTAATAACTATCTCAAAAATTGTCGCTCTGATGCAAACAACTGATGAGTTATCTACTTAAATTTGATGAACAAAACGACTTACGTATTTTAAACATGCTAACCTTTAGCCCGGTAAGCAAATTAAAAAAAAACGCAATATGTAGGCTACACGAGAACGGAGACGTCGAGTAACCAAAACAAATGCGTTAAATAAATTCGTACACGTTATTTATCAATTTAACTCTAGAATTAAAGGATATACAACGAGAAACAACGTTTGACAACCTTTAAACAGTTTTAATAACTATCTCAAAAATTGTCGCTCTGATGCAAACAACTGATGAGTTATCTACTTAAATTTGATGAACAAAACGTCTTACGTATTTTAAACATGCTAACCTTTAGCCCGGTAAGCAAATTAAAAAAAAAACGCAATATGTAGGCTACACGAGAACGGAGACGTCGAGTAACCAAAACAAATGCGTTAAACAAATTCGTACACGTTATTTATCAATTTAACTCTAGAATTAAAGGATATACAACGAGAAACAACGTTTGACAACCTTTAAACAGTTTTAATAACTATCTCAAAAATTATCGCTCTGATGCAAACAACTGCTGAGTTATCTACTCAAATTTGTTGAACAAAACGACTTACGTATTTTAAACATGCTAACCTTTAGCCCGGTAAGCAAATTTAAAAAAAAACGCAATATGTAGGCTACACGAGAACGGAGACGTCGAGTAACCAAAACAAATGCGTTAAACAAATTCGTACACGTTATTTATCAATTTAACTCTAGAATTAAAGGATATACAACGAGAAACAACGTTTGACAACCTTTAAAGAGTTTTAATAATTATCTCAAAAATTGTCGCTCTGATGCAAACAACTGCTGAGTTATCTACTCAAATTTGTTGAACAAAACGACTTACGTATTTTAAACATGCTAACCTTTAGCCCGGTAAGCAAATTAAAAAAAAAAACGCAATATGTAGGCTACACGAGAACGGAGACGTCGAGTAACCAAAACAAATGCGTTAAACAAATTCGTACACGTTATTTATCAATTTAACTCTAGAATTAAAGGATATACAACGAGAAACAACGTTTGACAACCTTTAAACAGTTTTAATAACTATCTCAAAAATTGTCCCTCTGATGCAAACAACTGATGAGTTATCTACTTAAATTGGATGAACAAAACGACTTACGTATTTTAAACATGCTAACCTTTAGCCCGGTAAGCAAATTAAAAAAAAAACGCAATATGTAGGCTACACGAGAACGGAGACGTCGAGTAACCAAAACAAATGCGTTAAACAAATTCGTACACGTTATTTATCAATTTAACTCTAGAATTAAAGGATATACAACGAGAAACAACGTTTGACAACCTTTAAACAGTTTTAATAACTATCTCAAAAATTGTCGCTCTGATGCAAACAACTGCTGAGTTATCTACTCAAATTTGTTGAACAAAACGACTTACGTATTTTAAACATGCTAACCTTTAGCCCGGTAAGCAAATTAAAAAAAAAACGCAATATGTAGGCTACACGAGAACGGAGACGTCGAGTAACCAAAACAAATGCGTTAAACAAATTCGTACACGTTATTTATCAATTTAACTCTAGAATTAAAGGATATACAACGAGAAACAACGTTTGACAACCTTTAAACAGTTTTAATAACTATCTCAAAAATTGTCGCTCTGATGCAAACAACTGATGAGTTATCTACTCAAATTTGTTGAACAAAACGACTTACGTATTTTAAACATGCTAACCTTTAGCCCGGTAAGCAAATTAAAAAAAAAACGCATATGTAGGCTGCACGAGAACGGAGACGTCGAGTAACCAAAACAAATGCGTTAAACTAATTCGTACACGTTATTTATCAATTTAACTCTAGAATTAAAGGATATACAACGAGAAACAACGTTTGACAACCTTTAAACAGTTTTAATAACTATCTCAAAAATTGTCGCTCTGATGCAAACAACTGATGAATTATCTACTTAAATTTGTTGAACAAAACGACTTACGTATTTTAAACATGCTAACCTTTAGCCCGGTAAGCAAATTAAAAAAAAAACGCAATATGTAGGCTACACGAGAACGGAGACGTCGAGTAACCAAAACAAATGCGTTAAACAAATTCGTACACGTTATTTATCAATGTAACTCTAGAATTAAAGGATATACAACGAGAAACAACGTTTGACAACCTTTAAACAGTTTTAATAACTATCTCAAAAATTGTCGCTCTGATGCAAACAACTGATGAGTTATCTACTTAAATTTGATGAACAAAACGACTTACGTATTTTAAACATGCTAACCTTTAGCCCGGTAAGCAAATTAAAAAAAAAAACGCAATATGTAGGCTACACGAGAACGGAGACGTCGAGTAACCAAAACAAATGCGTTAAACAAATTCGTACACGTTATTTATCAATTTAACTCTAGAATTAAAGGATATACAACGAGAAACAACGTTTGACAACCTTTAAACAGTTTTAGTAACTATCTCAAAAATTATCGCTCTGATGCAAACAACTGATGAGCTATCTACTTAAATTTGATGAACAAAATGACTTACGTATTTTAAGCATGCTAACCTTTAGCCCGGTAAGCAAATAAAAAAAAAAACGCAATATGTAGGCTACACGAGAACGGAGACGTCTAGTAACCAAAACAAATGCGTTAAACAAATTCGTACACGTTATTTATCAATTCAACTCTTAGAATTAAAGGATATACAACGAGAAACAACGTTTGACAACCTTTAAACAGTTTTAATAACTATCTCAAAAATTGTCGCTCTGATGCAAACAACTGCTGAGTTATCTACTTAAATTTGATGAACAAAACGACTTACGTATTTTAAACATGCTAACCTTTAGCCCGGTAAGCAAATTAAAAAAAAAACGCAATATGTAGGCTACACGAGAACGGAGACGTCGAGTAACCAAAACAAATGCGTTAAACAAATTCGTACACGTTATTTATCAAATTAACTCTAGAATTAAAGGATATACAACGAGAAACAACGTTTGACAACCTTTAAACAGTTTTAATAACTATCTCAAAAATTATCGCTCTGATGCAAACAACTGATGAGTTATCTACTTAAATTTGTTGAAAAAAACGACTTACGTATTTTAAACATGCTAACCTTTAGCCCGGTAAGCAAATTAAAAAAAAAACGCAATATGTAGGCTACACGAGAACGGAGACGTCGAGTAACCAAAACAAATGCGTTAAACAAATTCGCACACGTTATTTATCAATTTAACTCTAGAATTAAAGGATATACAACGAGAAACAACGTTTGACATCCTTTAAACAGTTTTAATAACTATCTCAAAAATTATCGCTCTGATGCAAACAACTGATGAGTTATCTACTTAAATTTGATGAACAAAACGACTTACGTATTTTAAACATGCTAACCTTTAGCCCGGTAAGCAAATTAAAAAAAAAAACGCAATATGTAGGCTACACGAGAACGGAGACGTCGAGTAACCAAAACAAATGCGTTAAACAAATTCGTACACGTTTTTTATCAATTTAACTCTAGAATTAAAGGATATACAACGAGAAACAAGGTTTGACAACCTTTAAACAGTTTTAATAACTATCTCAAAAATTATCGCTCTGATGCAAACAACTGATGAGTTATCTACTTAAATTTGTTGAACAAAACGACTTACGTATTTTAAACATGCTAACCTTTAGCCCGGTAAGCAAATTAAAAAAAAAACGCAATATGTAGGCTACACGAGAACGGAGACGTCGAGTAACCAAAACAAATGCGTTAAACAAATTCGTACACGTTATTTATCAATTTAACTCTAGAATTAAAGGATATACAACGAGAAACAACGTTTGACAACCTTTAAACGGTTTTAATAACTATCTCAAAAATTATCGCTCTGATGCAAACAACTGATGAGTTATCTACTTAAATTTGTTGAAAAAAACGACTTACGTATTTTAAACATGCTAACCTTTAGCCCGGTAAGCAAATTAAAAAAAAAACGCATTATGTAGGCTACACGAGAACGGAGACATCGAGTAACCAAAACAAATGCGTTAAACAAATTCGTACACGTTATTTATCAATTTAACTCTAGAATTAAAGGATATACAACGAGAAACAACGTTTGACAACCTTTAAACAGTTTTAATAACTATCTCAAAAATTATCGCTCTGATGCAAACAACTGATGAGTTATCTACTTAAATTTGTTGAACAAAACGACTTACGTATTTTAAACATGCTAACCTTTAGCCCGGTAAGCAAATTAAAAAAAAAACGCAATATGTAGGCTACACGAGAACGGAGACGTCGAGTAACCAAAACAAATGCGTTAAACAAATTCGTACACGTTATTTATCAATTTAACTCTAGAATTAAAGGATATACAACGAGAAACAACTTTTGACAACCTTTAAACAGTTTTAATAACTATCTCAAAAATTATCGCTCTGATGCAAACAACTGATGAGTTATCTACTCAAATTTGTTGAACAAAACGACTTACGTATTTTAAACATGCTAACCTTTAGCCCGGTAAGCAAATTAAAAAAAAAACGCAATATGTAGGCTACACGAGAACGGAGACGTCGAGTAACCAAAACAAATGCGTTAAACAAATTCGTACACGTTATTTATCAATTTAACTCTAGAATTAAAGGATATACAACGAGAAACAACGTTTGACAACCTTTAAACAGTTTTAATAACTATCTCAAAAATTGTCGCTCTGATGCAAACAACTGATGAGTTATCTACTCAAATTTGATGAACAAAACGACTTACGTATTTTAAACATGCTAACCTTTAGCCCGGTAAGCAAATTAAAAAAAAAAACGCAATATGTAGGCTACACGAGAACGGAGACGTCGAGTAACCAAAACAAATGCGTTAAACAAATTCGTACACGTTATTTATCAATATAACTCTAGAATTAAAGGATATACAACGAGAAACAACGTTTGACAACCTTTAAACAGTTTTAATAACTATCTCAAAAATTGTCGCTCTGATGCAAACAACTGATGAGTTATCTACTTAAATTTGTTGAACAAAACGACTTACGTATTCTAAACATGCTAACCTTTAGCCCGGTAAGCAAATTAAAAAAAAAAACGCAATATGTAGGCTACACGAGAACGGAGACGTCGAGTAACCAAAACAAATGCGTTAAACAAATTCGTACACGTTATTTATCAATTTAACTCTAGAATTAAAGGATATACAACGAGAAACAACGTTTGACAACCTTTAAACAGTTTTAATAACTATCTCAAAAATTGTCGCTCTGATGCAAACAACTGATGAGTTATCTACTCAGATTTGTTGAACAAAACGACTTACGTATTTTAAACATGCTAACCTTTAGCCCGGTAAGCAAATTAAAAAAAAAACGCAATATGTAGGCTACACGAGAACGGAGACGTCGAGTAACCAAAACAAATGCGTTAAACAAATTCGTACACGTTATTTATCAATTTAACTCTAGAATTAAAGGATATACAACGAAAAACAACGTTTGACAACCTTTAAACAGTTTTAATAACTATCTCAAAAATTGTCGCTCTGATGCAAACAACTGATGAGTTATCTACTTAAATTTGATGAACAAAACGACTTACGTATTTTAAACATGCTAACCTTTAGCCCGGTAAGCAAATTAAAAAAAAACGCAATATGTAGGCTACACGAGAACGGAGACGTCGAGTAACCAAAACAAATGCGTTAAACAAATTCGTACACGTTATTTATCAATTTAACTCTAGAATTAAAGGATATACAACGAGAAACAACGTTTGACAACCTTTAAACAGTTTTAATAACTATCTCAAATTTTGTCGCTCTGATGCAAACAACTGATGAGTTATCTACTCAGATTTGTTGAACAAAACGACTTACGTATTTTAAACATGCTAACCTTTAGCCCGGTAAGCAAATTAAAAAAAAAACGCAATATGTAGGCTACACGAGAACGGAGACGTCGAGTAACCAAAACAAATGCGTTAAACAAATTCGTACACGTTATTTATCAATTTAACTCTAGAATTAAAGGATATACAACGAGAAACAACGTTTGACAACCTTTAAACAGTTTTAATAACTATCTCAAAAATTGTCGCTCTGATGCAAACAACTGATGAGTTATCTATTCAGATTTGTTGAACAAAACGACTTACGTATTTTAAACATGCTAACATTTAGCCCGGTAAGCAAATTAAAAAAAAACGCAATATGTAGGCTACACGAGAACGGAGACGTCGAGTAACCAAAACAAATGCGTTAAACAAATTCGTACACGTTATTTATCAATTTAACTCTAGAATTAAAGGATATACAACGAGAAACAACGTTTGACAACCTTTAAACAGTTTTAATAACTATCTCAAAAATTATCGCTCTGATGCAAACAACTGCTGAGTTATCTACTCAAATTTGTTGAACAAAACGACTTACGTATTTTAAACATGCTAACCTTTAGCCCGGTAAGCAAATTTAAAAAAAAACGCAATATGTAGGCTACACGAGAACGGAGACGTCGAGTAACCAAAACAAATGCGTTAAACAAATTCGTACACGTTATTTATCAATTTAACTCTAGAATTAAAGGATATACAACGAGAAACAACGTTTGACAACCTTTAAAGAGTTTTAATAACTATCTCAAAAATTGTCGCTCTGATGCAAACAACTGCTGAGTTATCTACTCAAATTTGTTGAACAAAACGACTTACGTATTTTAAACATGCTAACCTTTAGCCCGGTAAGCAAATTAAAAAAAAAAAACGCAATATGTAGGCTACACGAGAACGGAGACGTCGAGTAACCAAAACAAATGCGTTAAACAAATTCGTACACGTTATTTATCAATTTAACTCTAGAATTAAAGGATATACAACGAGAAACAACGTTTGACAACCTTTAAACAGTTTTAATAACTATCTCAAAAATTGTCCCTCTGATGCAAACAACTGATGAGTTATCTACTTAAATTGGATGAACAAAACGACTTACGTATTTTAAACATGCTAACCTTTAGCCCGGTAAGCAAATTAAAAAAAAAAACGCAATATGTAGGCTACACGAGAACGGAGACGTCGAGTAACCAAAACAAATGCGTTAAAACAATTTCGTACACGTTATTTATCAATTTAACTCTAGAATTAAAGGATATACAACGAGAAACAACGTTTGACAACCTTTAAACAGTTTTAATAACTATCTCAAAAATTGTCGCTCTGATGCAAACAACTGCTGAGTTATCTACTCAAATTTGTTGAACAAAACGACTTACGTATTTTAAACATGCTAACCTTTAGCCCGGTAAGCAAATTAAAAAAAAAACGCAATATGTAGGCTACACGAGAACGGAGACGTCGAGTAACCAAAACAAATGCGTTAAACAAATTCGTACACGTTATTTATCAATTTAACTCTAGAATTAAAGGATATACAACGAGAAACAACGTTTGACAACCTTTAAACAGTTTTAATAACTATCTCAAAAATTGTCGCTCTGATGCAAACAACTGATGAGTTATCTACTCAAATTTGTTGAACAAAACCACTTACGTATTTTAAACATGCTAACCTTTAGCCCGGTAAGCAAATTAAAAAAAAAACGCAATATGTAGGCTACACGAGAACGGAGACGTCGAGTAACCAAAACAAATGCGTTAAACAAATTCGTACACGTTATTTATCAATTTAACTCTAGAATTAAAGGATATACAACGAGAAACAACGTTTGACAACCTTTAAACAGTTTTAATAACTATCTCAAAAATTGTCGCTCTGATGCAAACAACTGATGAGTTATCTACTTAAATTTGTTGAACAAAACGACTTACGTATTTTAAACATGCTAACCTTTAGCCCGGTAAGCAAATTAAAAAAAAAACGCAATATGTAGGCTACACGAGAACGGAGACGTCGAGTAACCAAAACAAATGCGTTAAACAAATTCGTACACGTTATTTATCAATGTAACTCTAGAATTAAAGGATATACAACGAGAAACAACGTTTGACAACCTTTAAACAGTTTTAATAACTATCTCAAAAAGTATCGCTCTGATGCAAACAACTGATGAGTTATCTACTCAAATTTGTTGAACAAAGCGACTTACGTATTTTAAACATGCTAACCTTTAGCCCGGTAAGCAAATTAAAAAAAAAACGCAATTTGTAGGCTACACGAGAACGGAGACGTCGAGTAACCAAAACAAATGCGTTAAACAAATTCGTACACGTTATTTATCAATTTAACTCTAGAATTAAAGGATATACAACGAGAAACAACGTTTGAAAACCTTTAAACAGTTTTAATAACTATCTCAAAAATTGTCGCTCTGATGCAAACAACTGATGAGTTATCTACTTAAATTTGTTGAACAAAACGACTTACGTATTCTAAACATGCTAACCTTTAGCCCGGTAAGCAAATTAAAAAAAAACGCAATATGTAGGCTACACGAGAACGGAGAAGTCGAGTAACCAAAACAAATGCGTTAAACAAATTCGTACACGTTATTTATCAATTTAACTCTAGAATTAAAGGATATACAACGAGAAACAACGTTTGACAACCTTTAAACAGTTTTAATAACTATCTCAAAAATTGTCGCTCTGATGCAAACAACTGATGAGTTATCTACTCAGATTTGTTGAACAAAACGACTTACGTATTTTAAAAATGCTAACCTTTAGCCCGGTAAGCAAATTAAAAAAAAAACGCAATATGTAGGCTACACGAGAACGGAGACGTCGAGTAACCAAAACAAATGCGTTAAACAAATTCGTACACGTTATTTATCAATTTAACTCTAGAATACAACGAAAAACAACGTTTGACAACCTTTAAACAGTTTTAATAACTATCTCAAAAATTGTCGCTCTGATGCAAACAACTGATGAGTTATCTACTTAAATTTGATGAACAAAACGACTTACGTATTTTAAACATGCTAACCTTTAGCCCGGTAAACAAATTAAAAAAAAACGCAATATGTAGGCTACACGAGAACGGAGACGTCGAGTAACCAAAACAAATGCGTTAAATAAATTCGTACACGTTATTTATCAATTTAACTCTAGAATTAAAGGATATACAACGAGAAACAACGTTTGACAACCTTTAAACAGTTTTAATAACTATCTCAAAAATTGTCGCTCTGATGCAAACAACTGATGAGTTATCTACTTAAATTTGATGAACAAAACGACTTACGTATTTTAAACATGCTAACCTTTAGCCCGGTAAGCAAATTAAAAAAAAAACGCAATATGTAGGCTACACGAGAACGGAGACGTCGAGTAACCAAAACAAATGCGTTAAACAAATTCGTACACGTTATTTATCAATTTAACTCTAGAATTAAAGGATATACAACGAGAAACAACGTTTGACAACCTTTAAACAGTTTTAATAACTATCTCAAAAATTATCGCTCTGATGCAAACAACTGCTGAGTTATCTACTCAAATTTGTTGAACAAAACGACTTACGTATTTTAAACATGCTAACCTTTAGTCCGGTAAGCAAATTTAAAAAAAAACGCAATATGTAGGCTACACGAGAACGGAGACGTCGAGTAACCAAAACAAATGCGTTAAACAAATTCGTACATGTTATTTATCAATTTAACTCTAGAATTAAAGGATATACAACGAGAAACAACGTTTGACAACCTTTAAAGAGTTTTAATAACTATCTCAAAAATTGTCGCTCTGATGCAAACAACTGCTGAGTTATCTACTCAAATTTGTTGAACAAAACGACTTACGTATTTTAAACATGCTAACCTTTAGCCCGGTAAGCAAATTAAAAAAAAAAAACGCAATATGTAGGCTACACGAGAACGGAGACGTCGAGTAACCAAAACAAATGCGTTAAACAAATTCGTACACGTTATTTATCAATTTAACTCTAGAATTAAAGGATATACAACGAGAAACAACGTTTGACAACCTTTAAACAGTTTTAATAACTATCTCAAAAATTGTCCCTCTGATGCAAACAACTGATGAGTTATCTACTTAAATTTGATGAACAAAACGACTTACGTATTTTAAACATGCTAACCTTTAGCCCGGTAAGCAAATTAAACAAAAACGCAATATGTAGGCTACACGAGAACGGAGACGTCGAGTAACCAAAACAAATGCGTTAAACAAATTCGTACACGTTATTTATCAATTTAACTCTAGAATTAAAGGATATACAACGAGAAACAACGTTTGACAACCTTTAAACAGTTTTAATAACTATCTCAAAAATTGTCGCTCTGATGCAAACAACTGCTGAGTTATCTACTCAAATTTGTTGAACAAAACGACTTACGTATTTTAAACATGCTAACCTTTAGCCCGGTAAGCAAATTAAAAAAAAAACGCAATATGTAGGCTACACGAGAACGGAGACGTCGAGTAACCAAAACAAATGCGTTAAACAAATTCGTACACGTTATTTATCAATTTAACTCTAGAATTAAAGGATATACAACGAGAAACAACGTTTGACAACCTTTAAACAGTTTTAATAACTATCTCAAAAATTGTCGCTCTGATGCAAACAACTGATGAGTTATCTACTCAAATTTGTTGAACAAAACGACTTACGTATTTTAAACATGCTAACCTTTAGCCCGGTAAGCAAATTAAAAAAAAAACGTAATATGTAGGCTACACGAGAACGGAGACGTCGAGTAACCAAAACAAATGCGTTAAACAAATTCGTACACGTTATTTATCAATTTAACTCTAGAATTAAAGGATATACAACGAGAAACAACGTTTGACAACCTTTAAACAGTTTTAATAACTATCTCAAAAATTGTCGCTCTGATGCAAACAACTGATGAGTTATCTACTTAAATTTGTTGAACAAAACGACTTACGTATTTTAAACATGCTAACCTTTAGCCCGGTAAGCAAATTAAAAAAAAACGCAATATGTAGGCTACACGAGAACGGAGACGTCTCGTAACCAAAACAAATGCGTTAAACAAATTCGTACACGTTATTTATCAATGTAACTCTAGAATTAAAGGATATACAACGAGAAACAACGTTTGACAACCTTTAAACAGCTTTAATAACTATCTCAAAAATTATCGCTCTGATGCAAACAACTGATGAGTTATCTACTCAAATTTGTTGAACAAAACGACTTACGTATTTTAAACATGCTAACCTTTAGCCCGGTAAGCAAATTAAAAAAAAAAACGCAATATGTAGGCTACACGAGAACGGAGACGTCGAGTAACCAAAATAAATGCGTTAAACAAATTCGTACACGTTATTTATCAATTTAACTCTAGAATTAAAGGATATACAACGAGAAACAACGTTTGACAACCTTTAAACAGTTTTAATAACTATCTCAAAAATTGTCGCTCTGATGCAAACAACTGATGAGTTATCTACTCAAATTTGTTGAACAAAACGACTTACGTATTTTAAACATGCTAACCTTTAGCCCGGTAAGCAAATTAAAAAAAAAAACGCGATATGTAGGCTACACGAGAACGGAGACGTCGAGTAACCAAAACAAATGCGTTAAACAAATTCGTACACGTTATTTATCAATTTAACTCTAGAATTAAAGGATATACAACGAGAAACAACGTTTGACAACCTTTAAACAGTTTTAATAACTATCTCAAAAATTGTCGCTCTGATGCAAACAACTGCTGAGTTATCTACTCAAATTTGTTGAACAAAACGACTTACGTATTTTAAACATGCTAACCTTTAGCCCGGTAAGCAAATTAAAAAAAAAACGCAATATGTAGGCTACACGAGAACGGAGACGCCGAGTAACCAAAACAAATGCGTTAAACAAATTCGTACACGTTATTTATCAATTTAACTCTAGAATTAAAGGATATACAACGAGAAACAACGTTTGACAACCTTTAAACAGTTTTAATAACTATCTCAAAAATTGTCGCTCTGATGCAAACAACTGATGAGTTATCTACTCAAATTTGTTGAACAAAACGACTTACGTATTTTAAACATGCTAACCTTTAGCCCGGTAAGCAAATTAAAAAAAAAACGTAATATGTAGGCTACACGAGAACGGAGACGTCGAGTAACCAAAACAAATGCGTTAAACAAATTCGTACACGTTATTTATCAATTTAACTCTAGAATTAAAGGATATACAACGAGAAACAACGTTTGACAACCTTTAAACAGTTTTAATAACTATCTCAAAAATTGTCGCTCTGATGCAAACAACTGATGAGTTATCTACTTAAATTTGTTGAACAAAACGACTTACGTATTTTAAACATGCTAACCTTTAGCCCGGTAAGCAAATTAAAAAAAAACGCAATATGTAGGCTACACGAGAACGGAGACGTCTCGTAACCAAAACAAATGCGTTAAACAAATTCGTACACGTTATTTATCAATGTAACTCTAGAATTAAAGGATATACAACGAGAAACAACGTTTGACAACCTTTAAACAGCTTTAATAACTATCTCAAAAATTATCGCTCTGATGCAAACAACTGATGAGTTATCTACTCAAATTTGTTGAACAAAACGACTTACGTATTTTAAACATGCTAACCTTTAGCCCGGTAAGCAAATTAAAAAAAAAAACGCAATATGTAGGCTACACGAGAACGGAGACGTCGAGTAACCAAAACAAATGCGTTAAACAAATTCGTACACGTTATTTATCAATTTAACTCTAGAATTAAAGGATATACAACGAGAAACAACGTTTGACAACCTTTAAACAGTTTTAATAACTATCTCAAAAATTGTCGCTCTGATGCAAACAACTGATGAGTTATCTACTCAAATTTGTTGAACAAAACGACTTACGTATTTTAAACATGCTAACCTTTAGCCCGGTAAGCAAATTAAAAAAAAAAAACGCGATATGTAGGCTACACGAGAACGGAGACGTCGAGTAACCAAAACAAATGCGTTAAACAAATTCGTACACGTTATTTATCAATTTAACTCTAGAATTAAAGGATATACAACGAGAAACAACGTTTGACAACCTTTAAACAGTTTTAATAACTATCTCAAAAATTGTCGCTCTGATGCAAACAACTGCTGAGTTATCTACTCAAATTTGTTGAACAAAACGACTTACGTATTTTAAACATGCTAACCTTTAGCCCGGTAAGCAAATTAAAAAAAAAACGCAATATGTAGGCTACACGAGAACGGAGACGTCGAGTAACCAAAACAAATGCGTTAAACAAATTCGTACACGTTATTTATCAATTTAACTCTAGAATTAAAGGATATACAACGAGAAACAACGTTTGACAACCTTTAAACAGTTTTAATAACTATCTCAAAAATTGTCGCTCTGATGCAAACAACTGCTGAGTTATCTACTCAAATTTGTTGAACAAAACGACTTACGTATTTTAAACGTGCTAACCTTTAGCCCGGCAAGCAAATTAAAAAAAAACGCAATATGTAGGCTACACGAGAACGGAGACGTCGAGTAACCAAAACAAATGCGTTAAACAAATTCGTACACGTTATCTATCAATTTAACTCTAGAATTAAAGGATATACAACGAGAAACAACGTTTGACAACCTTTAAACAGTTTTAATAACTATCTCAAAAATTGTCGCTCTGATGCAAACAACTGCTGAGTTATCTACTCAAATTTGTTGAACAAAACGACTTACGTATTTTAAACATGCTAATCTTTAGCCCGGTAAGCAAATTTAAAAAAAACGCAATATGTAGGCTACACGAGAACGGAGACGTCGAGTAACCAAAACAAATGCGTTAAACAAATTCGTACACGTTATTTATCAATTTAACTCTAGAATTAAAGGATATACAACGAGAAACAACGTTTGACAACCTTTAAACAGTTTTAATAACTATCTCAAAAATTGTCGCTCTGATGCAAACAACTGATGAGTTATCTACTTAAATTTGATGAACAAAACGACTTACGTATTTTAAGCATGCTAATCTTTAGCCCGGTAAGCAAATTAAAAAAAAAAACGCAATATGTAGGCTACACGAGAACGGAGACGTCGAGTAACCAAAACAAATGCGTTAAACAAATTCGTACACGTTATTTATCAATTTAACTCTAGAATTAAAGGATATACAACGAGAAACAACGTTTGACAACCTTTAAACAGTTTTAATAACTATCTCAAAAATTGTCGCTCTGATGCAAACAACTGATGAGTTATCTACTCAAATTTGTTGAACAAAACGACTTACGTATTTTAAGCATGCTAACCTTTAGCCCGGTAAGCAAATTAAAAAAAAAACGCAATATGTAGGCTACACGAGAACGGAGACGTCGAGTAACCAAAACAAATGCGTTAAACAAATTCGTACACGTTATTTATCAATTTAACTCTAGAATTAAAGGATATACAACGAGAAACAACGTTTGACAACCTTTAAACAGTTTTAATAACTATCTCAAAAATTGTCGCTCTGATGCAAACAACTGATGAGTTATCTACTTAAATTTGATGAACAAAACGACTTACGTATTTTAAACATGCTAACCTTTAGCCCGGTAAGCAAATTAAAAAAAAAAACGCAATATGTAGGCTACACGAGAACGGAGACGTCGAGTAACCAAAACAAATGCGTTAAACAAGTTCGTACACGTTATTTATCAATTTAACTCTAGAATTAAAGGATATACAACGAGAAACAACGTTTGACACCCTTTACACAGTTTTAATAACTATCTCAAAAATTGTCGCTCTGATGCAAACAACTGATGAGTTATCTACTTAAATTTGTTGAACAAAACGATTTACGTATTTTAAACATGCTAAGCTTTAGCCCGGTAAGCAAATTAAAAAAAAAACGCAATATGTAGGCTACACGAGAACGGAGACGTCGAGTAACCAAAACAAATGCGTTAAACAAATTCGTACACGTTATTTATCAATTTAACTCTAGAATTAAAGGATATACAACGAGAAACAACGTTTGACAACCTTTAAACAGTTTTAATAACTATCTCAAAAATTGTCGCTCTGATGCAAACAACTGATGAGTTATCTACTTAAATTTGATGAACAAAACGACTTACGTATTTTAAACATGCTAACCTTTAGCCCGGTAAGCAAATTAAAAAAAAAACGCAATATGTAGGCTACACGAGAACGGAGACGTCGAGTAACCAAAACAAATGCGTTAAACAAGTTCGTACACGTTATTTATCAATTTAACTCTAGAATTAAAGGATATACAACGAGAAACAACGTTTGACACCCTTTACACAGTTTTAATAACTATCTCAAAAATTGTCGCTCTGATGCAAACAACTGATGAGTTATCTACTTAAATTTGTTGAACAAAACGATTTACGTATTTTAAACATGCTAAGCTTTAGCCCGGTAAGCAAATTAAAAAAAAAACGCAATATGTAGGCTACACGAGAACGGAGACGTCGAGTAACCAAAACAAATGCGTTAAACAAATTAGTACACGTTATTTATCAATTTAACTCTAGAATTAAAGGATATACAACGAGAAACAACGTTTGACAACCTTTAAACAGTTTTAATAACTATCTCAAAAATTGTCGCTCTGATGCAAACAACTGATGAGTTATTTACTTAAATTTGATGAACAAAACGACTTACGTATTTTAAACATGCTAACCTTTAGCCCGGTAAGCAAATTAAAAAAAAACGCAATATGTAGGCTACACGAGAACGGAGACGTCGAGTAACCAAAACAAATGCGTTAAACAAATTAGTACACGTTATTTATCAATTTAACTCTAGAATTAAAGGATATACAACGAGAAACAACGTTTGACAACCTTTAAACAGTTTTAATAACTATCTCAAAAATTGTCGCTCTGATGCAAACAACTGATGAGTTATTTACTTAAATTTGATGAACAAAACGACTTACGTATTTTAAACATGCTAACCTTTAGCCCGGTAAGCAAATTAAAAAAAAACGCAATATGTAGGCTACACGAGAACGGAGACGTCGAGTAACCAAAACAAATGCATTAAACAAATTCGTACAAGTTATTTATCAATTTAACTCTAGAATTAAAGGATATACAACGAGAAACAACGTTTGACAACCTTTAAACAGTTTTAATAACTATCTCAAAAATTATCGCTCTGATGCAAACAACTGATGAGTTATCTACTTAAATTTGTTGAACAAAACGACTTACGTATTTTAAACATGCTAACCTCTAGCCCGGTAAGCAAATTAAAAAAAAAAAGCAATATGTAGGCTACACGAGAACGGAGACGTCGAGTAACCAAAACAAATGCGTTAAACAAATTAGTACACGTTATTTATCAATTTAACTCTAGAATTAAAGGATATACAACGAGAAACAACGTTTGACAACCTTTAAACAGTTTTAATAACTATCTCAAAAATTGTCGCTCTGATGAAAACAACTGATGAGTTATTTACTTAAATTTGATGAACAAAACGACTTACGTATTTTAAACATGCTAACCTTTAGCCCGGTAAGCAAATTAAAAAAAAACGCAATATGTAGGCTACACGAGAACGGAGACGTCGAGTAACCAAAACAAATGCGTTAAACAAATTCGTACAAGTTATTTATCAATTTAACTCTAGAATTAAAGGATATACAACGAGAAACAACGTTTGACAACCTTTAAACAGTTTTAATAACTATCTCAAAAATTATCGCTCTGATGCAAACAACTGATGAGTTATCTACTTAAATTTGTTGAACAAAACGACTTACGTATTTTAAACATGCTAACCTCTAGCCCGGTAAGCAAATTAAAAAAAAAAAGCAATATGTAGGCTACACGAGAACGGAGACGTCGAGTAACCAAAACAAATGCGTTAAACAAATTATCAATTTAACTCTAGAATTAAAGGATATACAACGAGAAACAACGTTTGACAACCTTTAAACAGTTTTAATAACTATCTCAAAAATTGTCGCTCTGATGCAAACAACTGATGAGTTATCTACTTAAATTTGATGAACAAAACGACTTACGTATTTTAAACATGCTAACCTTTAGCCCGGTAAGCAAATTAAAAAAAAACCCAATATGTAGGCTACACGAGAACGGAGACGTCGAGTAACCAAAACAAATGCGTTAAACAAATTCGTACACGTTATTTATCAATTTAACTCTAGAATTAAAGGATATACAACGAGAAACAACGTTTGACAACCTTTAAACAGTTTTAATAACTATCTCAAAAATTGTCGCTCTGATGCAAACAACTGATGAGTTATCTACTTAAATTTGATGAACAAAACGACCTACGTATTTTAAACATGCTAACCTTTAGCCCGGTAAGCAAATTAAAAAAAAACGCAATATGTAGGCTACACGAGAACGGAGACGTCGAGTAACCAAAACAAATGCGTTAAACAAATTCGTACACGTTATTTATCAATTTAACTCTAGAATTAAAGGATATACAACGAGAAACAACGTTTGACAACCTTTAAACAGTTTTAATAACTATCTCAAAAATTGTCGCTCTGATGCAAACAACTGATGAGTTATCTACTTAAATTTGATGAACAAAACGACTTACGTATTTTAAACATGCTAACCTTTAGCCCGGTAAGCAAATTAAAAAAAAAAACGCAATATGTAGGCTACACGAGAACGGAGACGTCGAGTAACCAAAACAAATGCGTTAAACAAATTCGTACACGTTATTTATCAATTTAACTCTAGAATTAAAGGATATACAACGAGAAACAACGTTTGACAACCTTTAAAGAGTTTTAATAACTATCTCAAAAATTGTCGCTCTGATGCAAACAACTGCTGAGTTATCTACTCAAATTTGTTGAACAAAACGACTTACGTATTTTAAACATGCTAACCTTTAGCCCGGTAAGCAAATAAAAAAAAAAAACGCAATATGTAGGCTACACGAGAACGGAGACGTCGAGTAACCAAAACAAATGCGTTAAACAAATTCGTACACGTTATTTATCAATTTAACTCTAGAATTAAAGGATATACAACGAGAAACAACGTTTGACAACCTTTAAACAGTTTTAATAACTATCTCAAAAATTGTCGCTCTGATGCAAACAACTGATGAGTTATCTACTTAAATTTCATGAACAAAACGACTTACGTATTTTAAACATGCTAACCTTTAGCCCGGTAAGCAAATTAAAAAAAAAACGCAATATGTAGGCTACACGAGAACGGAGACGTCGAGTAACCAAAACAAATGCGTTAAACAAATTCGTACACGTTATTTATAAATTTAACTCTAGAATTATAGGATATACAACGAGAAACAACGTTTGACAACCTTTAAACAGTTTTAATAACTATCTCAAAAATTGTCGCTCTGATGCAAACAACTGATGAGTTATCTACTTAAATTCGATGAACAAAACGACTTACGTATTTTAAACATGCTAATCTTTAGCCCGGTAAGCAAATTAAAAAAAAACGCAATATGTAGGCTACACGAGAACGGAGACGTCGAGTAACCAAAACAAATGCGTTAAACAAATTCGTACACGTTATTTATCAATTTAACTCTAGAATTAAAGGATATACAACGAGAAACAACGTTTGACAACCTTTAAACAGTTTTAATAACTATCTCAAAAATTGTCGCTCTGATGCAAACAACTGATGAGTTATCTACTTAAATTTGATGAACAAAACGACTTACGTATTTTAAACATGCTAACCTTTAGCCCGGTAAGCAAATTAAAAAAAAAACGCAATATGTAGGCTACACGAGAACGGAGACGTCGAGTAACCAAAACAAATGCGTTAAACAAATTCGTACACGTTATTTATCAATTTAACTCTAGAATTAAAGGATATACAACGAGAAACAACGTTTGACAACCTTTAAACAGTTTTAATAACTATCTCAAAAATTGTCGCTCTGATGCAAACAACTGATGAGTTATCTACTTAAATTTGATGAACAAAACGACTTACGTATTTTAAACATGCTAACCTTTAGCCCGGTAGGCAAATTAAAAAAAAAACGCAATATGTAGGCTACACGAGAACGGAGACGTCGAGTAACCAAAACAAATGCGTTAAACAAATTCGTACACGTTATTTATCAATTTAACTCAAGAATTAAAGGATATACAACGAGAAAAAACGTTTGACAACCTTTAAACAGTTTTAATAACTATCTCAAAAATTGTCGCTCTGATGCAAACAACTGATGAGTTATCTACTCAAATTTGTTGAACAAAACGACTTACGTATTTTAAGCATGCTAACCTTTAGCCCGGTAAGCAAATTAAAAAAAAAAAACGCAATATGTAGGCTACACGAGAACGGAGACGTCGAGTAACCAAAACAAATGCGTTAAACAAATTCGTACACGTTATTTATCAATTTAACTCTAGAATTAAAGGATATACAACGAGAAACAACGTTTGACAACCTTTAAACAGTTTTAATAACTATCTCAAAAATTGTCGCTCTGATGCAAACAACTGATGAGTTATCTACTTAAATTTGATGAACAAAACGACTTACGTATTTTTAACATGCTAACCTTTAGCCCGGTAAGCAAATTAAAAAAAAAACGCAATATGTAGGCTACACGAGAACGGAGACGTCGAGTAACCAAAACAAATGCGTTAAACAAATTCGTACAAGTTATTTATCAATTTAACTCTAGAATTAAAGGATATACAACGAGAAACAACGTTTGACAACCTTTAAACAGTTTTAATAACTATCTCAAAAATTATCGCTCTGATGCAAACAACTGATGAGTTATCTACTTAAATTTGTTGAACAAAACGACTTACGTATTTTAAACATGCTAACCTCTAGCCCGGTAAGCAAATTAAAAAAAAAAGCAATATGTAGGCTACACGAGAACGGAGACGTCGAGTAACCAAAACAAATGCGTTAAACAAATTATCAATTTAACTCTAGAATTAAAGGATATACAACGAGAAACAACGTTTGACAACCTTTAAACAGTTTTAATAACTATCTCAAAAATTGTCGCTCTGATGCAAACAACTGATGAGTTATCTACTTAAATTTGATGAACAAAACGACTTACGTATTTTAAACATGCTAACCTTTAGCCCGGTAAGCAAATTAAAAAAAAAACCCAATATGTAGGCTACACGAGAACGGAGACGTCGAGTAACCAAAACAAATGCGTTAAACAAATTCGTACACGTTATTTATCAATTTAACTCTAGAATTAAAGGATATACAACGAGAAACAACGTTTGACAACCTTTAAACAGTTTTAATAACTATCTCAAAAATTGTCGCTCTGATGCAAACAACTGATGAGTTATCTACTTAAATTTGATGAACAAAACGACCTACGTATTTTAAACATGCTAACCTTTAGCCCGGTAAGCAAATTAAAAAAAAACGCAATATGTAGGCTACACGAGAACGGAGACGTCGAGTAACCAAAACAAATGCGTTAAACAAATTCGTACACGTTATTTATCAATTTAACTCTAGAATTAAAGGATATACAACGAGAAACAACGTTTGACAACCTTTAAACAGTTTTAATAACTATCTCAAAAATTGTCGCTCTGATGCAAACAACTGATGAGTTATCTACTTAAATTTGATGAACAAAACGACTTACGTATTTTAAACATGCTAACCTTTAGCCCGGTAAGCAAATTAAAAAAAAAAACGCAATATGTAGGCTACACGAGAACGGAGACGTCGAGTAACCAAAACAAATGCGTTAAACAAATTCGTACACGTTATTTATCAATTTAACTCTAGAATTAAAGGATATACAACGAGACACAACGTTTGACAACCTTTAAAGAGTTTTAATAACTATCTCAAACATTGTCGCTCTGATGCAAACAACTGCTGAGTTATCTACTCAAATTTGTTGAACAAAACGACTTACGTATTTTAAACATGCTAACCTTTAGCCCGGTAAGCAAATAAAAAAAAAAAAACGCAATATGTAGGCTACACGAGAACGGAGACGTCGAGTAACCAAAACAAATGCGTTAAACAAATTCGTACACGTTATTTATCAATTTAACTCTAGAATTAAAGGATATACAACGAGAAACAACGTTTGACAACCTTTAAACAGTTTTAATAACTATCTCAAAAATTGTCGCTCTGATGCAAACAACTGATGAGTTATCTACTTAAATTTGATGAACAAAACGACTTACGTATTTTAAACATGCTAACCTTTAGCCCGGTAAGCAAATTAAAAAAAAAACGCAATATGTAGGCTACACGAGAACGGAGACGTCGAGTAACCAAAACAAATGCGTTAAACAAATTCGTACACGTTATTTATAAATTTAACTCTAGAATTATAGGATATACAACGAGAAACAACGTTTGACAACCTTTAAACAGTTTTAATAACTATCTCAAAAATTGTCGCTCTGATGCAAACAACTGATGAGTTATCTACTTAAATTCGATGAACAAAACGACTTACGTATTTTAAACATGCTAATCTTTAGCCCGGTAAGCAAATTAAAAAAACCCAATATGTAGGCTACACGAGAACGGAGACGTCGAGTAACCAAAACAAATGCGTTAAACAAATTCGTACACGTTATTTATCAATTTAACTCTAGAATTAAAGGATATACAACGAGAAACAACGTTTGACAACCTTTAAACAGTTTTAATAACTATCTCAAAAATTGTCGCTCTGATGCAAACAACTGATGAGTTATCTACTTAAATTTGATGAACAAAACGACTTACGTATTTTAAACATGCTAACCTTTAGCCCGGTAAGCAAATTAAAAAAAAAACGCAATATGTAGGCTACACGAGAACGGAGACGTCGAGTAACCAAAACAAATGCGTTAAACAAATTCGTACACGTTATTTATCAATTTAACTCAAGAATTAAAGGATATACAACGAGAAAAAACGTTTGACAACCTTTAAACAGTTTTAATAACTATCTCAAAAATTGTCGCTCTGATGCAAACAACTGATGAGTTATCTACTCAAATTTGTTGAACAAAACGACTTACGTATTTTAAGCATGCTAACCTTTAGCCCGGTAAGCAAATTAAAAAAAAAAAACGCAATATGTAGGCTACACGAGAACGGAGACGTCGAGTAACCAAAACAAATGCGTTAAACAAATTCGTACACGTTATTTATCAATTTAACTCTAGAATTAAAGGATATACAACGAGAAACAACGTTTGACAACCTTTAAACAGTTTTAATAACTATCTCAAAAATTGTCGCTCTGATGCAAACAACTGATGAGTTATCTACTTAAATTTGAAGAACAAAACGACTTACGTATTTTAAACATGCTAACTTTTAGCCCGGTAAGCAAATTAAAAAAAAAACGCAATATGTAGGCTACAACGAGAAACAACGTTTGACAACCTTTAAACAGTTTTAATAACTATCTCAAAAATTGTCGCTCTGATGCAAACAACTGCTGAGTTATCTACTCAAATTTGTTGAACAAAACGACTTACGTATTTTAAACGTGCTAACCTTTAGCCCGGCAAGCAAATTAAAAAAAAACGCAATATGTAGGCTACACGAGAACGGAGACGTCGAGTAACCAAAACAAATGCGTTAAACAAATTCGTACACGTTATCTATCAATTTAACTCTAGAATTAAAGGATATACAACGAGAAACAACGTTTGACAACCTTTAAACAGTTTTAATAACTATCTCAAAAATTGTCGCTCTGATGCAAACAACTGCTGAGTTATCTACTCAAATTTGTTGAACAAAACGACTTACGTATTTTAAACATGCTAATCTTTAGCCCGGTAAGCAAATTAAAAAAAAACGCAATATGTAGGCTACACGAGAACGGAGACGTCGAGTAACCAAAACAAATGCGTTAAACAAATTCGTACACGTTATTTATCAATTTAACTCTAGAATTAAAGGATATACAACGAGAAACAACGTTTGACAACCTTTAAACAGTTTTAATAACTATCTCAAAAATTGTCGCTCTGATGCAAACAACTGATGAGTTATCTACTTAAGTTTGATGAACAAAACGACTTACGTATTTTAAGCATGCTAATCTTTAGCCCGGTAAGCAAATTAAAAAAAAAAACGCAATATGTAGGCTACACGAGAACGGAGACGTCGAGTAACCAAAACAAATGCGTTAAACAAATTCGTACACGTTATTTATCAATTTAACTCTAGAATTAAAGGATATACAACGAGAAACAACGTTTGACAACCTTTAAACAGTTTTAATAACTATCTCAAAAATTGTCGCTCTGATGCAAACAACTGATGAGTTATCTACTCAAATTTGTTGAACAAAACGACTTACGTATTTTAAGCATGCTAACCTTTAGCCCGGTAAGCAAATTAAAAAAAAAACGCAATATGTAGGCTACACGAGAACGGAGACGTCGAGTAACCAAAACAAATGCGTTAAACAAATTCGTACACGTTATTTATCAATTTAACTCTAGAATTAAAGCATATACAACGAGAAACAACGTTTGACAACCTTTAAACAGTTTTAATAACTATCTCAAAAATTGTCGCTCTGATGCAAACAACTGATGAGTTATCTACTTAAATTTGATGAACAAAACGACTTACGTATTTTAAACATGCTAACCTTTAGCCCGGTAAGCAAATTAAAAAAAAAACGCAATATGTAGGCTACACGAGAACGGAGACGTCGAGTAACCAAAACAAATGCGTTAAACAAGTTCGTACACGTTATTTATCAATTTAACTCTAGAATTAAAGGATATACAACGAGAAACAACGTTTGACACCCTTTACACAGTTTTAATAACTATCTCAAAAATTGTCGCTCTGATGCAAACAACTGATGAGTTATCTACTTAAATTTGTTGAACAAAACGATTTACGTATTTTAAACATGCTAAGCTTTAGCCCGGTAAGCAAATTAAAAAAAAAACGCAATATGTAGGCTACACGAGAACGGAGACGTCGAGTAACCAAAACAAATACGTTAAACAAATTCGTACACGTTATTTATCAATTTAACTCTAGAATTAAAGGATATACAACGAGAAACAACGTTTGACAACCTTTAAACAGTTTTAATAACTATCTCAAAAATTATCGCTCTGATGCAAACAACTGATGAGTTATCTACTTAAATTTGATGAACAAAACGACTTACGTATTTTAAACATGCTAACCTTTAGCCCGGTAAGCAAATTAAAAAAAAAAACGCAATATGTAGGCTACACGAGAACGGAGACGTCGAGTAACCAAAACAAATACGTTAAACAAATTCGTACACGTTATTTATCAATTTAACTCTAGAATTAAAGGATATACAACGAGAAACAACGTTTGACAACCTTTAAACAGTTTTAATAACTATCTCAAAAATTATCGCTCTGATGCAAACAACTGATGAGTTATCTACTTAAATTTGTTGAACAAAACGACTTACGTATTTTAAACATGCTAACCTTTAGCCCGGTAAGCAAATTAAAAAAAAAAAGCAATATGTAGGCTACACGAGAACGGAGACGTCGAGTAACCAAAACAAATGCGTTAAACAAATTAGTACACGTTATTTATCAATTTAACTCTAGAATTAAAGGATATACAACGAGAAACAACGTTTGACAACCTTTAAACAGTTTTAATAACTATCTCAAAAATTGTCGCTCTGATGCAAACAACTGATGAGTTATTTACTTAAATTTGATGAACAAAACGACTTACGTATTTTAAACATGCTAACCTTTAGCCCGGTAAGCAAATTAAAAAAAAACGCAATATGTAGGCTACACGAGAACGGAGACGTCGAGTAACCAAAACAAATGCGTTAAACAAATTCGTACAAGTTATTTATCAATTTAACTCTAGAATTAAAGGATATACAACGAGAAACAACGTTTGACAACCTTTAAACAGTTTTAATAACTATCTCAAAAATTATCGCTCTGATGCAAACAACTGATGAGTTATCTACTTAAATTTGTTGAACAAAACGACTTACGTATTTTAAACATGCTAACCTCTAGCCCGGTAAGCAAATTAAAAAAAAAAAGCAATATGTAGGCTACACGAGAACGGAGACGTCGAGTAACCAAAACAAATGCGTTAAACAAATTAGTACACGTTATTTATCAATTTAACTCTAGAATTAAAGGATATACAACGAGAAACAACGTTTGACAACCTTTAAACAGTTTTAATAACTATCTCAAAAATTGTCGCTCTGATGCAAACAACTGATGAGTTATCTACTTAAATTTGATGAACAAAACGACTTACGTATTTTAAACATGCTAACCTTTAGCCCGGTAAGCAAATTAAAAAAAAAACCCAATATGTAGGCTACACGAGAACGGAGACGTCGAGTAACCAAAACAAATGCGTTAAACAAATTCGTACACGTTATTTATCAATTTAACTCTAGAATTAAAGGATATACAACGAGAAACAACGTTTGACAACCTTTAAACAGTTTTAATAACTATCTCAAAAATTGTCGCTCTGATGCAAACAACTGATGAGTTATCTACTTAAATTTGATGAACAAAACGACCTACGTATTTTAAACATGCTAACCTTTAGCCCGGTAAGCAAATTAAAAAAAAACGCAATATGTAGGCTACACGAGAACGGAGACGTCGAGTAACCAAAACAAATGCGTTAAACAAATTCGTACACGTTATTTATCAATTTAACTCTAGAATTAAAGGATATACAACGAGAAACAACGTTTGACAACCTTTAAACAGTTTTAATAACTATCTCAAAAATTGTCGCTCTGATGCAAACAACTGATGAGTTATCTACTTAAATTTGATGAACAAAACGACTTACGTATTTTAAACATGCTAACCTTTAGCCCGGTAAGCAAATTAAAAAAAAAACGCAATATGTAGGCTACACGAGAACGGAGACGTCGAGTAACCAAAACAAATGCGTTAAACAAATTCGTACACGTTATTTATCAATTTAACTCTAGAATTAAAGGATATACAACGAGAAACAACGTTTGACAACCTTTAAAGAGTTTTAATAACTATCTCAAAAATTGTCGCTCTGATGCAAACAACTGCTGAGTTATCTACTCAAATTTGTTGAACAAAACGACTTACGTATTTTAAACATGCTAACCTTTAGCCCGGTAAGCAAATAAAAAAAAAAAAACGCAATATGTAGGCTACACGAGAACGGAGACGTCGAGTAACCAAAACAAATGCGTTAAACAAATTCGTACACGTTATTTATCAATTTAACTCTAGAATTAAAGGATATACAACGAGAAACAACGTTTGACAACCTTTAAACAGTTTTAATAACTATCTCAAAAATTGTCGCTCTGATGCAAACAACTGATGAGTTATCTACTTAAATTTGATGAACAAAACGACTTACGTATTTTAAACATGCTAACCTTTAGCCCGGTAAGCAAATTCAAAAAAAAACGCAATATGTAGGCTACACGAGAACGGAGACGTCGAGTAACCAAAACAAATGCGTTAAACAAATTCGTACACGTTATTTATAAATTTAACTCTAGAATTATAGGATATACAACGAGAAACAACGTTTGACAACCTTTAAACAGTTTTAATAACTATCTCAAAAATTGTCGCTCTGATGCAAACAACTGATGAGTTATCTACTTAAATTCGATGAACAAAACGACTTACGTATTTTAAACATGCTAATCTTTAGCCCGGTAAGCAAATTAAAAAAAAACGCAATATGTAGGCTACACGAGAACGGAGACGTCGAGTAACCAAAACAAATGCGTTAAACAAATTCGTACACGTTATTTATCAATTTAACTCTAGAATTAAAGGATATACAACGAGAAACAACGTTTGACAACCTTTAAACAGTTTTAATAACTATCTCAAAAATTGTCGCTCTGATGCAAACAACTGATGAGTTATCTACTTAAATTTGATGAACAAAACGACTTACGTATTTTAAACATGCTAACCTTTAGCCCGGTAAGCAAATTAAAAAAAAAACGCAATATGTAGGCTACACGAGAACGGAGACGTCGAGTAACCAAAACAAATGCGTTAAACAAATTCGTACACGTTATTTATCAATTTAACTCTAGAATTAAAGGATATACAACGAGAAACAACGTTTGACAACCTTTAAACAGTTTTAATAACTATCTCAAAAATTGTCGCTCTGATGCAAACAACTGATGAGTTATCTACTTAAATTTGATGAACAAAACGACTTACGTATTTTAAACATGCTAACCTTTAGCCCGGTAGGCAAATTAAAAAAAAAACGCAATATGTAGGCTACACGAGAACGGAGACGTCGAGTAACCAAAACAAATGCGTTAAACAAATTCGTACACGTTATTTATCAATTTAACTCAAGAATTAAAGGATATACAACGAGAAAAAACGTTTGACAACCTTTAAACAGTTTTAATAACTATCTCAAAAATTGTCGCTCTGATGCAAACAACTGATGAGTTATCTACTCAAATTTGTTGAACAAAACGACTTACGTATTTTAAGCATGCTAACCTTTAGCCCGGTAAGCAAATTAAAAAAAAAAACGCAATATGTAGGCTACACGAGAACGGAGACGTCGAGTAACCAAAACAAATGCGTTAAACAAATTCGTACACGTTATTTATCAATTTAACTCTAGAATTAAAGGATATACAACGAGAAACAACGTTTGACAACCTTTAAACAGTTTTAATAACTATCTCAAAAATTGTCGCTCTGATGCAAACAACTGATGAGTTATCTACTTAAATTTGATGAACAAAACGACTTACGTATTTTTAACATGCTAACCTTTAGCCCGGTAAGCAAATTAAAAAAAAAAACGCAATATGTAGGCTACACGAGAACGGAGACGTCGAGTAACCAAAACAAATGCGTTAAACAAATTCGTACACGTTATTTATCAATTTAACTCTAGAATTAAAGGATATACAACGAGAAACAACGTTTGACAACCTTTAAACAGTTTTAATAACTATCTCAAAAATTGTCGCTCTGATGCAAACAACTGATGAGTTATCTACTTAAATTTGAAGAACAAAACGACTTACGTATTTTAAACATGCTAACTTTTAGCCCGGTAAGCAAATTAAAAAAAAAAACGCAATATGTAGGCTACACGAGAACGGAGACGTCGAGTAACCAAAACAAATGCGTTAAACAAATTCGTACACGTTCTTTATCAATTTAACTCTAGAATTAAAGGATATACAACGAGAAACAACGTTTGACAGCCTTTAAACAGTTTTAATAACTATCTCAAAAATTATCGCTCTGATGCAAACAACTGATGAGTTATCTACTTAAATTTGATGAACAAAACGACTTACGTATTTTAAACATGCTAACCTTTACCCCGGCAAGCAAATTAAAAAAAAAACGCAATATGTAGGCTACACGAGAACGGAGACGTCGAGTAACCAAAACAAATGCGTTAAACAAATTCGTACACGTTATTTATCAATTTAACTCTAGAATTAAAGGATATACAACGAGAAACAACGTTTGACAACCTTTAAACAGTTTTAATAACTATCTCAAAAATTGGCGCTCTGATGCAAACAACTGATGAGTTATCTACTTAAATTTGATGAACAAAACGACTTACGTATTTTAAGCATGCAAACCTTTAGCCCGGTAAGCAAATTAAAAAAAAAACGCAATATGTAGGCTACACGAGAACGGAGACGTCGAGTAACCAAAACAAATACGTTAAACAAATTCGTACACGTTATTTATCAATTTAACTCTAGAATTAAAGGATATACAACGAGAAACAACGTTTGACAACCTTTAAACAGTTTTAATAACTATCTCAAAAATTGTCGCTCTGATGCAAACAACTGATGAGTTATCTACTTAAATTTGTTGAACAAAACGACTTACGTATTTTAAACATGCTAACCTTTAGCCCGGTAAGCAAATTAAAAAAAAAACGCAATATGTAGGCTACACGAGAACGGAGACGTCGAGTAACCAAAACAAATGCGTTAAACAAATTCGTACACGTTATTTATCAATTTAATTCTAGAATTAAAGGATATACAACGAGAAACAACGTTTGACAGCCTTTAAACAGTTTTAATAACTATCTCAAAAATTATCGCTCTGATGCAAACAACTGATGAGTTATCTACTTAAATTTGATGAACAAAACGACTTACGTATTTTAAACATGCTAACCTTTAGCCCGGCAAGCAAATTAAAAAAAAAACGCAATATGTAGGCTACACGAGAACAGAGACGTCGAGTAACCAAAACAAATGCGTTAAACCAATTCGTACACGTTATTCATCAATTTAACTCTAGAATTAAAGGATATACAACGAGAAACAACGTTTGACAACCTTTAAACAGTTTTAATAACTATCTCAAAAATTGTCGCTCTGATGCAAACAACTGATGAGTTATCTACTCAAATTTGTTGAACAAAACGACTTACGTATTTTAAACATGCTAACCTTTAGCCCGGTAAGCAAATTAAAAAAAAACGCAATATGTAGGCTACACGAGAACGGAGACGTCGAGTAACCAAAACAAATGCGTTAAACAAATTCGTACACGTTATTTATCAATTTAACTCTAGAATTAAAGGATATACAACGAGAAACAACGTTTGACAACCTTTAAACAGTTTTAATAACTATCTCAAAAATTGTCGCTCTGATGCAAACAACTGATGAGTTATCTACTCAGATTTGTTGAACAAAACGACTTACGTATTTTAAACATGCTAACCTTTAGCCCGGTAAACAAATTAAAAAAAAAACGCAATATGTAGGCTACACGAGAACGGAGACGTCGAGTAACCAAAACAAATGCGTTAAACAAATTCGTACACGTTATTTATCAATTTAACTCTAGAATTAAAGGATATACAACGAGAAACAACGTTTGACAACCTTTAAACAGTTTTAATAATTATCTCAAAAATTGTCGCTCTGATGCAAACAACTGATGAGTTATCTACTTAAATTTGTTGAACAAAACGACTTACGTATTTTAAACATGCTAACCTTTAGCCCGGTAAGCAAATTAAAAAAAAAACGCAATATGTAGGCTACACGAGAACGGAGACGTCGAGTAACCAAAACAAATGCGTTAAACAAATTCGTACACGTTATTTATCAATTTAACTCTAGAATTAAAGGATATACAACGAGAAACAACGTTTGACAACCTTTAAACAGTTTTAATAACTATCTCAAAAATTGTCGCTCTGATGCAAACAACTGATGAGTTATCTACTTAAATTTGATGAACAAAACGACTTACGTATTTTAAACATGCTAACCTTTAGCCCGGTAAGCAAATTAAAAAAAAAACGCAATATGTAGGCTACACGAGAACGGAGACGTCGAGTAACCAAAACAAATGCGTTAAACAAATTCGTACACGTTATTTATCAATTTAACTCTAGAATTAAAGGATATACAACGAGAAACAACGTTTGACAACCTTTAAACAGTTTTAATAACTATCTCAAAAATTGTCGCTCTGATGCAAACAACTAATGAGTTATCTACTCAGATTTGTTGAACAAAACGACTTACGTATTTTAAACATGCTAATCTTTAGCCCGGTAAGCAAATTAAAAAAAAACGCAATATGTAGGCTACACGAGAACGGAGACGTCGAGTAACCAAAACAAATGCGTTAAACAAATTCGTACACGTTATTTATCAATTTAACGCTAGAATTAAAGGATATACAACGAGAAACAACGTTTGACAACCTTTAAACAGTTTTAATAACTATCTCAAAAATTGTCGCTCTGATGCAAACAACTGATGAGTTATCTACTTAAATTTGTTGAACAAGACGACTTACGTATTTTAAACATGCTAACCTTTAGCCCGGTAAGCAAATTAAAAAAAAAACGCAATATGTAGGCTACACGAGAACGGAGACGTCGAGTAACCAAAACAAATGCGTTAAACAAATTCGTACACGTTATTTATCAATTTAACTTTAGAATTAAAGGATATACAACGAGAAACAACGTTTGACAACCTTTAAACAGTTTTAATAACTATCTCAAAAATTGTCGCTCTGATGCAAACAACTGATGAGTTATCTACCCAGATTTGTTGAACAAAACGACTTACGTATTTTAAACATGCTAACCTTTAGCCCGGTAAGCAAATTAAAAAAAAAACGCAATATGTAGGCTACACGAGAACGGAGACGTCGAGTAAACAAAACAAATGCGTTAAACAAATTCGTACACGTTATTTATCAATTTAACTCTAGAATTAAAGGATATACAACGAGAAACAACGTTTGACAACCTTTAAACAGTTTTAATAACTATCTCAAAAATTGTCGCTCTGATGCAAACAACTGCTGAGTTATCTACTCAAATTTGTTGAACAAAACGACTTACGTATTTTAAACATGCTAATCTTTAGCCCGGTAAGCAAATTAAAAAAAAAACGCAATATGTAGGCTACACGAGAACGGAGACGTCGAGTAACGAAAACAAATGCGTTAAACAAATTCGTACACGTTATTTATCAATTTAACTCTAGAATTAAAGGATATACAACGAGAAACAACGTTTGACAACCTTTAAACAGTTTTAATAACTATCTCAAAAATTATCGCTCTGATGCAAACAACTGATGAGTTATCTACTTAAATTTGATGAACAAAACGACTTACGTATTTTAAGCATGCTAACCTTTAGCCCGGTAAGCAAATTAAAAAAAACGCAATATGTAGGCTACACGAGAACGGAGACGTCGAGTAACCAAAACAAATGCGTTAAACAAATTCGTACACGTTATTTATCAATTTAACTCTAGAATTAAAGGATATACAACGAGAAACAACGTTTGACAACCTTTAAACAGTTTTAATAACTATCTCAAAAATTGTCGCTCTGATGCAAACAACTGATGAGTTATCTACTTAAATTTGATGAACAAAACGACTTACGTATTTTAAACATGCTAACCTTTAGCCCGGTAAGCAAATTAAAAAAAAAAACGCAATATGTAGGCTACACGAGAACCGAGACGTCGAGTAACCAAAACAAATGCGTTAAACAAATTCGTACACGTTATTTATCAATTTAACTCTAGAATTAAAGGATATACAACGAGAAACAACGTTTGACAACCTTTAAACAGTTTTAATAACTATCTCAAAAATTGTCGCTCTGATGCAAACAACTGATGAGTTATCTACTTAAATTTGATGAACAAAACGTCTTACGTATTTTAAACATGCTAACCTTTAGCCCGGCAAGCAAATTAAAAAAAAAAAACGCAATATGTAGGCTACACGAGAACGGAGACGTCGAGTAACCAAAACAAATGCGTTAAACAAATTCGTACACGTTATTTATCAATTTAGCTCTAGAATTAAAGGATATACAACGAGAAACAACGTTTGACAACCTTTAAACAGTTTTAATAACTATCTCAAAAATTGTCGCTCTGATGCAAACAACTGATGAGTTATCTACTTAAATTTGATGAACAAAACGACTTACGTATTTTAAACATGCTAACCTTTAGCCCGGTAAGCAAATTTAAAAAAAAAACGCAATATGTAGGCTACACGAGAACGGAGACGTCGAGTAACCAAAACAAATGCATTAAAGAAATTCGTACACGTTATTTATCAATTTAACTCTAGAATTAAAGGACATACAACGAGAAAAAACGTTTGACAACCTTTAAACAGTTTTAATAACTATCTCAAAAATTGTCGCTCTGATACAAACAACTGATGAGTTATCTACTCAAATTTGTTGAACAAAACGACTTACGTATTTTAAACATGCTAACCTTTAGCCCGGTAAGCAAATTAAAAAAAAAAACGCAATATGTAGGCTACACGAGAACGGAGACGTCGAGTAACCAAAACAAATGCGTTAAACAAATTCGTACACGTTATTTATCAATTTAACTCTAGAATTAAAGGATATACAACGAGAAACAACGTTTGACAACCTTTATCCAGTTTTAATAACTATCTCAAAAATTGTCGCTCTTATGCAAACAACTGCTGAGTTATCTACTCAAATTTGTTGAACAAAACGACTTACGTATTTTAAACATGCTAACCTTTAGCCCGGTAAGCAAATTAAAAAAAAACGCAATATGTAGGCTACACGAGAACGGAGACGTCGAGTAACCAAAACAAATGCGTTAAACAAATTCGTACACGTTATTTATCAATTTAACTCTAGAATTAAAGGATATAGAACGAGAAACAACGTTTGACAACCTTTAAACAGTTTTAATAACTATCTCAAAAATTATCGCTCTGATGCAAACAACTGATGAGTTATCTACTTAAATTTGATGAACAAAACGACTTACGTATTTTAAACATGCTAACCTTTAGCCCGGTAAGCAAATTAAAAAAAAAAACGCAATATGTAGGCTACACGAGAACGGAGACGTCGAGTAACCAAAACAAATGCGTTAAACAAATTCGTACACGTTATTTATCAATTTAACTCTAGAATTAAAGGATATACAACGAGAAACAACGTTTGACAACCTTTAAACAGTTTTAATAACTATCTCAAAAATTATCGCTCCGATGCAAACAACTGATAAGTTATCTACTTAAATTTGATGAACAAAACGACTTACGTATTTTAAACATGCTAACCTTTAGCCCGGTAAGCAAATTAAAAAAAAAACGCAATATGTGGGCTACACGAGAACGGAGACGTCGAGTAACCAAAACAAATGCGTTAAACAAATTCGTACACGTTATTTATCAATTTAACTCTAGAATTAAAGGATATAGAACGAGAAACAACGTTTGACAACCTTTAAACAGTTTTAATAACTATCTCAAAAATTGTCGCTCTGATGCAAACAACTGATGAGTTATCTACTCAAATTTGTTGAAAAAAACGACTTACGTATTTTAAGCATGCTAACCTTTAGCCCGGTAAGCAAATTAAAAAAAAACGCAATATGTAGGCTACACGAGAACGGAGACTTCGAGTAACCAAAACAAATACGTTAAACAAATTCGTACACGTTATTTATCAATTTAGCTCTGGAATTAAAGGATATACAACGAGAAACAACGTTTGACAACCTTTAAACAGTTTTAATAACTATCTCAAAAATTATCGCTCTGATGCAAACAACTGATGAGTTATCTACTTAAATTTGATGAACAAAACGACTTACGTATTTTAAACATGCTAACCTTTAGCCCGGTAAGCAAATTAAAAAAAAACGCAATATGTAGGCTACACGAGAACGGAGACGTCGAGTAACCAAAACAAATGCGTTAAACAAATCCGTACACGTTATTTATCAATTTAACTCTAGAATTAAAGGATATAGAACGAGAAACAACGTTTGACAACCTTTAAACAGTTTTAATAACTATCTCAAAAATTGTCGCTCTGATGCAAACAACTGATGAGTTATCTACTTAAATTTGATGAACAAAACGACTTACGTATTTTAAACATGCTAACCTTTAGCCCGGTAAGCAAATTAAAAAAAAACGCAATATGTAGGCTGCACGAGAACGGAGACGTCGAGTAACCAAAACAAATGCGTTAAACAAATCCGTACACGTTATTTATCAATTTAACTCTAGAATTAAAGGATATACAACGAGAAACAACGTTTGACAACCTTTAAACAGTTTTAATAACTATCTCAAAAATTGTCGCTCTGATGCAAACAACTGATGAGTTATCTACTTAAATTTGATGAACAAAACGACTTACGTATTTTAAACATGCTAACCTTTAGCCCGGTAAGCAAATTAAAAAAAAACGCAATATGTAGGCTACACGAGAACGGAGACGTCGAGTAACCAAAACAAATGCGTTAAACAAATTCGTACACGTTATTTATCAATTTAACTCTAGAATTAAAGGATATACAACGAGAAACAACGTTTGACAACCTTTAAACAGTTTTAATAACTATCTCAAAAATTATCGCTCTGATGCAAACAACTGATGAGTTATCTACTTAAATTTGTTGAACAAAACAACTTACGTATTTTAAGCATGCTAACCTTTAGCCCGGTAAGCAAATTAAAAAAAAAACGCAATATGTAGGCTACACGAGAACGGAGACTTCGAGTAACCAAAACAAATACGTTAAACAAATTCGTACACGTTATTTATCAATTTAACTCTGGAATTAAAGGATATACAACGAGAAACAACGTTTGACAACCTTTAAACAGTTTTAATAACTATCTCAAAAATTATCGCTCTGATGCAAACAACTGATGAGTTATCTACTTAAATTTGATGAACAAAACGACTTACGTATTTTAAACATGCTAACCTTTAGCCCGGTAAGCAAATTAAAAAAAAAACGCAATATGTGGGCTACACGAAAACGGAGACGTCGAGTAACCAAAACAAATGCGTTAAACAAATTCGTACACGTTATTTATCAATTTAACTCTAGAATTAAAGGATATACAACGAGAAACAACGTTTGACAACCTTTAAACAGTTTTAATAACTATCTCAAAAATTGTCGCTCTGATGCAAACAACTGATGAGTTATCTACTTAAATTTGATGAACAAAACGACTTACGTATTTTAAACATGCTAACCTTTAGCCCGGTAAGCAAATTAAAAAAAAAACGCAATATGTAGGCTACACGAGAACGGAGACGTCGAGTAACCAAAACAAATGCGTTAAACAAATTCGTACACGTTATTTATCAATTTAACTCTAGAATTAAAGGATATACAACGAGAAACAACGTTTGACAACCTTTAAACAGTTTTAATAACTATCTCAAAAATTGTCGCTCTGATGCAAACAACTGCTGAGTTATCTACTCAAATATGTTGAACAAAACGACTTACGTATTTTAAACATGCTAACCTTTAGCCTGGTAAGCAAATTAAAAAAAAAACGCAATATGTAGGCTACACGAGAACGGAGACGTCGAGTAACCAAAACAAATGCGTTAAACAAATTCGTACACGTTATTTATAAATTTAACTCTAGAATTAAAGGATATACAACGAGAACCAACGTTTAACAACCTTTAAACAGTTTTAATAACTATCTCAAAAATTGTCGCTCTGATGCAAACAACTGATGAGTTATCTACTCAAATTTGTTGAACAAAACGACTTACGTATTTTAAGCATGCTAACCTTTAGCCCGGTAAGCAAATTAAAAAAAAAACGCAATATGTAGGCTACACGAGAACGGAGACGTCGAGTAACCAAAACAAATGCGTTAAACAAATTCGTACACGTTATTTATCAATTTAACTCTAGAATTAAAGGATATACAACGAGAAACAACGTTTGACAACCTTTAAACAGTTTTAATAACTATCTCAAAAATTGTCGCTCTGATGCAAACAACTGATGAGTTATCTACTCAAATTTGTTGAACAAAACGACTTACGTATTTTAAGCATGCTAACCTTTAGCCCGGTAAGCAAATTAAAAAAAAAACGCAATATGTAGGCTACACGAGAACGGAGACGTCGAATAACCAAAACAATGCGTTAAACAAATTCGTACACGTTATTTATCAATTTAACTCTAGAATTAAAGGATATACAACGAGAAACAACGTTTGACAACCTTTAAACAGTTTTAATAACTATCTCAAAAATTATCGCTCTGATGCAAACAACTGATGAGTTATCTACTTAAATTTGATGAACAAAACGACTTACGTATTTGAAACATGCTAACCTTTAGCCCGGTAAGCAAATTAAAAAACAAACGCAATATGTAGGCTACACGGCAACGGAGACGTCGAGTAACCAAAACAAATGCGTTAAACAAATTCGTACACGTTATTTATCAATTTAACTCTAGAATTAAAGGATATACAACGAGAAACAACGTTTGACAACCTTTAAACAGTTTTAATAACTATCTCAAAAATTGTCGCTCTGATGCAAACAACTGCTGAGTTATCTACTCAAATTTGTTGAACAAAACGACTTACGTATTTTAAACATGCTAACCTTTAGCCCGGTAAGCAAATTAAAAAAAAACGCAATATGTAGGCTACACGAGAACGGAGACGTCGAGTAACCAAAACAAATGCGTTAAACAAATTCGTACACGTTATTTATCAATTTAACTCTAGAATTAAAGGATATACAACGAGAAACAACGTTTGACAACCTTTAAACAGTTTTAATAACTATCTCAAAAATTGTCGCTCTGATGCAAACAACTGATGAGTTATCTACTTAAATTTGATGAACAAAACGACTTACGTATTTTAAACATGCTAACTTTTAGCCCGGTAAGCAAATTAAAAAAAAAACGCAATATGTAGGCTACACGAGAACGGAGACGTCGAGTAACCAAAACAAATGCGTTAAACAAATTCGTACACGTTATTTATAAATTTAACTCTAGAATTAAAGGATATACAACGAGAAACAACGTTTGACAACCTTTAAACAGTTTTAATAACTATCTCAAAAATTGTCGCTCTGATGCAAACAACTGATGAGTTATCTATTTAAATTTGATGAACAAAACGACTTACGTATTTTAAACATGCTAACCTTTAGCCCGGTAAGCAAATTAAAAAAAAAACGCAATATGTAGGCTACACGAGAACGGAGACGTCGCGTAACCAAAACAAATGCGTTAAACAAATTCGTACACGTTATTTATCAATTTAACTCTAGAATTAAAGGATATACAACGAGAAACAACGTTTGACAACCTTTAAACAGTTTTAATAACTATCTCAAAAATTGTCGCTCTGATGCAAACAACTGATGAGTTATCTACTTTAATTTGTTGAACAAAACGACTTACGTATTTTAAACATGCTAACCTTTAGCCCGGTAAGCAAATTTAAAAAAAAGACGCAATATGTAGGCTACACGAGAACGGAGACGTCGAGTAACCAAAACAAATGCGTTAAACAAATTTGTACACGTTATTTATCAATTTAACTCTAGAATTAAAGGATATACAACGAGAAACAACGCTTGACAACCTTTAAACAGTTTTAATAACTATCTCAAAAATTGTCGCTCTGATGCAAACAACTGATGAGTTATCTACTTAAATTTGATGAACAAAACGACTTACGTATTTTAAACATGCTAACCTTTAGCCCGGTAAGCAAATTAAAAAAAAAACGCAATATGTAGGCTACACGAGAACGGAGACGTCGAGTAACCAAAACAAATGCGTTAAACAAATTCGTACACGTTATTTATCAATTTAACTCTAGAATTAAAGGATATACAACGAGAAACAACGTTTGACAACCTTTAAACAGTTTTAATAACTATCTCAAAAATTGTCGCTCTGATGCAAACAACTGATGAGTTATCTACTTAAATTTGTTGAACAAAACGACTTACGTATTTTAAACATGCTAACCTTTAGCCCGGTAAGCAAATTAAAAAAAAAACGCAATATGTAGGCTACACGAGAACGGAGACGTCGAGTAACCAAAACAAATGCGTTAAACAAATTCGTACACGTTATTTATCAATTTAACTCTAGAATTAAAGGATATACAACGAGAAACAACGTTTGACAACCTTTAAACAGTTTTAATAACTATCTCAAAAATTGTCGCTCTGATGCAAACAACTGATGAGTTATCTACTTAAATTTGATGAACAAAACGACTTACGTATTTTAAACATGCTAACCTTTAGCCCGGTAAGCAAATTAAAAAAAAAACGCAATATGTAGGCTACACGAGAACGGAGACGTCGATTAACCAAAACAAATGCGTTAAACAAATTCGTACACGTTATTTATCAATTTAACTCTAGAATTAAAGGATATACAATGAGAAACAACGTTTGACAACCTTTAAACAGTTTTAATAACTATCTCAAAAATTGTCGCTCTGATGCAAACAACTGATGAGTTATCTACTTAAATTTGATGAACAAAACGACTTACGTATTTTAAACATGCTAACCTTTAGCCCGGTAAGCAAATTAAAAAAAAAAGCAATATGTAGGCTGCACGAGAACGGAGACGTCGAGTAACCAAAACAAATGCGTTAAACAAATTCGTACAAGTTATTTATCAATTTAACTCTAGAATTAAAGGATATACAACGAGAAACAACGTTTGACAACCTTTAAACAGTTTTAATAACTATCTCAAAAATTGTCGCTCTGATGCAAACAACTGATGAGTTATCTACTCAAATTTGTTGAACAAAACGACTTACATATTTTAAGCATGCTAACCTTTAGCCCGGTAAGCAAATTAAAAAAAAAAACGCAATATGTAGGCTACACGAGAACGGAGACGTCGAGTAACCAAAACAAATGCGTTAAACAAATTCGTACACGTTATTTATCAATTTAACTCTATAATTAAAGGATATACAACGAGAAACAACGTTTGACAACCTTTAAACAGTTTTAATAACTATCTCAAAAATTGTCGCTCTGATGCAAACAACTGATGAGTTATCTACTTAAATTTGATGAACAAAACGACTTACGTATTTTAAACATGCTAACCTTTAGCCCGGTAAGCAAATTTAAAAAAAACGCAATATGTAGGCTACACGAGAACGGAGACGTCGAGTAACCAAAACAAATGCGTTAAACAAATTCGTACACGTTATTTATCAATTTAACTCTAGAATTAAAGGATATACAACGAGAAACAACGTTTGACAACCTTTAAACAGTTTTAATAACTATCTCAAAAATTATCGCTCTGATGCAAACAACTGATGAGTTATCTACTTAAATTTGATGAACAAAACGACTTGCGTATTTTAAACATGCTAACCTTTAGCCCGGTAAGCAAATTAAAAAAAAAACGCAATATGAAGGCTACACGAGAACGGAGACGTCGAGTAACCAAAACAAATGCGTTAAACAAATTCGTACACGTTATTTATCAATTTAACTCTAGAATTAAATTATATACAACGAGAAACAACGTTTGACAACCTTTAAACAGTTTTAATAACTATCTCAAAAATTGTCGCTCTGATGCAAACAACTGATGAGTTATCTACTTAAATTTGATGAACAAAACGACTTACGTATTTTAAACATGCTAACCTTTAGCCCGGTAAGCAAATTAAAAAAAAAACGCAATATGTAGGCTACACGAGAACGGAGACGTCGAGTAACAAAAACAAATGCGTTAAACAAATTCGTACACGTTATTTATCAATTTAACTCTAGAATTAAAGGATATACAACGAGAAACAACGTTTGACAACCTTTAAACAGTTTTAATAACTATCTCAAAAATTGTCGCTCGGATGCAAACAACTGATGAGTTATCTACTTAAATTTGTTGAACAAAACGACTTACGTATTTTAAACATGCTAACCTTTAGCCCGGTAAGCAAATTAAAAAAAAACGCAATATGTAGGCTACACGAGAACGGAGACGTCGAGTAACCAAAACAAATGCGTTAAACAAATTCGTACACGTTATTTATCAATTTAACTCTAGAATTAAAGGATATACAACGAGAAACAACGTTTGACAACCTTTAAACAGTTTTAATAACTATCTCAAAAATTGTCGCTCTGATGCAAACAACTGATGAGTTATCTACTTAAATTTGATGAACAAAACGACTTACGTATTTTAAACATGCTAACCTTTAGCCCGGTAAGCAAATTAAAAAAAAACGCAATATGTAGGCTACACGAGAACGGAGACGTCGAGTAACCAAAACAAATGCGTTAAACAAATTCGTACACGTTATTTATCAATTTAACTCTAGAATTAAAGGATATACAACGAGAAACAACGTTTGACAACCTTTAAACAGTTTTAATAACTATCTCAAAAATTGTCGCTCTGATGCAAACAACTGATGAGTTATCTACTTAAATTTGATGAACAAAACGACTTACGTATTTTAAACATGCTAACCTTTAGCCCGGTAAGCAAATTAAAAAAAAAACGCAATATGTAGGCTACACGAGAACGGAGACGTCGAGTAACCAAAACAAATGCGTTAAACAAATTCGTACACGTTATTTATCAATTTAACTCTAGAATTAAAGGATATACAACGAGAAACAACGTTTGACAACCTTTAAACAGTTTTAACAACTATCTCAAAAATTGTCGCTCTGAGGCAAACAACTGATGAGTTATCTACTCAAATTTGTTGAACAAAACGACTTACGTATTTTAAGCATGCTAACCTTTAGCCCGGTAAGCAAATTAAAAAAAAAACGCAATATGTAGGCTACACGAGAACGGAGACGTCGAGTAACCAAAACAAATGCGTTAAACAAATTCGTACACGTTATTTATCAATTTAACTCTAGAATTAAAGGATATACAACGAGAAACAACGTTTGACAACCTTTAAACAGTTTTAATAACTATCTCAAAAATGATCGCTCTGATGCAAACAACTGATGAGTTATCTACTTAAATTTGATGAACAAAACGACTTGCGTATTTTAAACATGCTAACCTTTAGCCCGGTAAGCAAATTAAAAAAAAAACGCAATATGTAGGCTACACTAGAACGGAGACGTCGAGTAACCAAAACAAATGCGTTAAACAAATTCGTACACGTTATTTATCAATTTAACTCTAGAATTAAAGGATATACAACGAGAAACAACGTTTGACAACCTTTAAACAGTTTTAATAACTATCTCAAAAATTGTCGCTCTGATGCAAACAACTGATGAGTTATCTACTTAAATTTGATGAACAAAACGACTTACGTATTTTAAACATGCTAACCTTTAGCCCGGTAAGCAAATTAAAAAAAAAAACGCAATATGTAGGCTACACGAGAACGGAGACGTCGAGTAACCAAAACAAATGCGTTAAAGAAATTCGTACACGTTATTTATCAATTTAACTCTAGAATTAAAGGATATACAACGAGAAACAACGTTTGACAACCTTTAAACAGTTTTAATAACTATCTCAAAAATTGTCGCTCTGATGCAAACAACTGATGAGTTATCTACTCAAATTTGTTGAACAAAACGACTTACGTATTTTAAGCATGCTAACCTTTAGCCCGGTAAGCAAATTAAAAAAAAAACGCAATATGTAGGCTACACGAGAACGGAGACGTCGAGTAACCAAAACAAATGCGTTAAACAAATTCGTACACGTTATTTATAAATTTAACTCTAGAATTAAAGGATATACAACGAGAAACAACGTTTGACAACCTTTAAACAGTTTTAATAACTATCTCAAAAATTGTCGCTCTGATGCAAACAACTGATGAGTTATCTACTTAAATTTGATGAACAAAACGACTTACGTATTTTAAACATGCTAACCTTTAGCCCGGTAAGCAAATTAAAAAAAAAAACGCAATATGTAGACTACACGAGAACGGAGACGTCGAGTAACCAAAACAAATGCGTTAAACAAATTCGTACACGTTATTTATCAATTTAACTCTAGAATTAAAGGATATACAACGAGAAACAACGTTTGACAACCTTTAAACAGTTTTAATAACTATCTCAAAAATTGTCGCTCTGATGCAAACAACTGATGAGTTATCTACTTAAATTTGATGAACAAAACGACTTACGTATTTTAAACATGCTAACCTTTAGCCCGGTAAGCAAATTAAAAAAAAAAGCAATATGTAGGCTGCACGAGAACGGAGACGTCGAGTAACCAAAACAAATGCGTTAAACAAATTCGTACAAGTTATTTATCAATTTAACTCTAGAATTAAAGGATATACAACGAGAAACAACGTTTGACAACCTTTAAACAGTTTTAATAACTATCTCAAAAATTGTCGCTCTGATGCAAACAACTGATGAGTTATCTACTCAAATTTGTTGAACAAAACGACTTGCGTATTTTAAACATGCTAACCTTTAGCCCGGTAAGCAAATTAAAAAAAAAACGCAATATGAAGGCTACACGAGAACAGAGACGTCGAGTAACCAAAACAAATGCGTTAAACAAATTCGTACACGTTATTTATCAATTTAACTCTAGAATTAAATTATATACAACGAGAAACAACGTTTGACAACCTTTAAACAGTTTTAATAACTATCTCAAAAATTATCGCTCTGATGCAAACAACTGATGAGTTATCTACTTAAATTTGATGAACAAAACGACTTGCGTATTTTAAACATGCTAACCTTTAGCCCGGTAAGCAAATTAAAAAAAAAACGCAATATGAAGGCTACACGAGAACAGAGACGTCGAGTAACCAAAACAAATGCGTTAAACAAATTCGTACACGTTATTTATCAATTTAACTCTAGAATTAAATTATATACAACGAGAAACAACGTTTGACAACCTTTAAACAGTTTTAATAACTATCTCAAAAATTGTCGCTCTGATGCAAACAACTGATGAGTTATCTACTTAAATTTGATGAACAAAACGACTTACGTATTTTAAACATGCTAACCTTTAGCCCGGTAAGCAAATTAAAAAAAAAAACGCAATATGTAGGCTACACGAGAACGGAGACGTCGAGTAACAAAAACAAATGCGTTAAACAAATTCGTACACGTTATTTATCAATTTAACTCTAGAATTAAACGATATACAACGAGAAACAACGTTTGACAACCTTTAAACAGTTTTAATAACTATCTCAAAAATTGTCGCTTGGATGCAAACAACTGATGAGTTATCTACTTAAATTTGTTGAACAAAACGACTTACGTATTTTAAACATGCTAACCTTTAGCCCGGTAAGCAAATTAAAAAAAAACGCAATATGTAGGCTACACGAGAACGGAGACGTCGAGTAACCAAAACAAATGCGTTAAACAAATTCGTACACGTTATTTATCAATTTAACTCTAGAATTAAAGGATATACAACGAGAAACAACGTTTGACAACCTTTAAACAGTTTTAATAACTATCTCAAAAATTGTCGCTCTGATGCAAACAACTGATGAGTTATCTACTTAAATTTGATGAACAAAACGACTTACGTATTTTAAACATGCTAACCTTTAGCCCGGTAAGCAAATTAAAAAAAAAACGCAATTTGTAGGCTACACGAGAACGGAGACGTCGAGTAACCAAAACAAATGCGTTAAACAAATTCGTACACGTTATTTATCAATTTAACTCTAGAATTAAAGGATATACAACGAGAAACAACGTTTGACAACCTTTAAACAGTTTTAACAACTATCTCAAAAATTGTCGCTCTGATGTAAACAACTGATGAGTTATCTACTCAAATTTGTTGAACAAAACGACTTACGTATTTTAAGCATGCTAACCTTTAGCCCGGTAAGCAAATTAAAAAAAAAACGCAATATGTAGGCTACACGAGAACGGAGACGTCGAGTAACCAAAACAAATGCGTTAAACAAATTCGTACACGTTATTTATCAATTTAACTCTAGAATTAAAGGATATACAACGAGAAACAACGTTTGACAACCTTTAAACAGTTTTAATAACTATCTCAAAAATTATCGCTCTGATGCAAACAACTGATGAGTTATCTACTTAAATTTGATGAACAAAACGACTTGCGTATTTTAAACATGCTAACCTTTAGCCCGGTAAGCAAATTAAAAAAAAACGCAATATGTAGGCTACACGAGAACGGAGACGTCGAGTAACCAAAACAAATGCGTTAAACAAATTCGTACACGTTATTTATCAATTTAACTCTAGAATTAAAGGATATACAACGAGAAACAACGTTTGACAACCTTTAAACAGTTTTAATAACTATCTCAAAAATTGTCGCTCTGATGCAAACAACTGATGAGTTGTCTACTTAAGTTTGATGAACAAAACGACTTACGTATTTTAAACATGCTAACCTTTAGCCCGGTAAGCAAATTAAAAAAAAAAAACGCAATATGTAGGCTACACGAGAACGGAGACGTCGAGTAACCAAAACAAATGCGTTAAACAAATTCGTACACGTTATTTATCAATTTAACTCTAGAATTAAAGGATATACAACGAGAAACAACGTTTGACAACCTTTAAACAGTTTTAATAACTATCTCAAAAATTGTCGCTCTGATGCAAACAACTGATGAGTTATCTACTCAAGTTTGTTGAACAAAACGACTTACGTATTTTAAGCATGCTAACCTTTAGCCCGGTAAGCAAATTAAAAAAAAAACGCAATATGTAGGCTACACGAGAACGGAGACGTCGAGTAACCAAAACAAATGCGTTAAACAAATTCGTACACGGTATTTATAAATTTAACTCTAGAATTAAAGGATATACAACGAGAAACAACGTTTGACAACCTTTAAACAGTTTTAATAACTATCTCAAAAATTGTCGCTCTGATGCAAACAACTGATGAGTTATCTACTTAAATTTGATGAACAAAACGACTTACGTATTTTAAACATGCTAACCTTTAGCCCGGTAAGCAAATTAAAAAAAAAACGCAATATGTAGGCTACACGAGAACGGAGACGTCGAGTAACCAAAACAAATGCGTTAAACAAATTCGTACACGTTATTTATCAATTTAACTCTAGAATTAAAGGATATACAACGAGAAACAACGTTTGACAACCTTTAAACAGTTTTAATAACTATGTCAAAAATTGTCGCTCTGATGCAAACAACTGATGAGTTATCTACTTAAATTTGATGAACAAAACGACTTACGTATTTTAAACATGCTAACCTTTAGCCCGGTAAGCAAATTAAAAAAAAACGCAATATGTAGGCTACACGAGAACGGAGACGTCGAGTAACCAAAACAAATGCGTTAAACAAATTCGTACACTTTATTTATCAATTTAACTCTAGAATTAAAGGATATACAACGAGAAACAACGTTTGACAACCTTTAAACAGTTTTAATAACTATTTCAAAAATTGTCGCTCTGATGCAAACAACTGATGAGTTATCTACTCAAATTTGTTGAACAAAACGACTTACGTATTTTAAGCATGCTAACCTTTAGCCCGGTAAGCAAATTAAAAAAAAAACGCAATATGTAGGCTACACGAGAACGGAGACGTCGAGTAACCAAAACAAATGCGTTAAACAAATTCGTACACGTTATTTATAAATTTAACTCTAGAATTAAAGGATATACAACGAGAAACAACGTTTGACAACCTTTAAACAGTTTTAATAACTATCTCAAAAATTGTCGCTCTGATGCAAACAACTGATGAGTTATCTACTTAAATTTGATGAACAAAACGACTTACGTATTTTAAACATGCTAACCTTTAGCCCGGTAAGCAAATTAAAAAAAAAAACGCAATATGTAGACTACACGAGAACGGAGACGTCGAGTAACCAAAACAAATGCGTTAAACAAATTCGTACACGTTATTTATCAATTTAACTCTAGAATTAAAGGATATACAACGAGAAACAACGTTTGACAACCTTTAAACAGTTTTAATAACTATCTCAAAAATTGTCGCTCTGATGCAAACAACTGATGAGTTATCTACTTAAATTTGATGAACAAAACGACTTACGTATTTTAAACATGCTAACCTTTAGCCCGGTAAGCAAATTAAAAAAAAAGCAATATGTAGGCTGCACGAGAACGGAGACGTCGAGTAACCAAAACAAATGCGTTAAACAAATTCGTACAAGTTATTTATCAATTTAACTCTAGAATTAAAGGATATACAACGAGAAACAACGTTTGACAACCTTTAAACAGTTTTAATAACTATCTCAAAAATTGTCGCTCTGATGCAAACAACTGATGAGTTATCTACTCAAATTTGTTGAACAAAACGACTTACATATTTTAAGCATGCTAACCTTTAGCCCGGTAAGCAAATTAAAAAAAAAAACGCAATATGTAGGCTACACGAGAACGGAGACGTCGAGTAACCAAAACAAATGCGTTAAACAAATTCGTACACGTTATTTATCAATTTAACTCTAGAATTAAAGGATATACAACGAGAAACAACGTTTGACAACCTTTAAACAGTTTTAATAACTATCTCAAAAATTGTCGCTCTGATGCAAACAACTGATGAGTTATCTACTTAAATTTGATGAACAAACCGACTTACGTATTTTAAACATGCTAACCTTTAGCCCGGTAAGCAAATTAAAAAAAAAAACGCAATATGTAGGCTACACGAGAACGGAGACGTCGAGTAACCAAAACAAATGCGTTAAACAAATTCGTACACGTTATTTATCAATTTAACTCTAGAATTAAAGGATATACAACGAGAAACAACGTTTGACAACCTTTAAACAGTTTTAATAACTATCTCAAAAATTATCGCTCTGATGCAAACAACTGATGAGTTATCTACTTAAATTTGATGAACAAAACGACTTGCGTATTTTAAACATGCTAACCTTTAGCCCGGTAAGCAAATTAAAAAAAAAACGCAATATGAAGGCTACACGAGAACAGAGACGTCGAGTAACCAAAACAAATGCGTTAAACAAATTCGTACACGTTATTTATCAATTTAACTCTAGAATTAAATTATATACAACGAGAAACAACGTTTGACAACCTTTAAACAGTTTTAATAACTATCTCAAAAATTGTCGCTCTGATGCAAACAACTGATGAGTTATCTACTTAAATTTGATGAACAAAACGACTTACGTATTTTAAACATGCTAACCTTTAGCCCGGTAAGCAAATTAAAAAAAAAAACGCAATATGTAGGCTACACGAGAACGGAGACGTCGAGTAACAAAAACAAATGCGTTAAACAAATTCGTACACGTTATTTATCAATTTAACTCTAGAATTAAACGATATACAACGAGAAACAACGTTTGACAACCTTTAAAGAGTTTTAATAACTATCTCAAAAATTGTCGCTCGGATGCAAACAACTGATGAGTTATCTACTTAAATTTGTTGAACAAAACGACTTACGTATTTTAAACATGCTAACCTTTAGCCCGGTAAGCAAATTAAAAAAAAAACGCAATATGTAGGCTACACGAGAACGGAGACGTCGAGTAACCAAAACAAATGCGTTAAACAAATTCGTACACGTTATTTATCAATTTAACTCTAGAATTAAAGGATATACAACGAGAAACAACGTTTGACAACCTTTAAACAGTTTTAATAACTATGTCAAAAATTGTCGCTCTGATGCAAACAACTGATGAGTTATCTACTTAAATTTGATGAACAAAACGACTTACGTATTTTAAACATGCTAACCTTTAGCCCGGTAAGCAAATTAAAAAAAAACGCAATATGTAGGCTACACGAGAACGGAGACGTCGAGTAACCAAAACAAATGCGTTAAACAAATTCGTACACTTTATTTATCAATTTAACTCTAGAATTAAAGGATATACAACGAGAAACAACGTTTGACAACCTTTAAACAGTTTTAATAACTATCTCAAAAATTGTCGCTCTGATGCAAACAACTGATGAGTTATCTACTTAAATTTGATGAACAAAACGACTTACGTATTTTAAACATGCTAACCTTTAGCCCGGTAAGCAAATTAAAAAAAAAACGCAATTTGTAGGCTACACGAGAACGGAGACGTCGAGTAACCAACACAAATGCGTTAAACAAATTCGTACACGTTATTTATCAATTTAACTCTAGAATTAAAGGATATACAACGAGAAACAACGTTTGACAACCTTTAAACAGTTTTAACAACTATCTCAAAAATTGTCGCTCTGATGTAAACAACTGATGAGTTATCTACTCAAATTTGTTGAACAAAACGACTTACGTATTTTAAGCATGCTAACCTTTAGCCCGGTAAGCAAATTAAAAAAAAAACGCAATATGTAGGCTACACGAGAACGGAGACGTCGAGTAACCAAAACAAATGCGTTAAACAAATTCGTACACGTTATTTATCAATTTAACTCTAGAATTAAAGGATATACAACGAGAAACAACGTTTGACAACCTTTAAACAGTTTTAATAACTATCTCAAAAATTATCGCTCTGATGCAAACAACTGATGAGTTATCTACTTAAATTTGATGAACAAAACGACTTGCGTATTTTAAACATGCTAACCTTTAGCCCGGTAAGCAAATTAAAAAAAAACGCAATATGTAGGCTACACGAGAACGGAGACGTCGAGTAACCAAAACAAATGCGTTAAACAAATTCGTACACGTTATTTATCAATTTAACTCTAGAATTAAAGGATATACAACGAGAAACAACGTTTGACAACCTTTAAACAGTTTTAATAACTATCTCAAAAATTGTCGCTCTGATGCAAACAACTGATGAGTTGTCTACTTAAATTTGATGAACAAAACGACTTACGTATTTTAAACATGCTAACCTTTAGCCCGGTAAGCAAATTAAAAAAAAAAACGCAATATGTAGGCTACACGAGAACGGAGACGTCGAGTAACCAAAACAAATGCGTTAAACAAATTCGTACACGTTATTTATCAATTTAACTCTAGAATTAAAGTATATACAACGAGAAACAACGTTTGACAACCTTTAAACAGTTTTAATAACTATCTCAAAAATTGTCGCTCTGATGCAAACAACTGATGAGTTATCTACTCAAGTTTGTTGAACAAAACGACTTACGTATTTTAAGCATGCTAACCTTTAGCCCGGTAAGCAAATTAAAAAAAAAAACGCAATATGTAGGCTACACGAGAACGGAGACGTCGAGTAACCAAAACAAATGCGTTAAACAAATTCGTACACGTTATTTATAAATTTAACTCTAGAATTAAAGGATATACAACGAGAAACAACGTTTGACAACCTTTAAACAGTTTTAATAACTATCTCAAAAATTGTCGCTCTGATGCAAACAACTGATGAGTTATCTACTTAAATTTGATGAACAAAACGACTTACGTATTTTAAACATGCTAACCTTTAGCCCGGTAAGCAAATTAAAAAAAAAACGCAATATGTAGACTACACGAGAACGGAGACGTCGAGTAACCAAAACAAATGCGTTAAACAAATTCGTACACGTTATTTATCAATTTAACTCTAGAATTAAAGGATATACAACGAGAAACAACGTTTGACAACCTTTAAACAGTTTTAATAACTATCTCAAAAATTGTCGCTCTGATGCAAACAGCTGATGAGTTATCTACTTAAATTTGATGAACAAAAAGACTTACGTATTTTAAACATGCTAACCTTTAGCCCGGTAAGCAAATTAAAAAAAAACGCAATATGTAGGCTACACGAGAACGGAGACGTCGAGTAACCAAAACAAATGCGTTAAACAAATTCGTACACGTTATTTATCAATTTAACTCTAGAATTAAAGGATATACAACGAGAAACAACGTTTGACAACCTTTAAACAGTTTTAATAACTATCTCAAAAATTGTCGCTCTGATGCAAACAACTGATGAGTTATCTACTTAAATTTGTTGAACAAAACGACTTACGTATTTTAAACATGCTAACCTTTAGCCCGGTAAGCAAATTAAAAAAAAAAACGCAATATGTAGGCTACACGAGAACGGAGACGTCGAGTAACCAAAACAAATGCGTTAAACAAATTCGTACACGTTATTTATCAATTTAACTCTAGAATTAAAGGATATACAACGAGAAACAACGTTTGACAACCTTTAAACAGTTTTAATAACTATCTCAAAAATTGTCGCTCTGATGCAAACAACTGATGAGTTATCTACTTAAATTTGATGAACAAAACGACTTACGTATTTTAAACATGCTAACCTTTAGCCCGGTAAGCAAATTAAAAAAAAACGCAATATGTAGGCTACACGAGAACGGAGACGTCGAGTAACCAAAACAAATGCGTTAAACAAATTCGTACACGTTATTTATCAATTTAACTCTAGAATTAAAGGATATACAACGAGAAACAACGTTTGAGAACCTTTAAACAGCTTTAATAACTATCTCAAAAAATTGTCGCTCTGATGCAAACAACTGATGAGCTATCTACTTAAATTTGATGAACAAAACGACTTACGTATTTTAAACATGCTAACCTTTAGCCCGGTAAGCAAATTAAAAAAAAAACGCAATATGTAGGCTACACGAGAACGGAGACGTCGATTAACCAAAACAAATGCGTTAAACAAATTCGTACACGTTATTTATCAATTTAACTCTAGAATTAAAGGATATACAACGAGAAACAACGTTTGACAACCTTTAAACAGTTTTAATAACTATCTCAAAAATTGTCGCTCTGATGCAAACAACTGATGAGTTATCTACTTAAATTTGATGAACAAAACGACTTACGTATTTTAAACATGCTAACCTTTAGCCCGGTAAGCAAATTAAAAAAATAAGCAATATGTAGGCTGCACGAGAACGGAGACATCGAGTAACCAAAACAAATGCGTTAAACAAATTCGTACAAGTTATTTATCAATTTAACTCTAGAATTAAAGGATATACAACGAGAAACAACGTTTGACAACCTTTAAACACTTTTAATAACTATATCAAAAATTGTCGCTCTGATGCAAACAACTGATGAGTTATCTACTTAAATTTGATGAACAAAACGACTTACGTATTTTAAACATGCTAACCTTTAGCCCGGTAAGCAAATTAAAAAAAAAAACGCAATATGTAGGCTACACGAGAACGGAGACGTCGAGTAACCAAAACAAATGCGTTAAACAAATTCGTACACGTTATTTATCAATTTAACTCTAGAATTAAAGGATATACAACGAGAAACAACGTTTGACAACCTTTAAACAGTTTTAATAACTATCTCAAAAATTATCGCTCTGATGCAAACAACTGATGAGTTATCTACTTAAATTTGATGAACAAAACGACTTGCGTATTTTAAACATGCTAACCTTTAGCCCGGTAAGGAAATTAAAAAAAAAAACGCAATATGAAGGCTACACGAGAACGGAGACGTCGAGTAACCAAAACAAATGCGTTAAACAAATTCGTACACGTTATTTATCAATTTAACTCTAGAATTAAAGGATATACAACGAGAAACAACGTTTGACAACCTTTAAACAGTTTTAATAACTATCTCAAAAATTGTCGCTCTGATGCAAACAACTGTAGAGTTTTCTACTTAAATTTGATGAACAAAACGACTTACGTATTTTAAACATGCTAACCTTTAGCCCGGTAAGCAAATTAAAAAAAAAACGCAATATGTAGGCTACACGAGAACGGAGACGTCGAGTAACCAAAACAAATGCGTTAAACAAATTCGTACACGTTATTTATCAATTTAACTCTAGAATTAAAGGATATACAACGAGAAACAACGTTTGACAACCTTTAAACAGTTTTAATAACTATCTCAAAAATTGTCGCTCTGATGCAAACAACTGATGAGTTATCTACTTAAATTTGTTGAACAAAACGACTTACGTATTTTAAACATGCTAACCTTTAGCCCGGTAAGCAAATTAAAAAAAAAACGCAATATGTAGGCTACACGTGAACGGAGGCGTCGAGTAACCAAAACAAATGCGTTAAACAAATTCGTACACGTTATTTATCAATTTAACTCTAGAATTAAAGGATATACAACGAGAAACAACGTTTGACAACCTTTAAACAGTTTTAATAACTATCTCAAAAATTGTCGCTCTGATGCAAACAACTGATGAGTTATCTACTTAAATTTGATGAACAAAACGACTTACGTATTTTAAACATGCTAACCTTTATCCCGGTAAGCAAATTAAAAAAAAACGCAATATGTAGGCTACACGAGAACGGAGACGTCGAGTAACCAAAACAAATGCGTTAAACAAATTCGTACACGTTATTTATCAATTTAACTCTAGAATTAAAGGATATACAACGAGAAACAACGTTTGACAACCTTTAAACAGTTTTAATAACTATCTCAAAAATTGTCGCTCTGATGCAAACAACTGATGAGTTATCTACTTAAATTTGATGAACAAAACGACTTACGTATTTTAAACATGCTAACCTTTAGCCCGGTAAGCAAATTAAAAAAAAAACGCAATATGTAGGCTACACGAGAACGGAGACGTCGATTAACCAAAACAAATGCGTTAAACAAATTCGTACACGTTATTTATCAATTTAACTCTAGAATTAAAGGATATACAACGAGAAACAACGTTTGACAACCTTTAAACAGTTTTAATAACTATCTCAAAAATTGTCGCTCTGATGCAAACAACTGATGAGTTATCTACTTAAATTTGATGAACAAAACGACTTACGTATTTTAAACATGCTAACCTTTAGCCCGGTAAGCAAATTAAAAAAAAAAGCAATATGTAGGCTGCACGAGAACGGAGACGTCGAGTAACCAAAACAAATGCGTTAAACAAATTCGTACAAGTTATTTATCAATTTAACTCTAGAATTAAAGGATATACAACGAGAAACAACGTTTGACAACCTTTAAACAGTTTTAATAACTATCTCAAAAATTGTCGCTCTGATGCAAACAACTGATGAGTTATCTACTCAAATTTGCTGAACAAAACGACATACATATTTTAAGCATGCTAACCTTTAGCCCGGTAACCAAATTAAAAAAAAAACGCAATATGTAGGCTACACGAGAACGGAGACGTCGAGTAACCAAAACAAATGCGTTAAACAAATTCGTACACGTTATTTATCAATTTAACTCTAGAATTAAAGGATATACAACGAGAAACAACGTTTGACAACCTTTAAACAGTTTTAATAACTATCTCAAAAATTGTCGCTCTGATGTAAACAACTGATGAGTTATCTACTTAAATTTGATGAACAAAACGACTTACGTATTTTAAACATGCTAACCTTTAGCCCGGTAAGCAAATTAAAAAAAAAAACGCAATATGTAGGCTACACGAGAACGGAGACGTCGAGTAACCAAAACAAATGCGTTAAACAAATTCGTACACGTTATTTATCAATTTAACTCTAGAATTAAAGGATATACAACGAGAAACAACGTTTGACAACCTTTAAACAGTTTTAATAACTATCTCAAAAATTGTCGCTCTGATGCAAACAACTGATGAGTTATCTACTTAAATTTGATGAACAAAACGACTTACGTATTTTAAACATGCTAACCTTTAGCCCGGTAAGCAAATTAAAAAAAAACGCAATATGTAGGCTACACGAGAACGGAGACGTCGAGTAACCAAAACAAAGGCGTTAAACAAATTCGTACACGTTATTTATCAATTTAACTCTAGAATTAAAGGATATACAACGAGAAACAACGTTTGACAACCTTTAAACAGTTTTAATAACTATCTCAAAAATTATCGCTCTGATGCAAACAACTGATGAGTTATCTACTTAAATTTGATGAACAAAACGACTTGCGTATTTTAAACATGCTAACCTTTAGCCCGGTAAGGAAATTAAAAAAAAAACGCAATATGAAGGCTACACGAGAACGGAGACTTCGAGTAACCAAAACAAATGCGTTAAACAAATTCGTACACGCTATTTATCAATTTAACTCTAGAATTAAAGGATATACAACGAGAAACAACGTTTGAGAACCTTTAAACAGTTTTAATAACTATCTCAAAAATTGTCGCTCTGATGCAAACAACTTATGAGTTATCTACTTAAATTTGATGAACAAAACGACTTACGTATTTTAAACATGCTAACCTTTAGCCCGGTAAGCAAATTAAAAAAAAAACGCAATATGTAGGCTACACGAGAACGGAGACGTCGAGTAACCAAAACAAATGCGTTAAACAAATTCGTACACGTTATTTATCAATTTAACTCTAGAATTAAAGGATATACAACGAGAAACAACGTTTGACAACCTTTAAACAGTTTTAATAACTATCTCAAAAATTGTCGCTCTGATGCAAACAACTGATGAGTTATCTACTTAAATTTGTTGAACAAAACGACTTACGTATTTTAAACATGCTAACCTTTAGCCCGGTAAGCAAATTAAAAAAAAAACGCAATATGTAGGCTACACGAGAACGGAGACGTCGAGTAACCAAAACAAATGCGTTAAACAAATTCGTACACGTTATTTATCAATTTAACTCTTGAATTAAAGGATATACAACGAGAAACAACGTTTGACAACCTTTAAACAGTTTTAATAACTATCTCAAAAATTGTCGCTCTGATGCAAACAACTGATGAGTTATCTACTTAAATTTGATGAACAAAACGACTTACGTATTTTAAACATGCTAACCTTTAGCCCGGTAAGCAAATTAAAAAAAAACGCAATATGTAGGCTACACGAGAACGGAGACGTCGAGTAACCAAAACAAATGCGTTAAACAAATTCGTACACGTTATTTATCAATTTAACTCTAGAATTAAAGGACATACAACGAGAAACAACGTTTGACAACCTTTAAACAGTTTTAATAACTATCTCAAAAATTGTCGCTCTGTTGCAAACAACTGATGAGTTATCTACTTAAATTTGATGAACAAAACGACTTACGTATTTTAAACATGCTAACCTTTAGCCCGGTAAGCAAATTAAAAAAAAACGCAATATGTAGGCTACACGAGAACGGAGACGTCGAGTAACCAAAACAAATGCGTTAAACAAATTCGTACACGTTATTTATCAATTTAACTCTAGAATTAAAGGATATACAACGAGAAACAACGTTTGACAACCTTTAAACAGTTTTAATAACTATCTCAAAAATTGTCGCTCTGATGCAAACAACTGATGAGTTATCTACTTAAATTTGATGAACAAAACGACTTACGTATTTTAAGCATGCTAACCTTTAGCCCGGTAAGCAAATTAAAAAAAAAAACGCAATATGTAGGCTACACGAGAACGGAGACGTCGAGTAACCAAAACAAATGCGTTAAACAAATTCGTACACGTTATTTATCAATTTAACTCTAGAATTAAAGCATATACAACGAGAAACAACGTTTGACAACCTTTAAACAGTTTTAATAACTATCTCAAAAATGTCGCTCTGATGCAAACAACTGATGAGTTATCTACTTAAATTTGATGAACAAAACGACTTACGTATTTTAAACATGCTAACCTTTAGCCCGGTAAGCAAATTAAAAAAAAAACGCAATATGTAGGATACACGAGAACGGAGACGTCGAGTAACCAAAACAAATGCGTTAAACAAATTCGTACACGTTATTTATCAATTTAACTCTAGAATTAAAGGATATACAACGAGAAACAACGTTTGACAACCTTTAAACAGTTTTAATAACTATCTCAAAAATTGTCGCTCTGATGCAAACAACTGATGAGTTATCTACTTAAATTTGATGAACAAAACGACTTACGTATTTTAAACATGCTAACCTTTAGCCCGGTAAGCAAATTAAAAAAAAAAACGCAATATGTAGGCTACACGAGAACGGAGACGTCGAGTAACCAAAACAAATGCGTTAAACAAATTCGTACACGTTATTTATAAATTTAACTCTAGAGTTAAAGGATATACAACGAGAAACAACGTTTGACAACCTTTAAACAGTTTTAATAACTATCTCAAAAATTGCCGCTCTGATGCAAACAACTGATGAGTTATCTACTTAAATTTGATGAACAAAACGACTTACGTATTTTAAACATGCTAACCTTTAGCCCGGTAAGCAAATTAAAAAAAAAAAACGCAATATGTAGGCTACACGAGAACGGAGACGTCGAGTAACCAAAACAAATGCGTTAAACAAATTCGTACACGTTATTTATCAATTTAACTCTAGAATTAAAGGATATACAACGAGAAACAACGTTTGACAACCTTTAAACAGTTTTAATAACTATCTCAAAAATTATCGCTCTGATGCAAACAACTGATGAGTTATCTACTTAAATTTGATGAACAAAACGACTTACGTATTTTAAACATGCTAACCTTTATCCCGGTAAGCAAATTAAAAAAAAACGCAATATGTAGGCTACACGAGAACGGAGACGTCGAGTAACCAAAACAAATGCGTTAAACAAATTCGTACACGTTATTTATTAATTTAACTCTAGAATTAAAGGATATACAACGAGAAACAACGTTTGACAACCTTTAAACAGTTTTAATAACTATCTCAAAAATTGTCGCTCTGATGCAAACAACTGATGAGTTATCTACTTAAATTTGATGAACAAAACGACTTACGTATTTTAAACATGCTAACCTTTAGCCCGGTAAGCAAATTAAAAAAAAAACGCAATATGTAGGCTACACGAGAACGGAGACGTCGATTAACCAAAACAAATGCGTTAAACAAATTCGTACACGTTATTTATCAATTTAACTCTAGAATTAAAGGATATACAACGAGAAACAACGTTTGACAACCTTTAAACAGTTTTAATAACTATCTCAAAAATTGTCGCTCTGATGCAAACAACTGATGAGTTATCTACTCAAATTTGCTGAACAAAACGACATACATATTTTAAGCATGCTAACCTTTAGCCCGGTAACCAAATTAAAAAAAAAACGCAATATGTAGGCTACACGAGAACGGAGACGTCGAGTAACCAAAACAAATGCGTTAAACAAATTCGTACACGTTATTTATCAATTTAACTCTAGAATTAAAGGATATACAACGAGAAACAACGTTTGACAACCTTTAAACAGTTTTAATAACTATCTCAAAAATTGTCGCTCTGATGCAAACAACTGATGAGTTATCTACTTAAATTTGATGAACAAAACGACTTACGTATTTTAAACATGCTAACCTTTAGCCCGGTAAGCAAATTAAAAAAAAAAACGCAATATGTAGGCTACACGAGAACGGAGACGTCGAGTAACCAAAACAAATGCGTTAAACAAATTCGTACACGTTATTTATCAATTTAACTCTAGAATTAAAGGATATACAACGAGAAACAACGTTTGACAACCTTTAAACAGTTTTAATAACTATCTCAAAAATTGTCGCTCTGATGCAAACAACTGATGAGTTATCTACTTAAATTTGATGAACAAAACGACTTACGTATTTTAAACATGCTAACCTTTAGCCCGGTAAGCAAATTAAAAAAAAACGCAATATGTAGGCTACACGAGAACGGAGACGTCGAGTAACCAAAACAAATGCGTTAAACAAATTCGTACACGTTATTTATCAATTTAACTCTAGAATTAAAGGATATACAACGAGAAACAACGTTTGACAACCTTTAAACAGTTTTAATAACTATCTCAAAAATTATCGCTCTGATGCAAACAACTGATGAGTTATCTACTTAAATTTGATGAACAAAACGACTTGCGTATTTTAAACATGCTAACCTTTAGCCCGGTAAGGAAATTAAAAAAAAAACGCAATATGAAGGCTACACGAGAACGGAGACTTCGAGTAACCAAAACAAATGCGTTAAACAAATTCGTACACGCTATTTATCAATTTAACTCTAGAATTAAAGGATATACAACGAGAAACAACGTTTGAGAACCTTTAAACAGTTTTAATAACTATCTCAAAAATTGTCGCTCTGATGCAAACAACTTATGAGTTATCTACTTAAATTTGATGAACAAAACGACTTACGTATTTTAAACATGCTAACCTTTAGCCCGGTAAGCAAATTAAAAAAAAAACGCAATATGTAGGCTACACGAGAACGGAGACGTCGAGTAACCAAAACAAATGCGTTAAACAAATTCGTACACGTTATTTATCAATTTAACTCTAGAATTAAAGGATATACAACGAGAAACAACGTTTGACAACCTTTAAACAGTTTTAATAACTATCTCAAAAATTGTCGCTCTGATGCAAACAACTGATGAGTTATCTACTTAAATTTGTTGAACAAAACGACTTACGTATTTTAAACATGCTAACCTTTAGCCCGGTAAGCAAATTAAAAAAAAAACGCAATATGTAGGCTACACGAGAACGGAGACGTCGAGTAACCAAAACAAATGCGTTAAACAAATTCGTACACGTTATTTATCAATTTAACTCTTGAATTAAAGGATATACAACGAGAAACAACGTTTGACAACCTTTAAACAGTTTTAATAACTATCTCAAAAATTGTCGCTCTGATGCAAACAACTGATGAGTTATCTACTTAAATTTGATGAACAAAACGACTTACGTATTTTAAACATGCTAACCTTTAGCCCGGTAAGCAAATTAAAAAAAAAACGCAATATGTAGGCTACACGAGAACGGAGACGTCGAGTAACCAAAACAAATGCGTTAAACAAATTCGTACACGTTATTTATCAATTTAACTCTAGAATTAAAGGACATACAACGAGAAACAACGTTTGACAACCTTTAAACAGTTTTAATAACTATCTCAAAAATTGTCGCTCTGTTGCAAACAACTGATGAGTTATCTACTTAAATTTGATGAACAAAACGACTTACGTATTTTAAACATGCTAACCTTTAGCCCGGTAAGCAAATTAAAAAAAAACGCAATATGTAGGCTACACGAGAACGGAGACGTCGAGTAACCAAAACAAATGCGTTAAACAAATTCGTACACGTTATTTATCAATTTAACTCTAGAATTAAAGGATATACAACGAGAAACAACGTTTGACAACCTTTAAACAGTTTTAACAACTATCTCAAAAATTGTCGCTCTGATGCAAACAACTGATGAGTTATCTACTCAAATTTGTTGAACAAAACGACTTACGTATTTTAAGCATGCTAACCTTTAGCCCGGTAAGCAAATTAAAAAAAAAACGCAATATGTAGGCTACACGAGAACGGAGACGTCGAGTAACCAAAACAAATGCGTTAAACAAATTCGTACACGTTATTTATCAATTTAACTCTAGAATTAAAGGATATACAACGAGAAACAACGTTTGACAACCTTTAAACAGTTTTAATAACTATCTCAAAAATGTCGCTCTGATGCAAACAACTGATGAGTTATCTACTTAAATTTGATGAACAAAACGACTTACGTATTTTAAACATGCTAACCTTTAGCCCGGTAAGCAAATTAAAAAAAAAAACGCAATATGTAGGATACACGAGAACGGAGACGTCGAGTAACCAAAACAAATGCGTTAAACAAATTCGTACACGTTATTTATCAATTTAACTCTAGAATTAAAGGATATACAACGAGAAACAACGTTTGACAACCTTTAAACAGTTTTAATAACTATCTCAAAAATTGTCGCTCTGATGCAAACAACTGATGAGTTATCTACTTAAATTTGATGAACAAAACGACTTACGTATTCTAAACATGCTAACCTTTAGCCCGGTAAGCAAATTAAAAAAAAAACGCAATATGTAGGCTACACGAGAACGGAGACGTCGAGTAACCAAAACAAATGCGTTAAACAAATTCGTACACGTTATTTATAAATTTAACTCTAGAGTTAAAGGACATACAACGAGAAACAACGTTTGACAACCTTTAAACAGTTTTAATAACTATCTCAAAAATTGTCGCTCTGATGCAAACAACTGATGAGTTATCTACTTAAATTTGATGAACAAAACGACTTACGTATTTTAAACATGCTAACCTTTAGCCCGGTAAGCAAATTAAAAAAAAAAAACGCAATATGTAGGCTACACGAGAACGGAGACGTCGAGTAACCAAAACAAATGCGTTAAACAAATTCGTACACGTTATTTATCAATTTAACTCTAGAATTAAAGGATATACAACGAGAAACAACGTTTGACAACCTTTAAACAGTTTTAATAACTATCTCAAAAATTATCGCTCTGATGCAAACAACTGATGAGTTATCTACTTAAATTTGATGAACAAAACGACTTACGTATTTTAAACATGCTAAACTTTAGCCCGATAATTAAATAAAAAAAAACGCAATATGTAGGCTACACGAGAACGGAGACGTCGAGTAACCAAAACAAATGCGTTAAACAAATTCGTACACGTTATTTATCAATTTAACTCTAGAATTAAAGGATATACAACGAGAAACAACGTTTGACAACCTTTAAACAGTTTTAATAACTATCTCAAAAATTGTCGCTCTGATGCAAACAACTGATGAGTTATCTACTTAAATTTGATGAACAAAACGACTTACGTATTTTAAACATGCTAACCTTTAGCCCGGTAAGCAAATTAAAAAAAAACGCAATATGTAGGCTACACGAGAACGGAGACGTCGAGTAACCAAAACAAATGCGTTAAACAAATTCGTACACGTTATTTATCAACTTAACTCTAGAATTAAAGGATATACAACGAGAAACAACGTTTGACAACCTTTAAACAGTTTTAATAACTATCTCAAAAATTGTCGCTCTGATGCAAGCAACTGCTGAGTTATCTACTCAAATTTGTTGAACAAAACGACTTACGTATTTTAAACATGCTAACCTTTAGCCCGGTAAGCAAATTAAAAAAAAACGCAATATGTAGGCTACACGAGAACGGAGACGTCGGGTAACCAAAACAAATGCGCTAAACAAATTCGTACACGTTATTTATCAATTTAACTCTAGAATTAAAGGATATACAACGAGAAACAAAGTTTGATAACCTTTAAACAGTTTTAATAACTATCTCAAAAATTGTCGCTCTGATGCAAACAACTGCTGAGTTATCTACTCAAATTTGATGAACAAAACGACTTACGTATTTTAAACATGCTAACCTTTAGCCCGGTAAGCAAATTAAAAAAAAACGCAATATGTAGGCTACACGAGAACGGAGACGTCGAGTAACCAAAACAAATGCGTTAAACAACTTCGTACACGTTATTTATCAATTTAACTCTAGAATTAAAGGATATACAACGAGAAACAACGTTTGACAACCTTTAAACAGTTTTAATAACTATCTCAAAAATTGTCGCTCTGATGCAAACAACTGATGAGTTATCTACTTAAATTTGACGAACAAAACGACTTACGTATTTTAAACATGCTAACCTTTAGCCCGGTAAGCAAATTAAAAAAAAAAACGCAATATGTAGGCTACACGAGAACGGAGACGTCGAGTAACCAAAACAAATGCGTTAAACAAATTCGTACACGTTATTTATCAATTTAACTCTAGAATTAAAGGATATACAACGAGAAACAACGTTTGACAACCTTTAAACAGTTTTAATAACTATCTCAAAAATGTCGCTCTGATGCAAACAACTGATGAGTTATCTACTTAAATTTGATGAACAAAACGACTTACGTATTTTAAACATGCTAACCTTTAGCCCGGTAAGCAAATTAAAAAAAAAACGCAATATGTAGGATACACGAGAACGGAGACGTCGAGTAACCAAAACAAATGCGTTAAACAAATTCGTACACGTTATTTATCAATTTAACTCTAGAATTAAAGGATATACAACGAGAAACAACGTTTGACAACCTTTAAACAGTTTTAATAACTATCTCAAAAATTGTCGCTCTGATGCAAACAACTGATGAGTTATCTACTTAAATTTGATGAACAAAACGACTTACGTATTCTAAACATGCTAACCTTTAGCCCGGTAAGCAAATTAAAAAAAAAACGCAATATGTAGGCTACACGAGAACAGAGACGTCGAGTAACCAAAACAAATGCGTTAAACAAATTCGTACACGTTATTTATAAATTTAACTCTAGAGTTAAAGGATATACAACGAGAAACAACGTTTGACAACCTTTAAACAGTTTTAATAACTATCTCAAAAATTGTCGCTCTGATGCAAACAACTGATGAGTTATCTACTTAAATTTGATGAACAAAACGACTTACGTATTTTAAACATGCTAACCTTTAGCCCGGTAAGCAAATTAAAAAAAAAAAACGCAATATGTAGGCTACACGAGAACGGAGACGTCGAGTAACCAAAACAAATGCGTTAAACAAATTCGTACACGTTATTTATCAACTTAACTCTAGAATTAAAGGATATACAACGAGAAACAACGTTTGACAACCTTTAAACAGTTTTAATAACTATCTCAAAAATTATCGCTCTGATGCAAACAACTGATGAGTTATCTACTTAAATTTGATGAACAAAACGACTTACGTATTTTAAACATGCTAACCTTTAGCCCGATAATTAAATAAAAAAAAACGCAATATGTAGGCTACACGAGAACGGAGACGTCGAGTAACCAAAACAAATGCGTTAAACAAATTCGTACACGTTATTTATCAATTTAACTCTAGAATTAAAGGATATACAACGAGAAACAACGTTTGACAACCTTTAAACAGTTTTAATAACTATCTCAAAAATTGTCGCTCTGATGCAAACAACTGATGAGTTATCTACTTAAATTTGATGAACAAAACGACTTACGTATTTTAAACATGCTAACCTTTAGCCCGGTAAGCAAATTAAAAAAAACGCAATATGTAGGCTACACGAGAACGGAGACGTCGAGTAACCAAAACAAATGCGTTAAACAAATTCGTACACGTTATTTATCAACTTAACTCTAGAATTAAAGGATATACAACGAGAAACAACGTTTGACAACCTTTAAACAGTTTTAATAACTATCTCAAAAATTGTCGCTCTGATGCAAGCAACTGCTGAGTTATCTACTCAAATTTGTTGAACAAAACGACTTACGTATTTTAAACATGCTAACCTTTAGCCCGGTAAGCAAATTAAAAAAAAACGCAATATGTAGGCTACACGAGAACGGAGACGTCGGGTAACCAAAACAAATGCGCTAAACAAATTCGTACACGTTATTTATCAATTTAACTCTAGAATTAAAGGATATACAACGAGAAACAAAGTTTGATAACCTTTAAACAGTTTTAATAACTATCTCAAAAATTGTCGCTCTGATGCAAACAACTGCTGAGTTATCTACTCAAATTTGATGAACAAAACGACTTACGTATTTTAAACATGCTAACCTTTAGCCCGGTAAGCAAATTAAAAAAAAACGCAATATGTAGGCTACACGAGAACGGAGACGTCGAGTAACCAAAACAAATGCGTTAAACAACTTCGTACACGTTATTTATCAATTTAACTCTAGAATTAAAGGATATACAACGAGAAACAACGTTTGACAACCTTTAAACAGTTTTAATAACTATCTCAAAAATTGTCGCTCTGATGCAAACAACTGATGAGTTATCTACTTAAATTTGACGAACAAAACGACTTACGTATTTTAAACATGCTAACCTTTAGCCCGGTAAGCAAATTAAAAAAAAACGCAATATGTAGGCTACACGAGAACGGAGACGTCGAGTAACCAAAACAAATGCGTTAAACAACTTCGTACACGTTATTTATCAATTTAACTCTAGAATTAAAGGATATACAACGAGAAACAACGTTTGACAACCTTTAAACAGTTTTAATAACTATCTCAAAAATTGTCGCTCTGATGCAAACAACTGATGAGTTATCTACTCAAATTTGTTGAACAAAACGACTTAAGTATTTTAAGCATGCTAACCTTTAGCCCGGTAAGCAAATTAAAAAAAAACGCAATATGTAGACTACACGAGAACGGAGACGTTGAGTAACCAAAACAAATGCGTTAAACAAATTCGTACACGTTATTTATCAATTTAACTCTAGAATTAAAGGATATACAACGAGAAACAACGTTTGACAACCTTTAAACAGTTTTAATAACTATCTCAAAAATTGTCGCTCTGATGCAAACAACTGATGAGTTATCTACTTAAATTTGATGAACAAAACGACTTACGTATTTTAGACATGCTAACCTTTAGCCCGGTAAGCAAATTAAAAAAAAAACGCAATAGGTAGGCTACACGAGAACGGAGACGTCGAGTAACCAAAACAAATGCGTTAAACAAATTCGTACACGTTATTTATCAATTTAACCCTAGAATTAAAGGATATACAACGAGAAACAACGTTTGACAACCTTTAAACAGTTTTAATAACTATCTCAAAAATTGTCGCTCTGATGCAAACAACTGATGAGTTATCTACTTAAATTTGATGAACAAAACGACTTACGTATTTTAAACATGCTAACCTTTAGCCCGGTAAGCAAATTAAAAAAAAAACGCAATATGTAGGCTACACGAGAACGGAGACGTCCAGTAACCAAAACAAATGCGTTAAACAAATTCGTACACGTTATTTATCAATTTAACTCTAGAATTAAAGGATATACAACGAGAAACAACGTTTGACAACCTTTAAACAGTTTTAATAACTACCTCAAAAATTGTCGCTCTGATGCAAACAACTGATGAGTTATCTACTTAAATTTGATGAACAAAACGACTTACGTATTTTAAACATGCTAACCTTTAGCCCGGTAAGCAAATTAAAAAAAAAAACGCAATATGTAGGCTACACGAGAACGGAGACGTCGAGTAACCAAAACAAATGCGTTAAACAAATTCGTACACGTTATTTATCAATTTAACTCTAGAATTAAAGAATATACAACGAGAAACAACGTTTGACAACCTTTAAACAGTTTTAATAACTATCTCAAAAATTGTCGCTCTGATGCAAACAACTGATGAGTTATCTACTTAAATTTGTTGAACAAAACGACTTACGTATTTTAAACATGCTAACCATTAGCCCGGTAAGCAAATTAAAAAAAAAACGCAATATGTAGGCTACACGAGAACGGAGACGTCGAGTAACCAAAACAAATGCGTTAAACAAATTCGTACACGTTATTTATCAATTTAACTCTAGAATTAAAGGATATACAACGAGAAACAACGTTTGACAACCTTTAAACAGTTTTAATAACTATCTCAAAAATTGTCGCTCTGATGCAAACAACTAATGAGTTATCTACTTAAATTTGTTGAACAAAACGACTTACGTATTTTAAACATGCTGACCTTTAGCCCGGTAAGCAAATTAAAAAAAAAACGCAATATGTAGGCTACACGAGAACGGAGACGTCGAGTAACCAAAACAAATGCGTTAAACAAATTCGTACACGTTATTTATCAATTTAACTCTAGAATTAAAGGATATACAACGAGAAACAACGTTTGACAACCTTTAAACAGTTTTAGTAACTATCTCAAAAATTGTCGCTCTGATGCAAACAACTGATGAGTTATCTACTTAAATTTGTTGAACAAAACGACTTACGTATTTTAAGCATGCTAACCTTTAGCCCGGTAAACAAATTAAAAAAAAAAAACGCAATATGTAGGCTACACGAGAACGGAGACGTCGAGTAACCAAAACAAATGTGTTAAACAAATTCGTACACGTTATTTATCAATTTAACTCTAGAATTAAAGGATATACAACGAGAAACAACGTTTGACAACCTTTAAACAGTTTTAATAACTATCTCAAAAATTGTCGCTCTGATGCAAACAACTGATTTGTTGAACAAAACGACTTACGCATTTTAAACATGCTAACCTTTAGCCCGGTAAGCAAATTAAAAAAAAAACGCAATATGTAGGCTACACGAGAACGGAGACGTCGAGTAACCAAAACAAATGCGTTAAACAAATTCGTACACGTTATTTATCAATTTAACTCTAGAATTAAAGGATATACAACGAGAAACAACGTTTGACAACCTTTAAACAGTTTTAATAACTATCTCAAAAATTGTCGCTCTGATGCAAACAACTGATGAGTTATCTACTCAAATTTGTTGAACAAAACGACTTACGTATTTTAAACATGCTAACCTTTAGCCCGGTAAGCAAATTTAAAAAAAAAATGCAATATGTAGGCTACACGAGAACAGAGACGTCGAGTAACCAAAACAAATGCGTTAAACAAATTCGTACACGTTATTTATCAATTTAACTCTAGAATTAAAGGATATACAACGAGAAACAACGTTTGACAACCTTTAAACAGTTTTAATAACTATCTCAAAAATTATCGCTCTGATGCAAACAACTGATGAGTTATCTACTTAAATTTGATGAACAAAACGACTTACGTATTTTAAACATGCTAACCTTTATCCCGGTAAGCAAATTAAAAAAAAAAAAACGCAATATGTAGGCTACGCGAGAACGGAGACGTCGAGTAACCAAAACAAATGCGTTAAACAAATTCGTACACGTTATTTATCAACTTAACTCTAGAATTAAAGGATATACAACGAGAAACAACGTTTGACAACCTTTAAACAGTTTTAATAACTATCTCAAAAATTGTCGCTCTGATGCAAACAACTGATGAGTTATCTACTTAAATTTGATGAACAAAACGACTTACGTATTTTAAACATGCTAACCTTTAGCCCGGTAAGCAAATTAAAAAAAAAACGCAATATGTAGGCTATACGAGAACGGAGACGTCGAGTAACCAAAACAAATGCGTTAAACAAATTCGTACACGTTATTTATCAATTTAACTCTAGAATTAAAGGATATACAACGAGAAACAACGTTTGACAACCTTTAAACAGTTTTAATAACTATCTCAAAAATTATCGCTCTGATGCAAACAACTGATGAGTTATCTACTTAAATTTGATGAACAAAACGACTTACGTATTTTAAACATGCTAACCTTTAGCCCGGTAAGCAAATTAAAAAAAAAAACGCAATATGTAGGCTACACGAGAACGGAGACGTCGAGTAACCAAAACAAATGCGTTAAACAAATTCGTACACGTTATTTATCAATTTAACTCTAGAATTAAAGGATATACAACGAGAAACAACGTTTGACAACCTTTAAACAGTTTTAATAACTATATCAAAAATTATCGCTCTGATGCAAACAACTGATGACTTATCTACTTAAATTTGATGAACAAAATGACTTACGTATTTTAAGCATGCTAACCTTTAGCCCGGTAAGCAAATTAAAAAAAAAAACGCAATATGTAGGCTACACGAGAACGGAGACGTCGAGTAACCAAAACAAATGCGTTAACCAAATTCGTACACGTTATTTATCAATTTAACTCTAGAATTAAAGGATATACAACGAGAAACAACGTTTGACAACCTTTAAACAGTTTTAATAACTATCTCAAAAATTGTCGCTCTGATGCAAACAACTGCTGAGTTATCTACTTAAATTTGATGAACAAAACGACTTACGTATTTTAAACATGCTAACCTTTAGCCCGGTAAGCAAATTAAAAAAAAAACGCAATATGTAGGCTACACGAGAACGGAGACGTCGAGTAACCAAAACAAATGCGCTAAACAAATTCGTACACGTTATTTATCAAACTAACTCTAGAATTAAAGGATATACAACGAGAAACAACGTTTGACAACCTTTAAACAGTTTTAATAACTATCTCAAAAATTATCGCTCTGATGCAAACAACTGATGAGTTATCTACTTAAATTTGTTGAACAAAACGACTTACGTATTTTAAACATGCTAACCTTTAGCCCGGTAAGCAAATTAAAAAAAAAAACGCAATATGTAGGCTACACGAGAACGGAGACGTCGAGTAACCAAAACAAATGCGTTAAACAAATTCGCACACGTTATTTATCAATTTAACTCTAGAATTAAAGGATATACAACGAGAAACAACGTTTGACAACCTTTAAACAGTTTTAATAACTATCTCAAAAATTATCGCTCTGATGCAAACAACTGATGAGTTATCTACTTAAATTTGATGAACAAAACGACTTACGTATTTTAAACATGCTAACCTTTAGCCCGGTAAGCAAATTAAAAAAAAAAACGCAATATGTAGGCTACACGAGAACGGAGACGTCGAGTAACCAAAACAAATGCGTTAAACAAATTCGTACAAGTTATTTATCAATTTAACTCTAGAATTAAAGGATATACAACGAGAAACAACGTTTGACAACCTTTAAACAGTTTTAATAACTATCTCAAAAATTATCGATCTGATGCAAACAACTGATGAGTTATCTACTTAAATTTGTTGAACAAAACGACTTACGTATTTTAAACATGCTAACCTTTAGCCCGGTAAGCAAATTTAAAAAAAAACGCAATATGTAGGCTACACGAGAACGGAGACGTCGAGTAACCAAAACAAATGCGTTAAACAAATTCGTACACGTTATTTATCAATTAGCTCTAGAATTAAAGGATATACAACGAGAAACAACGTTTGACAACCTTTAAACAGTTTTAATAACTATCTCAAAAATTATCGCTCTGATGCAAACAACTGATGAGTTATCTACTTAAATTTGTTGAACAAAACGACTTACGTATTTTAAACATGCTAACCTTTAGCCCGGTAAGCAAATTAAAAAAAAAACGCATTATGTAGGCTACACGAGAACGGAGACATCGAGTAACCAAAACAAATGCGTTAAACAAATTCGTACACGTTATTTATCAATTTAACTCTAGAATTAAAGGATATACAACGAGAAACAACGTTTGACAACCTTTAAACATTTTTAATAACTATCTCAAAAATTATCGCTCTGATGCAAACAACTGATGAGTTATCTACTTAAATTTGTTGAACAAAACGACTTACGTATTTTAAACATGCTAACCTTTAGCCCTGATGCAAACAACTGATGAGTTATCTACTCAAATTTGTTGAACAAAACGACTTACGTATTTTAAACATGCTAACCTTTAGCCCGGTAAGCAAATTAAAAAAAAAACGCAATATGTAGGCTACACGAGAACGGAGACGTCGAGTAACCAAAACAAATGCGTTAAACAAATTCGTACACGTTATTTATCAATTTAACTCTAGAATTAAAGGATATACAACGAGAAACAACGTTTGACAACCTTTAAACAGTTTTAATAACTATCTCAAAAATTGTCGCTCTGATGCAAACAACTGATGAGTTATCTACTCAAATTTGTTGAACAAAACGACTTACGTATTTTAAACATGCTAACCTTTAGCCCGGTAAGCAAATTAAAAAAAAAACGCAATATGTAGGCTACACGAGAACGGAGACGTCGAGTAACCAAAACAAATGCGTTAAACAAATTCGTACACGTTATTTATCAATTTAACTCTAGAATTAAAGGATATACAACGAGAAACAACGTTTGACAACCTTTAAACAGTTTTAATAACTATCTCAAAAATTGTCGCTCTGATGCAAACAACTGATGAGTTATCTACTTAAATTTGTTGAACAAAACGACTTACGTATTTTAAACATGCTAACCTTTAGCCCGGTAAGCAAATTAAAAAAAAAACGCAATATGTAGGCTACACGAGAACGGAGACGTCGAGTAACCAAAACAAATGCGTTAAACAAATTCGTACACGTTATTTATTAATTTAACTCTAGAATTAAAGGATATACAACGAGAAACAACGTTTGACAACCTTTAAACAGTTTTAATAACTATCTCAAAAATTATCGCTCTGATGCAAACAACTGATGAGTTATCTACTCAAATTTGTTGAACAAAACGACTTACGTATTTTAAACATGCTAACCTTTAGCCCGGTAAGCAAATTAAAAAAAAACGCAATATGTAGGCTACACGAGAACGGAGACGTCGAGTAACCAAAACAAATGCGTTAAACAAATTCGTACACGTTATTTATCAATTTAACTCTAGAATTAAAGGATATACAACGAGAAACAACGTTTGACAACCTTTAAACAGTTTTAATAACTATCTCAAAAATTGTCGCTCTGATGCAAACAACTGATGAGTTATCTACTCAAATTTGTTGAACAAAACGACTTACGTATTTTAAACATGCTAACCTTTAGCCCGGTAAGCAAATTAAAAAAAAAACGCAATATGTAGGCTACACGAGAACGGAGACGTCGAGTAACCAAAACAAATGCGTTAAACAAATTCGTACACGTTATTTATCAATTTAACTCTAGAATTAAAGGATATACAACGAGAAACAACGTTTGACAACCTTTAAACAGTTTTAATAACTATCTCAAAAATTGTCGCTCTGATGCAAACAACTGCTGAGTTATCTACTCAAATTTGTTGAACAAAACGACTTACGTATTTTAAACATGCTAACCTTTAGCCCGGTAAGCAAATTAAAAAAAAAAACGCAATATGTAGGCTACACGAGAACGGAGACGTCGAGTAACCAAAACAAATGCGTTAAACAAATTCGTACACGTCATTTATCAATTTAACTCTAGAATTAAAGGATATACAACGAGAAACAACGTTTGACAACCTTTAAACAGTTTTAATAACTATCTCAAAAATTGTCGCTCTGATGCAAACAACTGATGAGTTATCTACTCAAATTTGTTGAACAAAACGACTTACGTATTTTAAACATGCTAACCTTTAGCCCGGTAAGCAAATTAAAAAAAAAACGCAATATGTAGGCTACACGAGAACGGAGACGTCGAGTAACCAAAACAAATGCGTTAAACAAATTCGTACACGTTATTTATCAATTTAACTCTAGAATTAAAGGATATACAACGAGAAACAACGTTTGACAACCTTTAAACAGTTTTAATAACTATCTCAAAAATTGTCGCTCTGATGCAAACAACTGATGAGTTATCTACTTAAATTTGTTGAACAAAACGACTTACGTATTTTAAACATGCTAACCTTTAGCCCGGTAAGCAAATTAAAAAAAAAACGCAATATGTAGGCTACACGAGAACGGAGACGTCGAGTAACCAAAACAAATGCGTTAAACAAATTCGTACACGTTATTTATCAATTTAACTCTAGAATTAAAGGATATACAACGAGAAACAACGTTTGACAACCTTTAAACAGTTTTAATAACTATCTCAAAAATTATCGCTCTGATGCAAACAACTGATGAGTTATCTACTCAAATTTGTTGAACAAAACGACTTACGTATTTTAAACATGCTAACCTTTAGCCCGGTAAGCAAATTAAAAAAAAAACGCAATATGTAGGCTACACGAGAACGGAGACGTCGAGTAACCAAAACAAATGCGTTAAACAAATTCGTACACGTTATTTATCAATTTAACTCTAGAATTAAAGGATATACAACGAGAAACAACGTTTGACAACCTTTAAACAGTTTTAATAACTATCTCAAAAATTGTCGCTCTGATGCAAACAACTGATGAGTTATCTACTCAAATTTGTTGAACAAAACGACTTACGTATTTTAAACATGCTAACCTTTAGCCCGGTAAGCAAATTAAAAAAAAAACGCAATATGTAGGCTACACGAGAACGGAGACGTCGAGTAACCAAAACAAATGCGTTAAACAAATTCGTACACGTTATTTATCAATTTAACTCTAGAATTAAAGGATATACAACGAGAAACAACGTTTGACAACCTTTAAACAGTTTTAATAACTATCTCAAAAATTGTCGCTCTGATGCAAACAACTGCTGAGTTATCTACTCAAATTTGTTGAACAAAACGACTTACGTATTTTAAACATGCTAACCTTTAGCCCGGTAAGCAAATTAAAAAAAAAAACGCAATATGTAGGCTACACGAGAACGGAGACGTCGAGTAACCAAAACAAATGCGTTAAACAAATTCGTACACGTTATTTATCAATTTAACTCTAGAATTAAAGGATATACAACGAGAAACAACGTTTGACAACCTTTAAACAGTTTTAATAACTATCTCAAAAATTGTCGCTCTGATGCAAACAACTGCTGAGTTATCTACTCAAATTTGTTGAACAAAACGACTTACGTATTTTAAACATGCTAACCTTTAGCCCGGCAAGCAAATTAAAAAAAAAACGCAATATGTTAGCTACACGAGAACGGAGACGTCGAGTAACCAAAACAAATGCGTTAAACAAATTCGTACACGTTATTTATCAATTTAACTCTAGAATTAAAGGATATAAAACGAGAAACAACGTTTGACAACCTTTAAACAGTTTTAATAACTATCTCAAAAATTGTCGCTCTGATGCAAACAACTGATGAGTTATCTACTTAAATTTGTTGAACAAAACGACTTACGTATTTTAAACATGCTAACCTTTAGCCCGGTAAGCAAATTAAAAAAAAAACGCAATATGTAGGCTACACGAGAACGGAGACGTCGAGTAACCAAAACAAATGCGTTAAACAAATTCGTACACGCTATTTATCAATTTAACTCTAGAATTAAAGGATATACAACGAGAAACAACGTTTGACAACCTTTAAACAGTTTTAATAACTATCTCAAAAATTGTCGCTCTGATGCAAACAACTGATGAGTTATCTACTTAAATTTGTTGAACAAAACGACTTACGTATTTTAAACATGCTAACCTTTAGCCCGGTAAGCAAATTAAAAAAAAAAAACGCAATATGTAGGCTACACGAGAACGGAGACGTCGAGTAACCAAAACAAATGCGTTAAACAAACTCGTACACGTTATTTATCAATTTAACTCTAGAATTAAAGGATATACAACGAGAAACAACGTTTGACAACCTTTAAACAGTTTTAATAACTATCTCAAAAATTGTCGCTCTGATGCAAACAACTGATGAGTTATCTACTTAAATTTGATGAACAAAACGACTTACGTATTTTAAACATGCTAACCTTTAGCCCGGTAAACAAATTAAAAAAAAAACGCAATATGTAGGCTACACGAGAACGGAGACGTCGAGTAACCAAAACAAATGCGTTAAACAAATTCGTACACGTTATTTATCAATTTAACTCTAGAATTAAAGGATATACAACGAGAAACAACGTTTGACAACCTTTAAACAGTTTTAATAACTATCTCAAAAATTGTCGCTCTGATTGCAAACAACTGATGAGTTATCTACTTAAATTTGATGAACAAAACGACTTACGTATTTTAAACATGCTAACCTTTAGCCCGGTAAGCAAATTAAAAAAAAAACGCAATATGTAGGCTACACGAGAACGGAGACGTCGAGTAACCAAAACAAATGCGTTAAACAAATTCGTACACGTTATTTATCAATTTAACTCTAGAATTAAAGGATATACAACGAGAAACAACGTTTGACAACCTTTAAACAGTTTTAATAACTATCTCAAAAATTGTCGCTCTGATGCAAACAACTGATGAGTTATCTACTCAAATTTGTTGAACAAAACGACTTACGTATTTTAAACATGCTAAAACTGTTTAAAGGTTGTCAAACGTTGTTTCTCGTTGTATATCCTTTAATTCTAGAGTTAAATTGATAAATAACGTGTACGAATTTGTTTAACGCATTTGTTTTGGTTACTCGACGTCTCCGTTCTCGTGTAGCCTACATATTGCGTTTTTTTTTTAATTTGCTTACCGGGCTAAAGGTTAGCATGTTTAAAATACGTAAGTCGTTTTGTTCAACAAATTTAAGTAGATAACTCATCAGTTGTTTGCATCAGAGCGACAATTTTTGAGATAGTTATTAAAACTGTTTAAAGGTTGTCAAACGTTGTTTCTCGTTGTATATCCTTTAATTCTAGAGTTAAATTGATAAATAACGTGTACGAATTTGTTTAACGCATTTGTTTTGGTTACTCGACGTCTCCGTTCTCGTGTAGCCTACATATTGCGTTTTTTTTTTAATTTGCTTACCGGGCTAAAGGTTAGCATGTTTAAAATACGTAAGTCGTTTTGTTCAACAAATTTGAGTAGATAACTCATCAGTTGTTTGCATCAGAGCGACAATTTTTGAGATAGTTATTAAAACTGTTTAAAGGTTGTCAAACGTTGTTTCTCGTTGTATATCCTTTAATTCTAGAGTTAAATTGATAAATAACGTGTACGAATTTGTTTAACGCATTTGTTTTGGTTACTCGACGTCTCCGTTCTCGTGTAGCCTACATATTGCGTTTTTTTTTAAATTTGCTTACCGGGCTAAAGGTTAGCATGTTTAAAATACGTAAGTCGTTTTGTTCAACAAATTTGAGTAGATAACTCAGCAGTTGTTTGCATCAGAGCGACAATTTTTGAGATAGTTATTAAAACTGTTTAAAGGTTGTCAAACGTTGTTTCTCGTTGTATATCCTTTAATTCTAGAGTTAAATTGATAAATAACGTGTACGAATTTGTTTAACGCATTTGTTTTGGTTACTCGACGTCTCCGTTCTCGTGTAGCCTACATATTGCGTTTTTTTTTTTAATTTGCTTACCGGGCTAAAGGTTAGCATGTTTAAAATACGTAAGTCGTTTTGTTCAACAAATTTGAGTAGATAACTCATCAGTTGTTTGCATCAGAGCGACAATTTTTGAGATAGTTATTAAAACTGTTTAAAGGTTGTCAAACGTTGTTTCTCGTTGTATATCCTTTAATTCTAGAGTTAAATTGATAAATAACGTGTACGAATTTGTTTAACGCATTTGTTTTGGTTACTCGACGTCTCCGTTCTCGTGTAGCCTACATATTGCGTTTTTTTTTAATTTGCTTACCGGGCTAAAGGTTAGCATGTTTAAAATACGTAAGTCGTTTTGTTCAACAAATTTGAGTAGATAACTCATCAGTTGTTTGCATCAGAGCGATAATTTTTGAGATAGTTATTAAAACTGTTTAAAGGTTGTCAAACGTTGTTTCTCGTTGTATATCCTTTAATTCTAGAGTTAAATTGATAAATAACGTGTACGAATTTGTTTAACGCATTTGTTTTGGTTACTCGACGTCTCCGTTCTCGTGTAGCCTACATATTGCGTTTTTTTTTTAATTTGCTTACCGGGCTAAAGGTTAGCATGTTTAAAATACGTAAGTCGTTTTGTTCAACAAATTTAAGTAGATAACTCATCAGTTGTTTGCATCAGAGCGACAATTTTTGAGATAGTTATTAAAACTGTTTAAAGGTTGTCAAACGTTGTTTCTCGTTGTATATCCTTTAATTCTAGAGTTAAATTGATAAATAACGTGTACGAATTTGTTTAACGCATTTGTTTTGGTTACTCGACATCTCCGTTCTCGTGTAGCCTACATATTGCGTTTTTTTTTTTAATTTGCTTACCGGGCTAAAGGTTAGCATGTTTAAAATACGTAAGTCGTTTTGTTCAACAAATTTGAGTAGATAACTCATCAGTTGTTTGCATCAGAGCGACAATTTTTGAGATAGTTATTAAAACTGTTTAAAGGTTGTCAAACGTTGTTTCTCGTTGTATATCCTTTAATTCTAGAGTTAAATTGATAAATAACGTGTACGAATTTGTTTAACGCATTTGTTTTGGTTACTCGACGTCTCCGTTCTCGTGTAGCCTACATATTGCGTTTTTTTTTTAATTTGCTTACCGGGCTAAAGGTTAGCATGTTTAAAATACGTAAGTCGTTTTGTTCAACAAATTTGAGTAGATAACTCATCAGTTGTTTGCATCAGGGCTAAAGGTTAGCATGTTTAAAATACGTAAGTCGTTTTGTTCAACAAATTTAAGTAGATAACTCATCAGTTGTTTGCATCAGAGCGATAATTTTTGAGATAGTTATTAAAAATGTTTAAAGGTTGTCAAACGTTGTTTCTCGTTGTATATCCTTTAATTCTAGAGTTAAATTGATAAATAACGTGTACGAATTTGTTTAACGCATTTGTTTTGGTTACTCGATGTCTCCGTTCTCGTGTAGCCTACATAATGCGTTTTTTTTTTTAATTTGCTTACCGGGCTAAAGGTTAGCATGTTTAAAATACGTAAGTCGTTTTGTTCAACAAATTTAAGTAGATAACTCATCAGTTGTTTGCATCAGAGCGATAATTTTTGAGATAGTTATTAAAACTGTTTAAAGGTTGTCAAACGTTGTTTCTCGTTGTATATCCTTTAATTCTAGAGTTAAATTGATAAATAACGTGTACGAATTTGTTTAACGCATTTGTTTTGGTTACTCGACGTCTCCGTTCTCGTGTAGCCTACATATTGCGTTTTTTTTTAAATTTGCTTACCGGGCTAAAGGTTAGCATGTTTAAAATACGTAAGTTGTTTTGTTCAACAAATTTAAGTAGATAACTCATCAGTTGTTTGCATCAGATCGATAATTTTTGAGATAGTTATTAAAACTGTTTAAAGGTTGTCAAACGTTGTTTCTCGTTGTATATCCTTTAATTCTAGAGTTAAATTGATAAATAACGTGTACGAATTTGTTTAACGCATTTGTTTTGGTTACTCGACGTCTCCGTTCTCGTGTAGCCTACATATTGCGTTTTTTTTTTTAATTTGCTTACCGGGCTAAAGGTTAGCATGTTTAAAATACGTAAGTCGTTTTGTTCATCAAATTTAAGTAGATAACTCATCAGTTGTTTGCATCAGAGCGATAATTTTTGAGATAGTTATTAAAACTGTTTAAAGGTTGTCAAACGTTGTTTCTCGTTGTATATCCTTTAATTCTAGAGTTAAATTGATAAATAACGTGTGCGAATTTGTTTAACGCATTTGTTTTGGTTACTCGACGTCTCCGTTCTCGTGTAGCCTACATATTGCGTTTTTTTTTTTAATTTGCTTACCGGGCTAAAGGTTAGCATGTTTAAAATACGTAAGTCGTTTTGTTCAACAAATTTAAGTAGATAACTCATCAGTTGTTTGCATCAGAGCGCTAATTTTTGAGATAGTTATTAAAACTGTTTAAAGGTTGTCAAACGTTGTTTCTCGTTGTATATCCTTTAATTCTAGAGTTAGTTTGATAAATAACGTGTACGAATTTGTTTAACGCATTTGTTTTGGTTACTCGACGTCTCCGTTCTCGTGTAGCCTACATATTGCGTTTTTTTTTTAATTTGCTTACCGGGCTAAAGGTTAGCATGTTTAAAATACGTAAGTCGTTTTGTTCATCAAATTTAAGTAGATAACTCAGCAGTTGTTTGCATCAGAGCGACACTTTTTGAGATAGTTATTAAAACTGTTTAAAGGTTGTCAAACGTTGTTTCTCGTTGTATATCCTTTAATTCTAGAGTTAAATTGATAAATAACGTGTACGAATTTGTTTAACGCATTTGTTTTGGTTACTCGACGTCTCCGTTCTCGTGTAGCCTACATATTGCGTTTTTTTTTTTAATTTGCTTACCGGGCTAAAGGTTAGCATGCTTAAAATACGTAAGTCATTTTGTTCATCAAATTTAAGTAGATAACTCATCAGTTGTTTGCATCAGAGCGATAATTTTTGAGATAGTTATTAAAACTGTTTAAAGGTTGTCAAACGTTGTTTCTCGTTGTATATCCTTTAATTCTAGAGTTAAATTGATAAATAACGTGTACGAATTTGTTTAAAGCATTTGTTTTGGTTACTCGACGTCTCCGTTCTCGTGTAGCCTACATATTGCGTTTTTTTTTTTAATTTGCTTACCGGGCTAAAGGCTAGCATGTTTAAAATACGTAAGTCGTTTTGTTCAACAAATTTAAGTAGATAACTCATCAGTTGTTTGCATCAGAGCGACAATTTTTGAGATAGTTATTAAAACTGTTTAAAGTTTGTCAAACGTTGTTTCTCGTTGTATATCCTTTAATTCTAGAGTTAAATTGATAAATAACGTGTACGAATTTGTTTAACGCATTTGTTTTGGTTACTCGACGTCTCCGTTCTCGTGTAGCCTACATATTGCGTTTTTTTTTTTAATTTGCTTACCGGGCTAAAGGTTAGCATGTTTAAAATGCGTAAGTCGTTTTGTTCAACAAATTTGAGTAGATAACTCATCAGTTGTTTGCACCAGAGCGACAATTTTTGAGATAGTTATTAAAACTGTTTAAAGGTTGTCAAACGTTGTTTCTCGTTGTATATCCTTTAATTCTAGAGTTAAATTGATAAATAACGTGTACGAATTTGTTTAACGCATTTGTTTTGGTTACTCGACGTCTCCGTTCTCGTGTAGCCTACATATTGCGTTTTTTTTTTTAATTTGCTTACCGGGCTAAAGGTTAGCATGCTTAAAATACGTAAGTCGTTTTGTTCAACAAATTTAAGTAGATAACTCATCAGTTGTTTGCATCAGAGCGACAATTTTTGAGATAGTTACTAAAACTGTTTAAAGGTTGTCAAACGTTGTTTCTCGTTGTATATCCTTTAATTCTAGAGTTAAATTGATAAATAACGTGTACGAATTTGTTTAACGCATTTGTTTTGGTTACTCGACGTCTCCGTTCTCGTGTAGCCTACATATTGCGTTTTTTTTTAATTTGCTTACCGGGCTAAAGGTCAGCATGTTTAAAATACGTAAGTCGTTTTGTTCAACAAATTTAAGTAGATAACTCATCAGTTGTTTGCATCAGAGCGACAATTTTTGAGATAGTTATTAAAACTGTTTAAAGGTTGTCAAACGTTGTTTCTCGTTGTATATCCTTTAATTCTAAAGTTAAATTGATAAATAACGTGTACGAATTTGTTTAACGCATTTGTTTTGGTTACTCGACGTCTCCGTTCTCGTGTAGCCTACATATTGCGTTTTTTTTTTAATTTGCTTACCGGGCTAAAGGTTAGCATGTTTAAAATACGTAAGTCGTTTTGTTCAACAAATTTAAGTAGATAACGCATCAGTTGTTTGCATCAGAGCGACAATTTTTGAGATAGTTATTAAAACTGTTTAAAGGTTGTCAAACGTTGTTTCTCGTTGTATATCCTTTAATTCTAGAGTTAAATTGATAAATAACGTGTTCGAATTTGTTTAACGCATTTGTTTTGGTTACTCGACGTCTCCGTTCTCGTGTAGCCTACATGTTGCGTTTTTTTTTTAATTTGCTTACCGGGCTAAAGGTTAGCATGTTTAAAATACGTAAGTCGTTTTGTTCATCAAATTTAAGTAGATAACTCATCAGTTGTTTGCATCAGAGCGACAATTTTTGAGATAGTTATTAAAACTGTTTAAAGGTTGTCAAACGTTGTTTCTCGTTGTATATCCTTTAATTCTAGAGTTAAATTGATAAATAACGTGTACGAATTTGTTTAACGCATTTGTTTTGGTTACTCGACGTCTCTGTTCTCGTGTAGCCTACATATTGCGTTTTTTTTTTTAATTTGCTTACCGGGCTAAAGGTTAGCATGTTTAAAATGCGTAAGTCGTTTTGTTCAACAAATTTGAGTAGATAACTCATCAGTTGTTTGCACCAGAGCGACAATTTTTGAGATAGTTATTAAAACTGTTTAAAGGTTGTCAAACGTTGTTTCTCGTTGTATATCCTTTAATTCTAGAGTTAAATTGATAAATAACGTGTACGAATTTGTTTAACGCATTTGTTTTGGTTACTCGACGTCTCCGTTCTCGTGTAGCCTACATATTGCGTTTTTTTTTTTAATTTGCTTACCGGGCTAAAGGTTAGCATGCTTAAAATACGTAAGTCGTTTTGTTCAACAAATTTAAGTAGATAACTCATCAGTTGTTTGCATCAGAGCGACAATTTTTGAGATAGTTACTAAAACTGTTTAAAGGTTGTCAAACGTTGTTTCTCGTTGTATATCCTTTAATTCTAGAGTTAAATTGATAAATAACGTGTACGAATTTGTTTAACGCATTTGTTTTGGTTACTCGACGTCTCCGTTCTCGTGTAGCCTACATATTGCGTTTTTTTTTTAATTTGCTTACCGGGCTAAAGGTCAGCATGTTTAAAATACGTAAGTCGTTTTGTTCAACAAATTTAAGTAGATAACTCATCAGTTGTTTGCATCAGAGCGACAATTTTTGAGATAGTTATTAAAACTGTTTAAAGGTTGTCAAACGTTGTTTCTCGTTGTATATCCTTTAATTCTAGAGTTAAATTGATAAATAACGTGTACGAATTTGTTTAACGCATTTGTTTTGGTTACTCGACGTCTCCGTTCTCGTGTAGCCTACATATTGCGTTTTTTTTTTAATTTGCTTACCGGGCTAAAGGTTAGCATGTTTAAAATACGTAAGTCGTTTTGTTCAACAAATTTAAGTAGATAACGCATCAGTTGTTTGCATCAGAGCGACAATTTTTGAGATAGTTATTAAAACTGTTTAAAGGTTGTCAAACGTTGTTTCTCGTTGTATATCCTTTAATTCTAGAGTTAAATTGATAAATAACGTGTACGAATTTGTTTAACGCATTTGTTTTGGTTACTCGACGTCTCCGTTCTCGTGTAGCCTACATGTTGCGTTTTTTTTTTAATTTGCTTACCGGGCTAAAGGTTAGCATGTTTAAAATACGTAAGTCGTTTTGTTCATCAAATTTAAGTAGATAACTCATCAGTTGTTTGCATCAGAGCGACAATTTTTGAGATAGTTATTAAAACTGTTTAAAGGTTGTCAAACGTTGTTTCTCGTTGTATATCCTTTAATTCTAGAGTTAAATTGATAAATAACGTGTACGAATTTGTTTAACGCATTTGTTTTGGTTACTCGACGTCTCCGTTCTCGTGTAGCCTACATATTGCGTTTTTTTTTTTTAATTTGCTTACCGGGCTAAAGGTTAGCATGTTTAAAATACGTAAGTCGTTTTGTTCAACAAATTTAAGTAGATAACTCAGCAGTTGTTTGCATCAGAGCGACAATTTTTGAGATAGTTATTAAAACTGTTTAAAGGTTGTCAAACGTTGTTTCTCGTTGTATATCCTTTAATTCTAGAGTTAAATTGATAAATAACGTGTACGAATTTGTTTAACGCATTTGTTTTGGTTACTCATCAGAGAAACAACGTTTGACAACCTTTAAACAGTTTTAATAACTATCTCAAAAATTATCGCTCTGATGCAAACAACTGATGAGTTATCTACTCAAATTTGTTGAACAAAACGACTTACGTATTTTAAACATGCTAACCTTTAGCCCGGTAAGCAAATTAAAAAAAAAACGCAATATGTAGGCTACACGAGAACGGAGACGTCGAGTAACCAAAACAAATGCGTTAAACAAATTCGTACACGTTATTTATCAATTTAACTCTAGAATTAAAGGATATACAACGAGAAACAACGTTTGACAACCTTTAAACAGTTTTAATGACTATCTCAAAAATTGTCGCTCTGATGCAAACAACTGATGAGTTATCTACTCAAATTTGTTGAACAAAACGACTTACGTATTTTAAACATGCTAACCTTTACCCCGGTAAGCAAATTAAAAAAAAAACGCAATATGTAGGCTACACGAGAACGGAGACGTCGAGTAACCAAAACAAATGCGTTAAACAAATTCGTACACGTTATTTATCAATTTAACTCTAGAATTAAAGGATATACAACGAGAAACAACGTTTGACAACCTTTAAACAGTTTTAATAACTATCTCAAAAATTGTCGCTCTGATGCAAACAACTGCTGAGTTATCTACTCAAATTTGTTGAACAAAACGACTTACGTATTTTAAACATGCTAACCTTTAGCCCGGTAAGCAAATTAAAAAAAAAAACGCAATATGTAGGCTACACGAGAACGGAGACGTCGAGTAACCAAAACAAATGCGTTAAACAAATTCGTACACGTTATTTATCAATTTAACTCTAGAATTAAAGGATATACAACGAGAAACAACGTTTGACAACCTTTAAACAGTTTTAATAACTATCTCAAAAATTGTCGCTCTGATGCAAACAACTGCTGAGTTATCTACTCAAATTTGTTGAACAAAACGACTTACGTATTTTAAACATGCTAACCTTTAGCCCGGCAAGCAAATTAAAAAAAAAACGCAATATGTTAGCTACACGAGAACGGAGACGTCGAGTAACCAAAACAAATGCGTTAAACAAATTCGTACACGTTATTTATCAATTTAACTCTAGAATTAAAGGATATACAACGAGAAACAACGTTTGACAACCTTTAAACAGTTTTAATAACTATCTCAAAAATTGTCGCTCTGATGCAAACAACTGATGAGTTATCTACTTAAATTTGTTGAACAAAACGACTTACGTATTTTAAACATGCTAACCTTTAGCCCGGTAAGCAAATTAAAAAAAAAACGCAATATGTAGGCTACACGAGAACGGAGACGTCGAGTAACCAAAACAAATGCGTTAAACAAATTCGTACACGCTATTTATCAATTTAACTCTAGAATTAAAAGGATATACAACGAGAAACAACGTTTGACAACCTTTAAACAGTTTTAATAACTATCTCAAAAATTGTCGCTCTGATGCAAACAACTGATGAGTTATCTACTTAAATTTTGTTGAACAAAAACGACTTACGTATTTTAAACATGCTAACCTTTAGCCCGGTAAGCAAATTAAAAAAAAAAACGCAATATGTAGGCTACACGAGAACGGAGACGTCGAGTAACCAAAACAAATGCGTTAAACAAACTCGTACACGTTATTTATCAATTTAACTCTAGAATTAAAGGATATACAACGAGAAACAACGTTTGACAACCTTTAAACAATTTTAATAACTATCTCAAAAATTGTCGCTCTGATGCAAACAACTGATGAGTTATCTACTTAAATTTGATGAACAAAACGACTTACGTATTTTAAACATGCTAACCTTTAGCCCGGTAAACAAATTAAAAAAAAAAACGCAATATGTAGGCTACACGAGAACGGAGACGTCGAGTAACCAAAACAAATGCGTTAAACAAATTCGTACACGTTATTTATCAATTTAACTCTAGAATTAAAGGATATACAACGAGAAACAACGTTTGACAACCTTTAAACAGTTTTGATAACTATCTCAAAAATTGTCGCTCTGATTGCAAACAACTGATGAGTTATCTACTTAAATTTGATGAACAAAACGACTTACGTATTTTAAACATGCTAACCTTTAGCCCGGTAAGCAAATTAAAAAAAAAACGCAATATGTAGGCTACACGAGAACGGAGACGTCGAGTAACCAAAACAAATGCGTTAAACAAATTCGTACACGTTATTTATCAATTTAACTCTAGAATTAAAGGATATACAACGAGAAACAACGTTTGACAACCTTTAAACAGTTTTAATAACTATCTCAAAAATTGTCGCTCTGATGCAAACAACTGATGAGTTATCTACTCAGATTTGTTGAACAAAACGACTTACGTATTTTAAACATGCTAACCTTTAGCCCGGTAAGCAAATTAAAAAAAAAAAACGCAATATGTAGGCTACACGAGAACGGAGACGTCGAGTAACCAAAACAAATGCGTTAAACAAATTCGTACACGTTATTTATCAATTTAACTCTAGAATTAAAGGATATACAACGAGAAACAACGTTTGACAACCTTTAAACAGTTTTAATAACTATCTCAAAAATTGTCGCTCTGATGCAAACAACTGATGAGTTATCTACTCAGATTTGTTGAACAAAACGACTTACGTATTTTAAACATGCTAACCTTTAGCCCGGTAAGCAAATTAAAAAAAAAACGCAATATGTAGGCTACACGAGAACGGAGACGTCGAGTAACCAAAACAAATGCGTTAAACAAATTCGTACACGTTATTTATCAATTTAACTCTAGAATTAAAGGATATACAACGAGAAACAACGTTTGACAACCTTTAAACAGTTTTAATAACTATCTCAAAAATTGTCGCTCTGATGCAAACAACTGATGAGTTATCTACTTAAATTTGATGAACAAAACGACTTACGTATTTTAAACATGCTAACCTTTAGCCCGGTAAGCAAATTAAAAAAAAACGCAATATGTAGGCTACACGAGAACGGAGACGTCGAGTAACCAAAACAAATGCGTTAAACAAATTCGTACACGTTATTTATCAATTTAACTCTAGATTTAAAGGATATACAACGAGAAACAACGTTTGACAACCTTTAAACAGTTTTAATAACTATCTCAAAAATTATCGCTCTGATGCAAACAACTGCTGAGTTATCTACTCAAATTTGTTGAACAAAACGACTTACGTATTTTAAACATGCTAACCTTTAGCCCGGTAAGCAAATTTAAAAAAAACGCAATATGTAGGCTACACGAGAACGGAGACGTCGAGTAACCAAAACAAATGCGTTAAACAAATTCGTACACGTTATTTATCAATTTAACTCTAGAATTAAAGGATATACAACGAGAAACAACGTTTGACAACCTTTAAAGAGTTTTAATAACTATCTCAAAAATTGTCGCTCTGATGCAAACAACTGCTGAGTTATCTACTCAAATTTGTTGAACAAAACGACTTACGTATTTTAAACATGCTAACCTTTAGCCCGGTAAGCAAATTAAAAAAAAAACGCAATATGTAGGCTACACGAGAACGGAGACGTCGAGTAACCAAAACAAATGCGTTAAACAAATTCGTACACGTTATTTATCAATTTAACTCTAGAATTAAAGGATATACAACGAGAAACAACGTTTGACAACCTTTAAACAGTTTTAATAACTATCTCAAAAATTGTCCCTCTGATGCAAACAACTGATGAGTTATCTACTTAAATTTGATGAACAAAACGACTTACGTATTTTAAACATGCTAACCTTTAGCCCGGTAAGCAAATTAAAAAAAAACGCAATATGTAGGCTACACGAGAACGGAGACGTCGAGTAACCAAAACAAATGCGTTAAACAAATTCGTACACGTTATTTATCAATTTAACTCTAGAATTAAAGGATATACAACGAGAAACAACGTTTGACAACCTTTAAACAGTTTTAATAACTATCTCAAAAATTGTCGCTCTGATGCAAACAACTGATGAGTTATCTACTCAAATTTGTTGAACAAAACGACTTACGTATTTTAAACATGCTAACCTTTAGCCCGGTAAGCAAATTAAAAAAAAACGCAATATGTAGGCTACACGAGAACGGAGACGTTGAGTAACCAAAACAAATGCGTTAAACAAATTCGTACACGTTATTTATCAATTTAACTCTAGAATTAAAGGATATACAACGAGAAACAACGTTTGACAACCTTTAAACAGTTTTAATAACTATCTCAAAAATTGTCGCTCTGATGCAAACAACTGATGAGTTATCTACTCAAATTTGTTGAACAAAACGACTTACGTATTTTAAACATGCTAACCTTTAGCCCGGTAAGCAAATTAAAAAAAAAACGCAATATGTAGGCTACACGAGAACGGAGACGTCGAGTAACCAAAACAAATGCGTTAAACAAATTCGTACACGTTATTTATCAATTTAACTCTAGAATTAAAGGATATACAACGAGAAACAACGTTTGACAACCTTTAAACAGTTTTAATAACTATCTCAAAAATTGTCGCTCTGATGCAAACAACTGATGAGTTATCTACTTAAATTTGTTGAACAAAACGACTTACGTATTTTAAACATGCTAACCTTTAGCCCGGTAAGCAAATTAAAAAAAAACGCAATATGTAGGCTACACGAGAACGGAGACATCGAGTAACCAAAACAAATGCGTTAAACAAATTCGTACACGTTATTTATCAATTTAACTCTAGAATTAAAGGATATACAACGAGAAACAACGTTTGACAACCTTTAAACAGTTTTAGTAACTATCTCAAAAATTATCGCTCTGATGCAAACAACTGATGAGTTATCTACTCAAATTTGTTGAACAAAACGACTTACGTATTTTAAACATGCTAACCTTTAGCCCGGTAAGCAAATTAAAAAAAAAACGCAATATGTAGGCTACACGAGAACGGAGACGTCGAGTAACCAAAACAAATGCGTTAAACAAATTCGTACACGTTATTTATCAATTTAACTCTAGAATTAAAGGATATACAACGAGAAACAACGTTTGACAACCTTTAAACAGTTTTAATAACTATCTCAAAAATTCTCGCTCTGATGCAAACAACTGCTGAGTTATCTACTCAAATTTGTTGAACAAAACGACTTACGTATTTTAAACATGCTAACCTTTAGCCCGGTAAGCAAATTAAAAAAAAAAACGCAATATGTAGGCTACACGAGAACGGAGACGTCGAGTAACCAAAACAAATGCGTTAAACAAATTCGTACACGTTATTTATCAATTTAACTCTAGAATTAAAGGATATACAACGAGAAGCAACGTTTGACAACCTTTAAACAGTTTTAATAACTATCTCAAAAATTGTCGCTCTGATGCAAACAACTGCTGAGTTATCTACTCAAATTTGTTGAACAAAACGACTTACGTATTTTAAACATGCTAACCTTTAGCCCGGCAAGCAAATTAAAAAAAAAAACGCAATATGTAGGCTACACGAGAACGGAGACGTCGAGTAACCAAAACAAATGCGTTAAACAAATTCGTACACGTTATTTATCAATTTAACTCTAGAATTAAAGGATATACAACGAGAAACAACGTTTGACAACCTTTAAACAGTTTTAATAACTATCTCAAAAATTGTCGCTCTGATGCAAACAACTGATGAGTTATCTACTTAAATTTGTTGAACAAAACGACTTACGTATTTTAAACATGCTAACCTTTAGCCCGGTAAGCAAATTAAAAAAAAAAACGCAATATGTAGGCTACACGAGAACGGAGACGTCGAATAACCAAAACAAATGCGTTAAACAAATTCGTACACGTTATTTATCAATTTAACTCTAGAATTAAAGGATATACAACGAGAAACAACGTTTGACAACCTTTAAACAGTTTTAATAACTATCTCAAAAATTGCCCCTCTGATGCAAACAACTGATGAGTTATCTACTTAAATTTGTTGAACAAAACGACTTACGTATTTTAAACATGCTAACCTTTAGCCCGGTAAGCAAATTAAAAAAAAAAACGCAATATGTAGGCTACACGAGAACGGAGACTTCGAGTAACCAAAACAAATGCGTTAAACAAATTCGTACACGTTATTTATCAATTTAACTCTAGAATTAAAGGATATACAACGAGAAACAACGTTTGACAACCTTTAAACAGTTTTAATAACTATCTCAAAAATTGTCGCTCTGATGCAAACAACTGATGAGTTATCTACTTAAATTTGATGAACAAAACGACTTACGTATTTTAAACATGCTAACCTTTAGCCCGGTAAACAAATTAAAAAAAAAACGCAATATGTAGGCTACACGAGAACGGAGACGTCGAGTAACCAAAACAAATGCGTTAAACAAATTCGTACACGTTATTTATCAATTTAACTCTAGAATTAAAGGATATACAACGAGAAACAACGTTTGACAACCTTTAAACAGTTTTAATAACTATCTCAAAAATTGTCGCTCTGATGCAAACAACTGATGAGTTATCTACTTAAATTTGATGAACAAAACGACCTACGTATTTTAAACATGCTAACCTTTAGCCCGGTAAGCAAATTAAAAAAAAAAACGCAATATGTAGGCTACACGAGAACGGAGACGTCGAGTAACCAAAACAAATGCGTTAAACAAATTCGTACACGTTATTTATCAATTTAACTCTAGAATTAAAGGATATACAACGAGAAACAACGTTTGACAACCTTTAAACAGTTTTAATAACTATCTCAAAAATTGTCGCTCTGATGCAAACAACTGATGAGTTATCTACTTAAATTTGATGAACAAAACGACTTACGTATTTTAAACATGCTAAACTTTAGCCCGGTAAGCAAATTAAAAAAAAACGCAATATGTAGGCTACACGAGAACGGAGACGTCGAGTAACCAAAACAAATGCGTTAAACAAATTCGTACACGTTATTTATCAATTTAACTCTAGAATTAAAGGATATACAACGAGAAACAACGTTTGACAACCTTTAAAGAGTTTTAATAACTATCTCAAAAACTGTCGCTCTGATGCAAACAACTGCTGAGTTATCTACTCAAATTTGTTGAACAAAACGACTTACGTATTTTAAACATGCTAACCTTTAGCCCGGTAAGCAAATAAAAAAAAAACGCAATATGTAGGCTACACGATAACGGAGACGTCGAGTAACCAAAACAAATGCGTTAAACAAATTCGTACACGTTATTTATCAATTTAACTCTAGAATTAAAGGATATACAACGAGAAACGACGTTTGACAACCTTTAAACAGTTTTAATAACTATCTCAAAAATTGTCGCTCTGATGCAAACAACTGATGATTTATTTACTTAAAATTGATGAACAAAACGACTTACGTATTTTAAACATGCTAACCTTTAGCCCGGTAAGCAAATTCAAAAAAAAACGCAATATGTAGGCTACACGAGAACGGAGACGTCGAGTAACCAAAACAAATGCGTTAAACAAATTCGTACACGTTATTTATCAATTTAACTCTAGAATTAAAGGATATACAACGAGAAACAACGTTTGACAACCTTTAAACAGTTTTAATAACTATCTCAAAAATTGTCGCTCTGATGCAAACAACTGATGAGTTATCTACTTAAATTCGATGAACAAAACGACTTACGTATTTTAAACATACTAACCTTTAGCCCGGTAAGCAAATTAAAAAAAAAAACCCAATATGTAGGCTACACGAGAACGGAGACGTCGAGTAACCAAAACAAATGCGTTAAACAAATTCGTACACGTTATTTATCAATTTAACTCTAGAATTAAAGGATATACAACGAGAAACAACGTTTGACAACCTTTAAACAGTTTTAATAACTATCTCAAAAATTGTCGCTCTGATGCAAACAACTGATGAGTTATCTACTTAAATTTGATGAACAAAACGACTTACGTATTTTAAACATGCTAACCTTTAGCCCGGTAAGCAAATTAAAAAAAAACGCAATATGTAGGCTACACGAGAACGGAGACGTCGAGTAACCAAAACAAATGCGTTAAACAAATTCGTACACGTTATTTATCAATTTAACTCTAGAATTGAAGGATATACAACGAGAAACAACGTTTGACAACCTTTAAACAGTCTTAATAACTATCTCAAAAATTGACGCTCTGATGCAAACAACTGATGAGTTATCTACTTAAAGTTGATGAACAAAACGACTTACGTATTTTAAACATGCTAACCTTTAGCCCGGTAAGCAAATTAAAAAAAAAACGCAATATGTAGGCTACACGAGAACGGAGACGTCGAGTAACCAAAACAAATGCGTTAAACAAATTCGTACACGTTATTTATCAATTTAACTCAAGAATTAAAGGATATACAACGAGAAACAACGTTTGACAACCTTTAAACAGTTTTAATAACTATCTCAAAAATTGTCGCTCTGATGCAAACAACTGATGAGTTATCTACTGAAATTTGTTGAACAAAACGACTTACGTATTTTAAGCATGCTAACCTTTAGCCCGGTAAGCAAATTAAAAAAAAAACGCAATATGTAGGCTACACGAGAACGGAGACGTCGAGTAACCAAAACAAATGCGTTAAACAAATTCGTACACGTTATTTATCAATTTAACTCTAGATTTAAAGGATATACAACGAGAAACAACGTTTGACAACCTTTAAACAGTTTTAATAACTATCTCAAAAATTGTCGCTCTGATGCAAACAACTGATGAGTTATCTACTTAAATTTGATGAACAAAACGACTTACGTATTTTAAACATGCTAACCTTTAGCCGGGTAAGCAAATTAAAAAAAAAACGCAATATGTAGGCTACACGAGAACGGAGACGTCGAGTAACCAAAACAAATGCGTTAAACAAATTCGTACACGTTATTTATCAATTTAACTCTAGAATTAAAGGATATACAACGAGAAACAACGTTTGACAACCTTTAAACAGTTTTAATAACTATCTCAAAAATTGTCGCTCTGATGCAAACAACTGATGAGTTATCTACTTAAATTTGATGAACAAAACGACTTACGTATTTTAAACATGCTAACCTTTAGCCCGGTAAGCAAATTAAAAAAAAAAAACGCAATATGTAGGCTACACGAGAACGGAGACGTCGAGTAACCAAAACAAATGCGTTAAACAAATTCGTACACGTTATTTATCAATTTAACTCTAGAATTAAAGGATATACAACGAGAAACAACGTTTGACAACCTTTAAACAGTTTTAATAACTATCTCAAAAATTATCGCTCTGATGCAAACAACTGATGAGTTATCTACTTAAATTTGATGAACAAAACGACTTACGTATTTTAAACATGCTAACCTTTAGCCCGGCAAGCAAATTAAAAAAAAAACGCAATATGTAGGCTACACGAGAACGGAGACGTCGAGTAACCAAAACAAATGCGTTAGACAAATTCGTACACGTTATTTATCAATTTAACTCTAGAATTAAAGGGTATACAACGAGAAACAACGTTTGACAACCTTTAAACAGTTTTAATAACTATCTCAAAAATTGGCGCTCTGATGCAAACAACTGATGAGTTATCTACTTAAATTTGATGAACAAAACGACTTACGTATTTTAAGCATGCAAACCTTTAGCCCGGTAAGCAAATTAAAAAAAAAACGCAATATGTAGGCTACACGAGAACGGAGACGTCGAGTAACCAAAACAAATACGTTAAACAAATTCGTACACGTTATTTATCAATTTAACTCTAGAATTAAAGGATATACAACGAGAAACAACGTTTGACAACCTTTAAACAGTTTTAATAACTATCTCAAAAATTGTCGCTCTGATGCAAACAACTGATGAGTTATCTACTTAAATTTGTTGAACAAAACGACTTACGTATTTTAAACATGCTAACCTTTAGCCCGGTAAGCAAATTAAAAAAAAAAAACGCAATATGTAGGCTACACGAGAACGGAGACGTCGAGTAACCAAAACAAATGCGTTAAACAAATTCGTACACGTTATTTATCAATTTAATTCTAGAATTAAAGGATATACAACGAGAAACAACGTTTGACAGCCTTTAAACAGTTTTAATAACTATCTCAAAAATTGTCGCTCTGATGCAAACAACTGATGAGTTATCTACTCAGATTTGTTGAACAAAACGACTTACGTATTTTAAACATGCTAACCTTTAGCCCGGTAAGCAAATTAAAAAAAAAACGCAATATGTAGGCTACACGAGAACGGAGACGTCGAGTAACCAAAACAAATGCGTTAAACAAATTCGTACACGTTATTTATCAATTTAACGCTAGAATTAAAGGATATACAACGAGAAACAACGTTTGACAACCTTTAAACAGTTTTAATAACTATCTCAAAAATTGTCGCTCTGATGCAAACAACTGATGAGTTATCTACTTAAATTTGTTGAACAAGACGACTTACGTATTTTAAACATGCTAACCTTTAGCCCGGTAAGCAAATTAAAAAAAAAACGCAATATGTAGGCTACCCGAGAACGGAGACGTCGAGTAACCAAAACAAATGCGTTAAACAAATTCGTACACGTTATTTATCAATTTAACTCTAGAATTAAAGGATATACAACGAGAAACAACGTTTGACAACCTTTAAACAGTTTTAATAACTATCTCAAAAATTGTCGCTCTGATGCAAACAACTGATGAGTTATCTACTCAGATTTGTTGAACAAAACGACTTACGTATTTTAAACATGCTAACCTTTAGCCCGGTAAGCAAATTAAAAAAAAAAACGCAATATGTAGGCTACACGAGAACGCAGTCGTCGAGTAAACAAAACAAGTGCGTTAAACAAATTCGTACACGTTATTTATCAATTTAACTCTAGAATTAAAGGATATACAACGAGAAACAACGTTTGACAACCTTTAAACAGTTTTAATAACTATCTCAAAAATTGTCGCTCTGATGCAAACAACTGCTGAGTTATCTACTCAAATTTGTTGAACAAAACGACTTACGTATTTTAAACATGCTAATCTTTAGCCCGGTAAGCAAATTAAAAAAAAAACGCAATATGTAGGCTACACGAGAACGGAGACGTCGAGTAACCAAAACAAATGCGTTAAACAAATTCGTACACGTTATTTATCAATTTAACTCTAGAATTAAAGGATATACAACGAGAAACAACGTTTGACAACCTTTAAACAGTTTTAATAACTATCTCAAAAAATATCGCTCTGATGCAAACAACTGATGAGTTATCTACTTAAATTTGATGAACAAAACGACTTACGTATTTTAAGCATGCTAACCTTTAGCCCGGTAAGCAAATTAAAAAAAAAACGCAATATGTTGGCTACACGAGAACGGAGACGTCGAGTAACCAAAACAAATGCGTTAAACAAATTCGTACACGTTATTTATCAATTTAACTCTAGAATTAAAGGATATACAACGAGAAACAACGTTTGACAACCTTTAAACAGTTTTAATAACTATCTCAAAAATTGTCGCTCTGATGCAAACAACTGATGAGTTATCTACTTAAATTTGATGAACAAAACGACTTACGTATTTTAAACATGCTAAACTTTAGCCCGGTAAGCAAATTAAAAAAAAAACGCAATATGTAGGCTACACGAGAACGGAGACGTCGAGTAACCAAAACAAATGCGTTAAACAAATTCGTACACGTTATTTATCAATTTAACTCTAGAATTAAAGGATATACAACGAGAAACAACGTTTGACAACCTTTAAAGAGTTTTAATAACTATCTCAAAAATTGTCGCTCTGATGCAAACAACTGCTGAGTTATCTACTCAAATTTGTCGAACAAAACGACTTACGTATTTTAAACATGCTAACCTTTAGCCCGGTAAGCAAATAAAAAAAAAACGCAATATGTAGGCTACACGAGAACGGAGACGTCGAGTAACCAAAACAAATGCGTTAAACAAATTCGTACACGTTATTTATCAATTTAACTCTAGAATTAAAGGATATACAACGAGAAACAACGTTTGAAAACCTTTAAACAGTTTTAATAACTATCTCAAAAATTGTCGCTCTGATGCAAACAACTGATGATTTATCTACTTAAATTTGATGAACAAAACGACTTACGTATTTGAAACATGCTAACCTTTAGCCCGGTAAGCAAATTCAAAAAAAAACGCAATATGTAGGCTACACGAGAACGGAGACGTCGAGTAACCAAAACAAATGCGTTAAACAAATTCGTACACGTTATTTATCAATTTAACTCTAGAATTAAAGGATATACAACGAGAAACAACGTTTGACAACCTTTAAACAGTTTTAATAACTATCTCAAAAATTGTCGCTCTGATGCAAACAACTGATGAGTTATCTACTTAAATTCGATGAACAAAACGACTTACGTATTTTAAACATGCTAACCTTTAGCCCGGTAAGCAAATTAAAAAAAAACGCAATATGTAGGCTACACGAGAACGGAGACGTCGAGTAACCAAAACAAATGCGTTAAACAAATTCGTACACGTTATTTATCAATTTAACTCTAGAATTAAAGGATATACAACGAGAAACAACGTTTGACAACCTTTAAACAGTTTTAATAACTATCTCAAAAATTGTCGCTCTGATGCAAACAACTGATGAGTTATCTACTTAAATTTGATGAACAAAACGACTTACGTATTTTAAACATGCTAACCTTTAGCCCGGTAAGCAAATTAAAAAAAAAACGCAATATGTAGGCTACACGAGAACGGAGACGTCGAGTAACCAAAACAAATGCGTTAAACAAATTCGTACACGTTATTTATCAATTTAACTCTAGAATTAAAGGATATACAACGAGAAACAACGTTTGACAACCTTTAAACAGTTTTAATAACTATCTCAAAAATTGTCGCTCTGATGCAAACAACTGATGAGTTATCTACTTAAATTTGATGAACAAAACGACTTACGTATTTTAAACATGCTAACCTTTAGCCCGGTAAGCAAATTAAAAAAAAAAAACGCAATATGTAGGCTACACGAGAACGGAGACGTCGAGTAACCAAAACAAATGCGTTAAACAAATTCGTACACGTTATTTATCAATTTAACTCAAGAATTAAAGGATATACAACGAGAAACAACGTTTGACAACCTTTAAACAGTTTTAATAACTATCTCAAAAATTGTCGCTCTGATGCAAACAACTGATGAGTTATCTACTGAAATTTGTTGAACAAAACGACTTACGTATTTTAAGCATGCTAACCTTTAGCCCGGTAAGCAAATTAAAAAAAAAAACGCAATATGTAGGCTACACGAGAACGGAGACGTCGAGTAACCAAAACAAATGCGTTAAACAAATTCGTACACGTTATTTATCAATTTAACTCTAGTTTTAAAGGATATACAACGAGAAACAACGTTTGACAACCTTTAAACAGTTTTAATAACTATCTCAAAAATTGTCGCTCTGATGCAAACAACTGATGAGTTATCTACTTAAATTTGATGAACAAAACGACTTACCTATTTTAAACATGCTAACCTTTAGCCCGGTAAGCAAATTAAAAAAAAAACGCAATATGTAGGCTACACGAGAACGGAGACGTCGAGTAACCAAAACAAATGCGTTAAACAAATTCGTACACGTTATTTATCAATTTAACTCTAGAATTAAAGGATATACAACGAGAAACAACGTTTGACAACCTTTAAACAGTTTTAATAACTATCTCGAAAATTGTCGCTCTGATGCAAACAACTGATGAGTTATCTACTTAAATTTGATGAACAAAACGACTTACGTATTTTAAACATGCTAACCTTTAGCCCGCTAAGCAAATTAAAAAAAAAAACGCAATATGTAGGCTACACGAGAACGGAGACGTCGAGTAACCAAAACAAATACGTTAAACAAATTCGTACACGTTATTTATCAATTTAATTCTAGAATTAAAGGATATACAACGAGAAACAACGTTTGACAGCCTTTAAACAGTTTTAATAACTATCTCAAAAATTGTCGCTCTGATGCAAACAACTGATGAGTTATCTACTCAGATTTGTTGAACAAAACGACTTACGTATTTTAAACATGCTAACCTTTAGCCCGGTAAGCAAATTAAAAAAAAAACGCAATATGTAGGCTACACGAGAACGGAGACGTCGAGTAAACAAAACAAATGCGTTAAACAAATTCGTACACGTTATTTATCAATTTAACGCTAGAATTAAAGGATATACAACGAGAAACCACGTTTGACAACCTTTAAACAGTTTTAATAACTATCTCAAAAATTGTCGTTCTGATGCAAACAACTGATGAGTTATCTACTTAAATTTGTTGAACAAAACGACTTACGTATTTTAAACATGCTAACCTTTAGCCCGGTAAGCAAATTAAAAAAAAAAAACGCAATATGTAGGCTACACGAGAACGGAGACGTCGACTAACCAAAACAAATGCGTTAAACAAATTCGTACACGTTATTTATCAACTTAATTCTAGAATTAAAGGATATACAACGAGAAACAACGTTTGACAGCCTTTAAACAGTTTTAATAACTATCTCAAAAATTGTCGCTCTGATGCAAACAACTGATGAGTTATCTACTCAGATTTGTTGAACAAAACGACTTACGTATTTTAAACATGCTAACCTTTAGCCCGGTAAGCAAATTAAAAAAAAAAAACGCAATATGTAGGCTACACGAGAACGGAGACGTCGAGTAACCAAAACAAATGCGTTAAACAAATTCGTACACGTTATTTATCAATTTAACGCTAGAATTAAAGGATATACAACGAGAAACAACGTTTGACAACCTTTAAACAGTTTTAATAACTATCTCAAAAATTGTCGCTCTGATGCAAACAACTGATGAGTTATCTACTTAAATTTGTTGAACAAGACGACTTACGTATTTTAAACATGCTAACCTTTAGCCCGGTAAGCAAATTAAAAAAAAACGCAATATGTAGGCTACACGAGAACGGAGACGTCGAGTAACCAAAACAAATGCGTTAAACAAATTCGTACATGTTATTTATCAATTTAACTCTAGAATTAAAGGATATACAACGAGAAACAACGTTTGACAACCTTTAAACAGTTTTAATAACTATCTCAAAAATTGTCGCTCTGATGCAAACAACTGATGAGTTATCTACTCAGATTTGTTGAACAAAACGACTTACGTATTTTAAACATGCTAACCTTTAGCCCGGTAAGCAAATTAAAAAAAAAAACGCAATATGTAGGCTACACGAGAACGGAGACGTCGAGTAAACAAAACAAATGCGTTAAACAAATTCGTACACGTTATTTATCAATTTAACTCTAGAATTAAAGGATATACAACGAGAAACAACGTTTGACAACCTTTAAACAGTTTTAATAACTATCTCAAAAATTGTCGCTCTGATGCAAACAACTGCTGAGTTATCTACTCAAATATGTTGAACAAAACGACTTACGTATTTTAAACATGCTAATCTTTAGCCCGGTAAGCAAATTAAAAAAAAAACGCAATATGTAGGCTACACGAGAACGGAGACGTCGAGTAACCAAAACAAATGCGTTAAACAAATTCGTACACGTTATTTATCAATTTAACTCTAGAATTAAAGGATATACAACGAGAAACAACGTTTGACAACCTTTAAACAGTTTTAATAACTATCTCAAAAATTATCGCTCTGATGCAAACAACTGATGAGTTATCTACTTAAATTTGATGAACAAAACGACTTACGTATTTTAAGCATGCTAACCTTTAGCCCGGTAAGCAAATTAAAAAAAAACGCAATATGTAGGCTACACGAGAACGGAGACGTCGAGTAACCAAAACAAATGCGTTAAACAAATTCGTACACGTTATTTATCAATTTAACTCTAGAATTAAAGGATATACAACGAGAAACAACGTTTGACAACCTTTAAACAGTTTTAATAACTATCTCAAAAATTGTCGCTCTGATGCAAACAACTGATGAGTTATCTACTTAAATTTGATGAACAAAACGACTTACGTATTTTAAACATGCTAACCTTTAGCCCGGCAAGCAAATTAAAAAAAAAACGCAATATGTAGGCTACACGAGAACGGAGACGTCGAGTAACCAAAACAAATGCGTTAAACAAATTCGTACACGTTATTTATCAATTTAACTCTAGAATTAAAGGATATACAACGAGAAACAACGTTTGACAACCTTTAAACAGTTTTAATAACTATCTCAAAAATTGTCGCTCTGATGCAAACAACTGATGAGTTATCTACTTAAATTTGATGAACAAAACGACTTACGTATTTTAAACATGCTAACCTTTAGCCCGGTAAGCAAATTAAAAAAAAAACGCAATATGTAGGCTACACGAGAACGGAGACGTCGAGTAACCAAAACAAATGCTTTAAACAAATTCGTACACGTTATTTATCAATTTAACTCTAGAATTAAAGGATATACAACGAGAAACAACGTTTGACAACCTTTAAACAGTTTTAATAACTATCTCAAAAATTGTCACTCTGATGCAAACAACTGATGAGTTATCTACTTAAATTTGATGAACAAAACGACTTACGTATTTTAAACATGCTAACCTTTAGCCCGGTAAGCAAATTAAAAAAAAACGCAATATGTAGGCTACACGAGAACGGAGACGTCGAGTAACCAAAACAAATGCGTTAAACAAATTCGTACACGTTATTTATCAATTTAACTCTAGAATTAAAGGACATACAACGAGAAACAACGTTTGACAACCTTTAAACAGTTTTAATAACTATCTCAAAAATTGTCGCTCTGATGCAAACAACTGATGAGTTATCTACTTAAATTTGTTGAACAAAACGACTTACGTATTTTAAACATGCTAACCTTTAGCCCGGTAAGCAAATTAAAAAAAAACGCAATATGTAGGCTACACGAGAACGGAGACGTCGAGTAACCAAAACAAATGCGTTAAACAAATTCGTACACGTTATTTATCAATTTAATTCTAGAATTAAAGGATATACAACGAGAAACAACGTTTGACAGCCTTTAAACAGTTTTAATAACTATCTCAAAAATTGTCGCTCTAATGCAAACAACTGATGAGTTATCTACTCAGATTTGTTGAACAAAACGACTTACGTATTTTAAACATGCTAACCTTTAGCCCGGTAAGCAAATTAAAAAAAAAACGCAATATGTAGGCTACACGAGAACGGAGACGTCGAGTAACCAAAACAAATTCGTTAAACAAATTCGTACACGTTATTTATCAATTTAACGCTAGAATTAAAGGATATACAACGAGAAACAACATTTGACAACCTTTAAACAGTTTTAATAACTATCTCAAAAATTGTCGCTCTGATGCAAACAACTGATGAGTTATCTACTTAAATTTGTTGAACAAGACGACTTACGTATTTTAAACATGCTAACCTTTAGCCCGGTAAGCAAATTAAAAAAAAAACGCAATATGTAGGCTACACGAGAACGGAGACGTCGAGTAACCAAAACAAATGCGTTAAACAAATTCGTACACGTTATTTATCAATTTAACTCTAGAATTAAAGGATATACAACGAGAAACAACGTTTGACAACCTTTAAACAGTTTTAATAACTATCTCAAAAATTGTCGCTCTGATGCAAACAACTGATGAGTTATCTACTTAAATTTGATGAACAAAACGACTTACGTATTTTAAGCATGCAAACCTTTAGCCCAGTAAGCAAATTAAAAAAAAAAACGCAATATGTAGGCTACACGAGAACGGAGACGTCGAGTAACCAAAACAAATACGTTAAACAAATTCGTACACGTTATTTATCAATTTAACTCTAGAATTAAAGGATATACAACGAGAAACAACGTTTGACAACCTTTAAACAGTTTTAATAACTATCTCAAAAATTGTCGCTCTGATGCAAACAACTGATGAGTTATCTACTTAAATTTGTTGAACAAAACGACTTACGTATTTTAAACATGCTAACCTTTAGCCCGGTAAGCAAATTAAAAAAAAAAACGCAATATGTAGGCTACACGAGAACGGAGACGTCGAGTAACCAAAACAAATACGTTAAACAAATTCGTACACGTTATTTATCAATTTAACTCTAGAATTAAAGGATATACAACGAGAAACAACGTTTGACAACCTTTAAACAGTTTTAATAACTATCTCAAAAATTGTCGCTCTGATGCAAACAACTGATGAGTTATCTACTTAAATTTGTTGAACAAAACGACTTACGTATTTTAAACATGCTAACCTTTAGCCCGGTAAGCAAATTAAAAAAAAAACGCAATATGTAGGCTACACGAGAACGGAGACGTCGAGTAACCAAAACAAATGCGTTAAACAAATTCGTACACGTTATTTATCAATTTAATTCTAGAATTAAAGGATATACAACGAGAAACAACGTTTGACAGCCTTTAAACAGTTTTAATAACTATCTCAAAAATTGTCGCTCTGATGCAAACAACTGATGAGTTATCTACTTAAATTTGTTGAACAAGACGACTTACGTATTTTAAACATGCTAACCTTTAGCCCGGTAAGCAAATTAAAAAAAAACGCAATATGTAGGCTACACGAGAACGGAGACGTCGAGTAACCAAAACAAATGCGTTAAACAAATTCGTACACGTTATTTATCAATTTAACTCTAGAATTAAAGGACATACAACGAGAAACAACGTTTGACAACCTTTAAACAGTTTTAATAACTATCTCAAAAATTGTCGCTCTGATGCAAACAACTGATGAGTTATCTACTTAAATTTGTTGAACAAGACGACTTACGTATTTTAAACATGCTAACCTTTAGCCCGGTAAGCAAATTAAAAAAAAACGCAATATGTAGGCTACACGAGAACGGAGACGTCGAGTAACCAAAACAAATTCGTTAAACAAATTCGTACACGTTATTTATCAATTTAACTCTAGAATTAAAGGATATACAACGAGAAACAACGTTTGACAACCTTTAAACAGTTTTAATAACTATCTCAAAAATTGTCGCTCTGATGCAAACAACTGATGAGTTATCTACTTAAATTTGTTGAACAAAACGACTTACGTATTTTAAACATGCTAACCTTTAGCCCGGTAAGCAAATTAAAAAAAAAACGCAATATGTAGGCTACACGAGAACGGAGACGTCGAGTAACCAAAACAAATGCGTTAAACAAATTCGTACACGTTATTTATCAATTTAACTCTAGAATTAAAGGATATACAACGAGAAACAACGTTTGACAACCTTTAAACAGTTTTAATAACTATCTCGAAAATTGTCGCTCTGATGCAAACAACTGATGAGTTATCTACTTAAATTTGATGAACAAAACGACTTACGTATTTTAAACATGCTAACCTTTAGCCCGCTAAGCAAATTAAAAAAAAAACGCAATATGTAGGCTACACGAGAACGGAGACGTCGAGTAACCAAAACAAATACGTTAAACAAATTCGTACACGTTATTTATCAATTTAATTCTAGAATTAAAGGATATACAACGAGAAACAACGTTTGACAGCCTTTAAACAGTTTTAATAACTATCTCAAAAATTGTCGCTCTGATGCAAACAACTGATGAGTTATCTACTCAGATTTGTTGAACAAAACGACTTACGTATTTTAAACATGCTAACCTTTAGCCCGGTAAGCAAATTAAAAAAAAAACGCAATATGTAGGCTACACGAGAACGGAGACGTCGAGTAAACAAAACAAATGCGTTAAACAAATTCGTACACGTTATTTATCAATTTAACGCTAGAATTAAAGGATATACAACGAGAAACCACGTTTGACAACCTTTAAACAGTTTTAATAACTATCTCAAAAATTGTCGCTCTGATGCAAACAACTGATGAGTTATCTACTTAAATTTGTTGAACAAAACGACTTACGTATTTTAAACATGCTAACCTTTAGCCCGGTAAGCAAATTAAAAAAAAAAAACGCAATATGTAGGCTACACGAGAACGGAGACGTCGACTAACCAAAACAAATGCGTTAAACAAATTCGTACACGTTATTTATCAATTTAATTCTAGAATTAAAGGATATACAACGAGAAGCAACGTTTGACAGCCTTTAAACAGTTTTAATAACTATCTCAAAAATTGTCGCTCTGATGCAAACAACTGATGAGTTATCTACTCAGATTTGTTGAACAAAACGACTTACGTATTTTAAACATGCTAACCTTTAGCCCGGTAAGCAAATTAAAAAAAAAAAACGCAATATGTAGGCTACACGAGAACGGAGACGTCGAGTAACCAAAACAAATGCGTTAAACAAATTCGTACACGTTATTTATCAATTTAACGCTAGAATTAAAGGATATACAACGAGAAACAACGTTTGACAACCTTTAAACAGTTTTAATAACTATCTCAAAAATTGTCGCTCTGATGCAAACAACTGATGAGTTATCTACTTAAATTTGTTGAACAAGACGACTTACGTATTTTAAACATGCTAACCTTTAGCCCGGTAAGCAAATTAAAAAAAAACGCAATATGTAGGCTACACGAGAACGGAGACGTCGAGTAACCAAAACAAATGCGTTAAACAAATTCGTACATGTTATTTATCAATTTAACTCTAGAATTAAAGGATATACAACGAGAAACAACGTTTGACAACCTTTAAACAGTTTTAATAACTATCTCAAAAATTGTCGCTCTGATGCAAACAACTGATGAGTTATCTACTCAGATTTGTTGAACAAAACGACTTACGTATTTTAAACATGCTAACCTTTAGCCCGGTAAGCAAATTAAAAAAAAAAACGCAATATGTAGGCTACACGAGAACGGAGACGTCGAGTAAACAAAACAAATGCGTTAAACAAATTCGTACACGTTATTTATCAATTTAACTCTAGAATTAAAGGATATACAACGAGAAACAACGTTTGACAACCTTTAAACAGTTTTAATAACTATCTCAAAAATTGTCGCTCTGATGCAAACAACTGCTGAGTTATCTACTCAAATATGTTGAACAAAACGACTTACGTATTTTAAACATGCTAATCTTTAGCCCGGTAAGCAAATTAAAAAAAAAAACGCAATATGTAGGCTACACGAGAACGGAGACGTCGAGTAACCAAAACAAATGCGTTAAACAAATTCGTACACGTTATTTATCAATTTAACTCTAGAATTAAAGGATATACAACGAGAAACAACGTTTGACAACCTTTAAACAGTTTTAATAACTATCTCAAAAATTATCGCTCTGATGCAAACAACTGATGAGTTATCTACTTAAATTTGATGAACAAAACGACTTACGTATTTTAAGCATGCTAACCTTTAGCCCGGTAAGCAAATTAAAAAAAAAACGCAATATGTAGGCTACACGAGAACGGAGACGTCGAGTAACCAAAACAAATGCGTTAAACAAATTCGTACACGTTATTTATCAATTTAACTCTAGAATTAAAGGATATACAACGAGAAACAACGTTTGACAACCTTTAAACAGTTTTAATAACTATCTCAAAAATTGTCGCTCTGATGCAAACAACTGATGAGTTATCTACTTAAATTTGATGAACAAAACGACTTACGTATTTTAAACATGCTAACCTTTAGCCCTGTAAGCAAATTAAAAAAAAAAACGCAATATGTAGGCTACACGAGAACGGAGACGTCGAGTAACCAAAACAAATGCGTTAAACAAATTCGTACACGTTATTTATCAATTTAACTCTAGAATTAAAGGATATACAACGAGAAACAACGTTTGACAACCTTTAAACAGTTTTAATAACTATCTCAAAAATTGTCGCTCTGATGCAAACAACTGATGAGTTATCTACTTAAATTTGATGAACAAAACGACTTACGTATTTTAAACATGCTAACCTTTAGCCCGGCAAGCAAATTAAAAAAAAAACGCAATATGTAGGCTACACGAGAACGGAGACGTCGAGTAACCAAAACAAATGCGTTAAACAAATTCGTACACGTTATTTATCAATTTAACTCTAGAATTAAAGGATATACAACGAGAAACAACGTTTGACAACCTTTAAACAGTTTTAATAACTATCTCAAAAATTGTCGCTCTGATGCAAACAACTGATGAGTTATCTACTTAAATTTGATGAACAAAACGACTTACGTATTTTAAACATGCTAACCTTTAGCCCGGTAAGCAAATTAAAAAAAAAACGCAATATGTAGGCTACACGAGAACGGAGACGTCGAGTAACCAAAACAAATGCTTTAAACAAATTCGTACACGTTATTTATCAATTTAACTCTAGAATTAAAGGATATACAACGAGAAACAACGTTTGACAACCTTTAAACAGTTTTAATAACTATCTCAAAAATTGTCACTCTGATGCAAACAACTGATGAGTTATCTACTTAAATTTGATGAACAAAACGACTTACGTATTTTAAACATGCTAACCTTTAGCCCGGTAAGCAAATTAAAAAAAAAACGCAATATGTAGGCTACACGAGAACGGAGACGTCGAGTAACCAAAACAAATGCGTTAAACAAATTCGTACACGTTATTTATCAATTTAACTCTAGAATTAAAGGACATACAACGAGAAACAACGTTTGACAACCTTTAAACAGTTTTAATAACTATCTCAAAAATTGTCGCTCTGATGCAAACAACTGATGAGTTATCTACTTAAATTTGTTGAACAAAACGACTTACGTATTTTAAACATGCTAACCTTTAGCCCGGTAAGCAAATTAAAAAAAAAACGCAATATGTAGGCTACACGAGAACGGAGACGTCGAGTAACCAAAACAAATGCGTTAAACAAATTCGTACACGTTATTTATCAATTTAATTCTAGAATTAAAGGATATACAACGAGAAACAACGTTTGACAGCCTTTAAACAGTTTTAATAACTATCTCAAAAATTGTCGCTCTAATGCAAACAACTGATGAGTTATCTACTCAGATTTGTTGAACAAAACGACTTACGTATTTTAAACATGCTAACCTTTAGCCCGGTAAGCAAATTAAAAAAAAAACGCAATATGTAGGCTACACGAGAACGGAGACGTCGAGTAACCAAAACAAATTCGTTAAACAAATTCGTACACGTTATTTATCAATTTAACGCTAGAATTAAAGGATATACAACGAGAAACAACGTTTGACAACCTTTAAACAGTTTTAATAACTATCTCAAAAATTGTCGTTCTGATGCAAACAACTGATGAGTTATCTACTTAAATTTGTTGAACAAGACGACTTACGTATTTTAAACATGCTAACCTTTAGCCCGGTAAGCAAATTAAAAAAAAAACGCAATATGTAGGCTACACGAGAACGGAGACGTCGAGTAACCAAAACAAATGCGTTAAACAAATTCGTACACGTTATTTATCAATTTAACTCTAGAATTAAAGGATATACAACGAGAAACAACGTTTGACAGCCTTTAAACAGTTTTAATAACTATCTCAAAAATTGTCGCTCTAATGCAAACAACTGATGAGTTATCTACTCAGATTTGTTGAACAAAACGACTTACGTATTTTAAACATGCTAACCTTTAGCCCGGTAAGCAAATTAAAAAAAAAACGCAATATGTAGGCTACACGAGAACGGAGACGTCGAGTAACCAAAACAAATGCGTTAAACAAATTCGTACACGTTATTTATCAATTTAACTCTAGAATTAAAGGATATACAACGAGAAACAACGTTTGACAGCCTTTAAACAGTTTTAATAACTATCTCAAAAATTGTCGCTCTGATGCAAACAACTGATGAGTTATCTACTCAGTTTTGTTGAACAAAACGACTTACGTATTTTAAACATGCTAACCTTTAGCCCGGTAAGCAAATTAAAAAAAAAAACGCAATATGTAGGCTACACGAGAACGGAGACGTCGAGTAACCAAAACAAATGCGTTAAACAAATTCGTACACGTTATTTATCAATTTAACGCTAGAATTAAAGGATATACAACGAGAAACAACGTTTGACAACCTTTAAACAGTTTTAATAACTATCTCAAAAATTGTCGCTCTGATGCAAACAACTGATGAGTTATCTACTTAAATTTGTTGAACAAGACGACTTACGTATTTTAAACATGCTAACCTTTAGCCCGGTAAGCAAATTAAAAAAAAACGCAATATGTAGGCTACACGAGAACGGAGACGTCGAGTAACCAAAACAAATGCGTTAAACAAATTCGTACATGTTATTTATCAATTTAACTCTAGAATTAAAGGATATACAACGAGAAACAACGTTTGACAACCTTTAAACAGTTTTAATAACTATCTCAAAAATTGTCGCTCTGATGCAAACAACTGATGAGTTATCTACTCAGATTTGTTGAACAAAACGACTTACGTATTTTAAACATGCTAACCTTTAGCCCGGTAAGCAAATTAAAAAAAAAAACGCAATATGTAGGCTACACGAGAACGGAGACGTCGAGTAAACAAAACAAATGCGTTAAACAAATTCGTACACGTTATTTATCAATTTAACTCTAGAATTAAAGGATATACAACGAGAAACAACGTTTGACAACCTTTAAACAGTTTTAATAACTATCTCAAAAATTGTCGCTCTGATGCAAACAACTGCTGAGTTATCTACTCAAATATGTTGAACAAAACGACTTACGTATTTTAAACATGCTAATCTTTAGCCCGGTAAGCAAATTAAAAAAAAAAACGCAATATGTAGGCTACACGAGAACGGAGACGTCGAGTAACCAAAACAAATGCGTTAAACAAATTCGTACACGTTATTTATCAATTTAACTCTAGAATTAAAGGATATACAACGAGAAACAACGTTTGACAACCTTTAAACAGTTTTAATAACTATCTCAAAAATTATCGCTCTGATGCAAACAACTGATGAGTTATCTACTTAAATTTGATGAACAAAACGACTTACGTATTTTAAGCATGCTAACCTTTAGCCCGGTAAGCAAATTAAAAAAAAAACGCAATATGTAGGCTACACGAGAACGGAGACGTCGAGTAACCAAAACAAATGCGTTAAACAAATTCGTACACGTTATTTATCAATTTAACTCTAGAATTAAAGGATATACAACGAGAAACAACGTTTGACAACCTTTAAACAGTTTTAATAACTATCTCAAAAATTGTCGCTCTGATGCAAACAACTGATGAGTTATCTACTTAAATTTGATGAACAAAACGACTTACGTATTTTAAACATGCTAACCTTTAGCCCTGTAAGCAAATTAAAAAAAAAAACGCAATATGTAGGCTACACGAGAACGGAGACGTCGAGTAACCAAAACAAATGCGTTAAACAAATTCGTACACGTTATTTATCAATTTAACTCTAGAATTAAAGGATATACAACGAGAAACAACGTTTGACAACCTTTAAACAGTTTTAATAACTATCTCAAAAATTGTCGCTCTGATGCAAACAACTGATGAGTTATCTACTTAAATTTGATGAACAAAACGACTTACGTATTTTAAACATGCTAACCTTTAGCCCGGCAAGCAAATTAAAAAAAAAACGCAATATGTAGGCTACACGAGAACGGAGACGTCGAGTAACCAAAACAAATGCGTTAAACAAATTCGTACACGTTATTTATCAATTTAACTCTAGAATTAAAGGATATACAACGAGAAACAACGTTTGACAACCTTTAAACAGTTTTAATAACTATCTCAAAAATTGTCGCTCTGATGCAAACAACTGATGAGTTATCTACTTAAATTTGATGAACAAAACGACTTACGTATTTTAAACATGCTAACCTTTAGCCCGGTAAGCAAATTAAAAAAAAAAACGCAATATGTAGGCTACACGAGAACGGAGACGTCGAGTAACCAAAACAAATGCTTTAAACAAATTCGTACACGTTATTTATCAATTTAACTCTAGAATTAAAGGATATACAACGAGAAACAACGTTTGACAACCTTTAAACAGTTTTAATAACTATCTCAAAAATTGTCACTCTGATGCAAACAACTGATGAGTTATCTACTTAAATTTGATGAACAAAACGACTTACGTATTTTAAACATGCTAACCTTTAGCCCGGTAAGCAAATTAAAAAAAAAACGCAATATGTAGGCTACACGAGAACGGAGACGTCGAGTAACCAAAACAAATGCGTTAAACAAATTCGTACACGTTATTTATCAATTTAACTCTAGAATTAAAGGACATACAACGAGAAACAACGTTTGACAACCTTTAAACAGTTTTAATAACTATCTCAAAAATTGTCGCTCTGATGCAAACAACTGATGAGTTATCTACTTAAATTTGTTGAACAAAACGACTTACGTATTTTAAACATGCTAACCTTTAGCCCGGTAAGCAAATTAAAAAAAAAACGCAATATGTAGGCTACACGAGAACGGAGACGTCGAGTAACCAAAACAAATGCGTTAAACAAATTCGTACACGTTATTTATCAATTTAATTCTAGAATTAAAGGATATACAACGAGAAACAACGTTTGACAGCCTTTAAACAGTTTTAATAACTATCTCAAAAATTGTCGCTCTAATGCAAACAACTGATGAGTTATCTACTCAAATTTGTTGAACAAAACGACTTACGTATTTTAAACATGCTAACCTTTAGCCCGGTAAGCAAATTAAAAAAAAAACGCAATATGTAGGCTACACGAGAACGGAGACGTCGAGTAACCAAAACAAATTCGTTAAACAAATTCGTACACGTTATTTATCAATTTAACGCTAGAATTAAAGGATATACAACGAGAAACAACGTTTGACAACCTTTAAACAGTTTTAATAACTATCTCAAAAATTGTCGCTCTGATGCAAACAACTGATGAGTTATCTACTTAAATTTGTTGAACAAGACGACTTACGTATTTTAAACATGCTAACCTTTAGCCCGGTAAGCAAATTAAAAAAAAAACGCAATATGTAGGCTACACGAGAACGGAGACGTCGAGTAACCAAAACAAATGCGTTAAACAAATTCGTACACGTTATTTATCAATTTAACTCTAGAATTAAAGGATATACAACGAGAAACAACGTTTGACAACCTTTAAACAGTTTTAATAACTATCTCAAAAATTGTCGCTCTGATGCAAACAACTGATGAGTTATCTACTTAAATTTGATGAACAAAACGACTTACGTATTTTAAGCATGCAAACCTTTAGCCCAGTAAGCAAATTAAAAAAAAAACGCAATATGTAGGCTACACGAGAACGGAGACGTCGAGTAACCAAAACAAATACGTTAAACAAATTCGTACACGTTATTTATCAATTTAACTCTAGAATTAAAGGATATACAACGAGAAACAACGTTTGACAACCTTTAAACAGTTTTAATAACTATCTCAAAAATTGTCGCTCTGATGCAAACAACTGATGAGTTATCTACTTAAATTTGTTGAACAAAACGACTTACGTATTTTAAACATGCTAACCTTTAGCCCGGTAAGCAAATTAAAAAAAAAAACGCAATATGTAGGCTACACGAGAACGGAGACGTCGAGTAACCAAAACAAATACGTTAAACAAATTCGTACACGTTATTTATCAATTTAACTCTAGAATTAAAGGATATACAACGAGAAACAACGTTTGACAACCTTTAAACAGTTTTAATAACTATCTCAAAAATTGTCGCTCTGATGCAAACAACTGATGAGTTATCTACTTAAATTTGTTGAACAAAACGACTTACGTATTTTAAACATGCTAACCTTTAGCCCGGTAAGCAAATTAAAAAAAAAACGCAATATGTAGGCTACACGAGAACGGAGACGTCGAGTAACCAAAACAAATGCGTTAAACAAATTCGTACACGTTATTTATCAATTTGATTCTAGAATTAAAGGATATACAACGAGAAACAACGTTTGACAGCCTTTAAACAGTTTTAATAACTATCTCAAAAATTGTCGCTCTGATGCAAACAACTGATGAGTTATCTACTTAAATTTGTTGAACAAGACGACTTACGTATTTTAAACATGCTAACCTTTAGCCCGGTAAGCAAATTAAAAAAAAAACGCAATATGTAGGCTACACGAGAACGGAGACGTCGAGTAACCAAAACAAATGCGTTAAACAAATTCGTACACGTTATTTATCAATTTAGCTCTAGAATTAAAGGATATACAACGAGAAACAACGTTTGACAACCTTTAAACAGTTTTAATAACTATCTCAAAAATTGTCGCTCTGATGCAAACAACTGATGAGTTATCTACTTAAATTTGATGAACAAGACGACTTACGTATTTTAAACATGCTAACCTTTAGCCCGGTAAGCAAATTAAAAAAAAAACGCAATATGTAGGCTACACGAGAACGGAGACGTCGAGTAACCAAAACAAATGCGTTAAACAAATTCGTACACGTTATTTATCAATTTAACTCTAGAATTAAAGGATATACAACGAGAAACAACGTTTGACAACCTTTAAACAGTTTTAATAACTATCTCAAAAATTGTCGCTCTGATGCAAACAACTGATGAGTTATCTACTCAGATTTGTTGAACAAAACGACTTACGTATTTTAAACATGCTAACCTTTAGCCCGGTAAGCAAATTAAAAAAAAAAAACGCAATATGTAGGCTACACGAGAACGGAGACGTTGAGTAAACAAAACAAATGCGTTAAACAAATTCGTACACGTTATTTATCAATTTAACTCTAGAATTAAAGGATATACAACGAGAAACAACGTTTGACAACCTTTAAACAGTTTTAATAACTATCTCAAAAATTGTCGCTCTGATGCAAACAACTGCTGAGTTATCTACTCAAATTTGTTGAACAAAACGACTTACGTATTTTAAACATGCTAATCTTTAGCCCGGTAAGCAAATTAAAAAAAAAACGCAATATGTAGGCTACACGAGAACGGAGACGTCGAGTAACCAAAACAAATGCGTTAAACAAATTCGTACACGTTATTTATCAATTTAACTCTAGAATTAAAGGATATACAACGAGAAACAACGTTTGACAACCTTTAAACAGTTTTAATAACTATCTCAAAAAATATCGCTCTGATGCAAACAACTGATGAGTTATCTACTTAAATTTGATGAACAAAACGACTTACGTATTTTAAGCATGCTAACCTTTAGCCCGGTAAGCAAATTAAAAAAAAAACGCAATATGTAGGCTACACGAGAACGGAGACGTCGAGTAACCAAAACAAATGCGTTAAACAAATTCGTACACGTTATTTATCAATTTAACTCTAGAATTAAAGGATATACAACGAGAAACAACGTTTGACAACCTTTAAACAGTTTTAATAACTATCTCAAAAATTGTCGCTCTGATGCAAACAACTGATGAGTTATCTACTTAAATTTGATGAACAAAACGACCTACGTATTTTAAACATGCTAACCTTTAGCCCGGTAAGCAAATTAAAAAAAAAACGCAATATGTAGGCTACACGAGAACGGAGACGTCGAGTAACCAAAACAAATGCGTTAAACAAATTCGTACACGTTATTTATCAATTTAACTCTAGAATTAAAGGATATACAACGAGAAACAACGTTTGACAACCTTTAAACAGTTTTAATAACTATCTCAAAAATTGTCGCTCTGATGCAAACAACTGATCAGTTATCTACTTAAATTTGTTGAACAAGACGACTTACGTATTTTAAACATGCTAACCTTTAGCCCGGTAAGCAAATTAAAAAAAAAACGCAATATGTAGGCTACACGAGAACGGAGACGTCGAGTAACCAAAACAAATGCGTTAAACAAATTCGTACACGTTATTTATCAATTTAACGCTAGAATTAAAGGATATACAACGAGAAACAACGTTTGACAACCTTTAAACAGTTTTAATAACTATCTCAAAAATTGTCGCTCTGATGCAAACAACTGATGAGTTATCTACTTAAATTTGTTGAACAAGACGACTTACGTATTTTAAACATGCTAACCTTTAGCCCGGTAAGCAAATTAAAAAAAAAACGCAATATGTAGGCTACACGAGAACGGAGACGTCGAGTAACCAAAACAAATGCGTTAAACAAATTCGTACACGTTATTTATCAATTTAACTCTAGAATTAAAGGATATACAACGAGAAACAACGTTTGACAACCTTTAAACAGTTTTAATAACTATCTCAAAAATTGTCGCTCTGATGCAAACAACTGATGAGTTATCTACTTAAATTTGATGAACAAAACGACTTACGTATTTTAAGCATGCAAACCTTTAGCCCAGTAAGCAAATTAAAAAAAAAACGCAATATGTAGGCTACACGAGAACGGAGACGTCGAGTAACCAAAACAAATACGTTAAACAAATTCGTACACGTTATTTATCAATTTAACTCTAGAATTAAAGGATATACAACGAGAAACAACGTTTGACAACCTTTAAACAGTTTTAATAACTATCTCAAAAATTGTCGCTCTGATGCAAACAACTGATGAGTTATCTACTTAAATTTGTTGAACAAAACGACTTACGTATTTTAAACATGCTAACCTTTAGCCCGGTAAGCAAATTAAAAAAAAAAACGCAATATGTAGGCTACACGAGAACGGAGACGTCGAGTAACCAAAACAAATACGTTAAACAAATTCGTACACGTTATTTATCAATTTAACTCTAGAATTAAAGGATATACAACGAGAAACAACGTTTGACAACCTTTAAACAGTTTTAATAACTATCTCAAAAATTGTCGCTCTGATGCAAACAACTGATGAGTTATCTACTTAAATTTGTTGAACAAAACGACTTACGTATTTTAAACATGCTAACCTTTAGCCCGGTAAGCAAATTAAAAAAAAAACGCAATATGTAGGCTACACGAGAACGGAGACGTCGAGTAACCAAAACAAATGCGTTAAACAAATTCGTACACGTTATTTATCAATTTAATTCTAGAATTAAAGGATATACAACGAGAAACAACGTTTGACAGCCTTTAAACAGTTTTAATAACTATCTCAAAAATTGTCGCTCTGATGCAAACAACTGATGAGTTATCTACTTAAATTTGTTGAACAAGACGACTTACGTATTTTAAACATGCTAACCTTTAGCCCGGTAAGCAAATTAAAAAAAAAACGCAATATGTAGGCTACACGAGAACGGAGACGTCGAGTAACCAAAACAAATGCGTTAAACAAATTCGTACACGTTATTTATCAATTTAGCTCTAGAATTAAAGGATATACAACGAGAAACAACGTTTGACAACCTTTAAACAGTTTTAATAACTATCTCAAAAATTGTCGCTCTGATGCAAACAACTGATGAGTTATCTACTTAAATTTGATGAACAAGACGACTTACGTATTTTAAACATGCTAACCTTTAGCCCGGTAAGCAAATTAAAAAAAAAACGCAATATGTAGGCTACACGAGAACGGAGACGTCGAGTAACCAAAACAAATGCGTTAAACAAATTCGTACACGTTATTTATCAATTTAACTCTAGAATTAAAGGATATACAACGAGAAACAACGTTTGACAACCTTTAAACAGTTTTAATAACTATCTCAAAAATTGTCGCTCTGATGCAAACAACTGCTGAGTTATCTACTCAAATTTGTTGAACAAAACGACTTACGTATTTTAAACATGCTAATCTTTAGCCCGGTAAGCAAATTAAAAAAAAAACGCAATATGTAGGCTACACGAGAACGGAGACGTCGAGTAACCAAAACAAATGCGTTAAACAAATTCGTACACGTTATTTATCAATTTAACTCTAGAATTAAAGGATATACAACGAGAAACAACGTTTGACAACCTTTAAACAGTTTTAATAACTATCTCAAAAAATATCGCTCTGATGCAAACAACTGATGAGTTATCTACTTAAATTTGATGAACAAAACGACTTACGTATTTTAAGCATGCTAACCTTTAGCCCGGTAAGCAAATTAAAAAAAAAACGCAATATGTAGGCTACACGAGAACGGAGACGTCGAGTAACCAAAACAAATGCGTTAAACAAATTCGTACACGTTATTTATCAATTTAACTCTAGAATTAAAGGATATACAACGAGAAACAACGTTTGACAACCTTTAAACAGTTTTAATAACTATCTCAAAAATTGTCGCTCTGATGCAAACAACTGATGAGTTATCTACTTAAATTTGATGAACAAAACGACCTACGTATTTTAAACATGCTAACCTTTAGCCCGGTAAGCAAATTAAAAAAAAAACGCAATATGTAGGCTACACGAGAACGGAGACGTCGAGTAACCAAAACAAATGCGTTAAACAAATTCGTACACGTTATTTATCAATTTAACTCTAGAATTAAAGGATATACAACGAGAAACAACGTTTGACAACCTTTAAACAGTTTTAATAACTATCTCAAAAATTGTCGCTCTGATGCAAACAACTGATCAGTTATCTACTTAAATTTGTTGAACAAGACGACTTACGTATTTTAAACATGCTAACCTTTAGCCCGGTAAGCAAATTAAAAAAAAAACGCAATATGTAGGCTACACGAGAACGGAGACGTCGAGTAACCAAAACAAATGCGTTAAACAAATTCGTACACGTTATTTATCAATTTAACTCTAGAATTAAAGGATATACAACGAGAAACAACGTTTGACAACCTTTAAACAGTTTTAATAACTATCTCAAAAATTGTCGCTCTGATGCAAACAACTGATGAGTTATCTACTTAAATTTGATGAACAAAACGACTTACGTATTTTAAGCATGCAAACCTTTAGCCCGGTAAGCAAATTAAAAAAAAAACGCAATATGTTGGCTACACGAGAACGGAGACGTCGAGTAACCAAAACAAATACGTTAAACAAATTCGTACACGTTATTTATCAATTTAACTCTAGAATTAAAGGATATACAACGAGAAACAACGTTTGACAACCTTTAAACAGTTTTAATAACTATCTCAAAAATTGTCGCTCTGATGCAAACAACTGATGAGTTATCTACTTAAATTTGTTGAACAAAACGACTTACGTATTTTAAACATGCTAACCTTTAGCCCGGTAAGCAAATTAAAAAAAAAACGCAATATGTAGGTTACACGAGAACGGAGACGTCGAGTAACCAAAACAAATGCGTTAAACAAATTCGTACACGTTATTTATCAATTTAATTCTAGAATTAAAGGATATACAACGAGAAACAACGTTTGACAGCCTTTAAACAGTTTTAATAACTATCTCAAAAATTGTCGCTCTGATGCAAACAACTGATGAGTTATCTACTCAGATTTGTTGAACAAAACGACTTACGTATTTTAAACATGCTAACCTTTAGCCCGGTAAGCAAATTAAAAAAAAAACGCAATATGTAGGCTACACGAGAACGGAGACGTCGAGTAACCAAAACAAATGCGTTAAACAAATTCGTACACGTTATTTATCAATTTAACGCTAGAATTAAAGGATATACAACGAGAAACAACGTTTGACAACCTTTAAACAGTTTTAATAACTATCTCAAAAATTGTCGCTCTGATGCAAACAACTGATGAGTTATCTACTTAAATTTGTTGAACAAGACGACTTACGTATTTTAAACATGCTAACCTTTAGCCCGGTAAGCAAATTAAAAAAAAAACGCAATATGTAGGCTACACGAGAACGGAGACGTCGAGTAACCAAAACAAATGCGTTAAACAAATTCGTACACGTTATTTATCAATTTAACTCTAGAATTAAAGGATATACAACGAGAAACAACGTTTGACAACCTTTAAACAGTTTTAATAACTATCTCAAAAATTGTCGCTCTGATACAAACAACTGATGAGTTATCTACTCAGATTTGTTGAACAAAACGACTTACGTATTTTAAACATGCTAACCATTAGCCCGGTAAGCAAATTAAAAAAAAAAACGCAATATGTAGGCTACACGAGAACGGAGACGTCGAGTAAACAAAACAAATGCGTTAAACAAATTCGTACACGTTATTTATCAATTTAACTCTAGAATTAAAGGATATACAACGAGAAACAACGTTTGACAACCTTTAAACAGTTTTAATAACTATCTCAAAAATTGTCGCTCTGATGCAAACAACTGCTGAGTTATCTACTCAAATTTGTTGAACAAAACGACTTACGTATTTTAAACATGCTAATCTTTAGCCCGGTAAGCAAATTAAAAAAAAAACGCAATATGTAGGCTACACGAGAACGGAGACGTCGAGTAACCAAAACAAATGCGTTAAACAAATTCGTACACGTTATTTATCAATTTAACTCTAGAATTAAAGGATATACAACGAGAAACAACGTTTGACAACCTTTAAACAGTTTTAATAACTATCTCAAAAATTGTCGCTCTGATGCAAACAACTGATGAGTTATCTACTTAAATTTGATGAACAAAACGACCTACGTATTTTAAACATGCTAACCTTTAGCCCGGTAAGCAAATTAAAAAAAAAAACGCAATATGTAGGCTACACGAGAACGGAGACGTCGAGTAACCAAAACAAATGCGTTAAACAAATTCGTACACGTTATTTATCAATTTAACTCTAGAATTAAAGGATATACAACGAGAAACAACGTTTGACAACCTTTAAACAGTTTTAATAACTATCTCAAAAATTGTCGCTCTGATGCAAACAACTGATGAGTTATCTACTTAAATTTGATGAACAAAACGACTTACGTATTTTAAACATGCTAAACTTTAGCCCGGTAAGCAAATTAAAAAAAAAAACGCAATATGTAGGCTACACGAGAACGGAGACGTCGAGTAACCAAAACAAATGCGTTAAACAAATTCGTACACGTTATTTATCAATTTAACTCTAGAATTAAAGGATATACAACGAGAAACAACGTTTGACAACCTTTAAAGAGTTTTAATAACTATCTCAAAAATTGTCGCTCTGATGCAAACAACTGCTGAGTTATCTACTCAAATTTGTCGAACAAAACGACTTACGTATTTTAAACATGCTAACCTTTAGCCCGGTAAGCAAATAAAAAAAAAACGCAATATGTAGGCTACACGAGAACGGAGACGTCGAGAAACCAAAACAAATGCGTTAAACAAATTCGTACACGTTATTTATCAATTTAACTCTAGAATTAAAGGATATACAACGAGAAACAACGTTTGACAACCTTTAAACAGTTTTAATAACTATCTCAAAAATTGTCGCTCTGATGCAAACAACTGATGATTTATCTACTTAAATTTGATGAACAAAACGACTTACGTATTTTAAACATGCTAACCTTTAGCCCGGTAAGCAAATTCAAAAAAAAAAACGCAATATGTAGGCTACACGAGAACGGAGACGTCGAGTAACCAAAACAAATGCGTTAAACAAATTCGTACACGTTATTTATCAATTTAACTCTAGAATTAAAGGATATACAACGAGAAACAACGTTTGACAACCTTTAAACAGTTTTAATAACTATCTCAAAAATTGTCGCTCTGATGTAAACAACTGATGAGTTATCTACTTAAATTCGATGAACAAAACGACTTACGTATTTTAAACATGCTAACCTTTAGCCCGGTAAGCAAATTAAAAAAAAACGCAATATGTAGGCTACACGAGAACGGAGACGTCGAGTAACCAAAACAAATGCGTTAAACAAATTCGTACACGTTATTTATCAATTTAACTCTAGAATTAAAGGATATACAACGAGAAACAACGTTTGACAACCTTTAAACAGTTTTAATAACTATCTCAAAAACTCTGATGCAAACAACTGATGAGTTATCTACTTAAATTTGATGAACAAAACGACTTACGTATTTTAAACATGCTAACCTTTAGCCCGGTAAGCAAATTAAAAAAAAAAACGCAATATGTAGGCTACACGAGAACGGAGACGTCGAGTAACCAAAACAAATGCGTTAAACAAATTCGTACACGTTATTTATCAATTTAACTCTAGAATTAAAGGATATACAACGAGAAACAACGTTTGACAACCTTTAAACAGTTTTAATAACTATCTCAAAAATTGTCGCTCTGATGCAAACAACTGATGAGTTATCTACTTAAATTTGATGAACAAAACGACTTACGTATTTTAAACATGCTAACCTTTAGCCCGGTAAGCAAATTAAAAAAAAAAACGCAATATGTAGGCTACACGAGAACGGAGACGTCGAGTAACCAAAACAAATGCGTTAAACAAATTCGTACACGTTATTTATCAATTTAACTCAAGAATTAAAGTATATACAACGAGAAACAACGTTTGACAACCTTTAAACAGTTTTAATAACTATCTCAAAAATTGTCGCTCTGATGCAAACAACTGATGATTTATCTACTGAAATTTGTTGAACAAAACGACTTACGTATTTTAAGCATGCTAACCTTTAGCCCGGTAAGCAAATTAAAAAAAAAAACGCAATATGTAGGCTACACGAGAACGGAGACGTCGAGTAACCAAAACAAATGCGTTAAACAAATTCGTACACGTTATTTATCAATTTAACTCTAGTTTTAAAGGATATACAACGAGAAACAACGTTTGACAACCTTTAAACAGTTTTAATAACTATCTCAAAAATTGTCGCTCTGATGCAAACAACTGATGAGTTATCTACTTAAATTTGATGAACAAAACGACTTACGTATTTTAAACATGCTAACCTTTAGCCCGGTAAGCAAATTAAAAAAAAGACGCAATATGTAGGCTACACGAGAACGGAGACGTCGAGTAACCAAAACAAATTCGTTAAACAAATTCGTACACGTTATTTATCAATTTAACTCTAGAATTAAAGGATATACAACGAGAAACAACGTTTGACAACCTTTAAACAGTTTTAATAACTATCTCGAAAATTGTCGCCCTGATGCAAACAACTGATGAGTTATCTACTTAAATTTGATGAACAAAACGACTTACGTATTTTAAACATGCTAACCTTTAGCCCGCTAAGCAAATTAAAAAAAAACGCAATATGTAGGCTACACGAGAACGGAGACGTCGAGTAACCAAAACAAATGCGTTAAACAAATTCGTACACGTTATTTATCAATTTAACTCTAGAATTAAAGGATATACAACGAGAAACAACGTTTGACAACCTTTAAACAGTTTTAATAACTATCTCAAAAATTGTCGCTCTGATGCAAACAACTGATGAGTTATCTACTGAAATTTGTTGAACAAAACGACTTACGTATTTTAAGCATGCTAACCTTTAGCCCGGTAAGCAAATTAAAAAAAAAACGCAATATGTAGGCTACACGAGAACGGAGACGTCGAGTAACCAAAACAAATGCGTTAAACAAATTCGTACACGTTATTTATCAATTTAACTCTAGTTTTAAAGGATATACAACGAGAAACAACGTTTGACAACCTTTAAAGAGTTTTAATAACTATCTCAAAAATTGTCGCTCTGATGCAAACAACTGATGAGTTATCTACTTAAATTTGATGAACAAAACGACTTACGTATTTTAAGCATGCAAACCTTTAGCCCGGTAAGCAAATTAAAAAAAAAACGCAATATGTAGGCTACACGAGAACGGAGACGTCGAGTAACCAAAACAAATGCGTTAAACAAATTCGTACACGTTATTTATCAATTTAACTCTAGTTTTAAAGGATATACAACGAGAAACAACGTTTGACAACCTTTAAACAGTTTTAATAACTATCTCAAAAATTGTCGCTCTGATGCAAACAACTGATGAGTTATCTACTTAAATTTGATGAACAAAACGACTTACGTATTTTAAACATGCTAACCTTTAGCCCGGTAAGCAAATTAAAAAAAAAACGCAATATGTAGGCTACACGAGAACGGAGACGTCGAGTAACCAAAACAAATGCGTTAAACAAATTCGTACACGTTATTTATCAATTTAACTCTAGTTTTAAAGGATATACAACGAGAAACAACGTTTGACAACCTTTAAACAGTTTTAATAACTATCTCAAAAATTGTCGCTCTGATGCAAACAACTGATGAGTTATCTACTTAAATTTGATGAACAAAACGACTTACGTATTTTAAACATGCTAACCTTTAGCCCGGTAAGCAAATTAAAAAAAAGACGCAATATGTAGGCTACACGAGAACGGAGACGTCGAGTAACCAAAACAAATGCGTTAAACAAATTCGTACACGTTATTTATCAATTTAACTCTACAATTAAAGGATATACAACGAGAAACAACGTTTGACAACCTTTAAACAGTTTTAATAACTATCTCAAAAATTGTCGCTCTGATGCAAACAACTGATGAGTTATCTACTTAAATTTGTTGAACAAAACGACTTACGTATTTTAAACATGCTAACCTTTAGCCCGGTAAGCAAATTAAAAAAAAAAACGCAATATGTAGGTTACACGAGAACGGAGACGTCGAGTAACCAAAACAAATGCGTTAAACAAATTCGTACACGTTATTTATCAATTTAATTCTAGAATTAAAGGATATACAACGAGAAACAACGTTTGACAGCCTTTAAACAGTTTTAATAACTATCTCAAAAATTGTCGCTCTGATGCAAACAACTGATGAGTTATCTACTCAGATTTGTTGAACAAAACGACTTACGTATTTTAAACATGCTAACCTTTAGCCCGGTAAGCAAATTAAAAAAAAAACGCAATATGTAGGCTACACGAGAACGGAGACGTCGAGTAACCAAAACAAATGCGTTAAACAAATTCGTACACGTTATTTATCAATTTAACGCTAGAATTAAAGGATATACAACGAGAAACAACGTTTGACAACCTTTAAACAGTTTTAATAACTATCTCAAAAATTGTCGCTCTGATGCAAACAACTGATGAGTTATCTACTTAAATTTGTTGAACAAGACGACTTACGTATTTTAAACATGCTAACCTTTAGCCCGGTAAGCAAATTAAAAAAAAAACGCAATATGTAGGCTACACGAGAACGGAGACGTCGAGTAACCAAAACAAATGCGTTAAACAAATTCGTACACGTTATTTATCAATTTAACTTTAGAATTAAAGGATATACAACGAGAAACAACGTTTGACAACCTTTAAACAGTTTTAATAACTATCTCAAAAATTGTCGCTCTGATGCAAACAACTGATGAGTTATCTACTCAGATTTGTTGAACAAAACGACTTACGTATTTTAAACATGCTAACCTTTAGCCCGGTAAGCAAATTAAAAAAAAAAACGCAATATGTAGGCTACACGAGAACGGAGACGTCGAGTAAACAAAACAAATGCGTTAAACAAATTCGTACACGTTATTTATCAATTTAACTCTAGAATTAAAGGATATACAACGAGAAACAACGTTTGACAACCTTTAAACAGTTTTAATAACTATCTCAAAAATTGTCGCTCTGATGCAAACAACTGCTGAGTTATCTACTCAAATTTGTTGAACAAAACGACTTACGTATTTTAAACATGCTAATCTTTAGCCCGGTAAGCAAATTAAAAAAAAAACGCCATATGTAGGCTACACGAGAACGGAGACGTCGAGTAACCAAAACAAATGCGTTAAACAAATTCGTACACGTTATTTATCAATTTAACTCTAGAATTAAAGGATATACAACGAGAAACAACGTTTGACAACCTTTAAACAGTTTTAATAACTATCTCAAAAAATATCGCTCTGATGCAAACAACTGATGAGTTATCTACTTAAATTTGATGAACAAAACGACTTACGTATTTTAAGCATGCTAACCTTTAGCCCGGTAAGCAAATTAAAAAAAAACGCAATATGTAGGCTACACGAGAACGGAGACGTCGAGTAACCAAAACAAATGCGTTAAACAAATTCGTACACGTTATTTATCAATTTAACTCTAGAATTAAAGGATATACAACGAGAAACAACGTTTGACAACCTTTAAACAGTTTTAATAACTATCTCAAAAATTGTCGCTCTGATGCAAACAACTGATGAGTTATCTACTTAAATTTGATGAACAAAACGACCTACGTATTTTAAACATGCTAACCTTTAGCCCGGTAAGCAAATTAAAAAAAAAACGCAATATGTAGGCTACACGAGAACGGAGACGTCGAGTAACCAAAACAAATGCGTTAAACAAATTCGTACACGTTATTTATCAATTTAACTCTAGAATTAAAGGATATACAACGAGAAACAACGTTTGACAACCTTTAAACAGTTTTAATAACTATCTCAAAAATTGTCGCTCTGATGCAAACAACTGATGAGTTATCTACTTAAATTTGATGAACAAAACGACTTACGTATTTTAAACATGCTAAACTTTAGCCCGGTAAGCAAATTAAAAAAAAACGCAATATGTAGGCTACACGAGAACGGAGACGTCGAGTAACCAAAACAAATGCGTTAAACAAATTCGTACACGTTATTTATCAATTTAACTCTAGAATTAAAGGATATACAACGAGAAACAACGTTTGACAACCTTTAAAGAGTTTTAATAACTATCTCAAAAATTGTCGCTCTGATGCAAACAACTGCTGAGTTATCTACTCAAATTTGTCGAACAAAACGACTTACGTATTTTAAACATGCTAACCTTTAGCCCGGTAAGCAAATAAAAAAAAAACGCAATATGTAGGCTACACGAGAACGGAGACGTCGAGTAACCAAAACAAATGCGTTAAACAAATTCGTACACGTTATTTATCAATTTAACTCTAGAATTAAAGGATATACAACGAGAAACAACGTTTGACAACCTTTAAACAGTTTTAATAACTATCTCAAAAATTGTCGCTCTGATGCAAACAACTGATGATTTATCTACTTAAATTTGATGAACAAAACGACTTACGTATTTTAAACATGCTAACCTTTAGCCCGGTAAGCAAATTCAAAAAAAAAACGCAATATGTAGGCTACACGAGAACGGAGACGTCGAGTAACCAAAACAAATGCGTTAAACAAATTCGTACACGTTATTTATCAATTTAACTCTAGAATTAAAGGATATACAACGAGAAACAACGTTTGACAACCTTTAAACAGTTTTAATAACTATCTCAAAAATTGTCGCTCTGATGCAAACAACTGATGATTTATCTACTTAAATTTGATGAACAAAACGACTTACGTATTTTAAACATGCTAACCTTTAGCCCGGTAAGCAAATTCAAAAAAAAAACGCAATATGTAGGCTACACGAGAACGGAGACGTCGAGTAACCAAAACAAATGCGTTAAACAAATTCGTACACGTTATTTATCAATTTAACTCTAGAATTAAAGGATATACAACGAGAAACAACGTTTGACAACCTTTAAACAGTTTTAATAACTATCTCAAAAACTCTGATGCAAACAACTGATGAGTTATCTACTTAAATTTGATGAACAAAACGACTTACGTATTTTAAACATGCTAACCTTTAGCCCGGTAAGCAAATTAAAAAAAAAACGCAATATGTAGGCTACACGAGAACGGAGACGTCGAGTAACCAAAACAAATGCGTTAAACAAATTCGTACACGTTATTTATCAATTTAACTCTAGAATTAAAGGATATACAACGAGAAACAACGTTTGACAACCTTTAAACAGTTTTAATAACTATCTCAAAAATTGTCGCTCTGATGCAAACAACTGATGAGTTATCTACTTAAATTTGATGAACAAAACGACTTACGTATTTTAAACATGCTAACCTTTAGCCCGGTAAGCAAATTAAAAAAAAAAACGCAATATGTAGGCTACACGAGAACGGAGACGTCGAGTAACCAAAACAAATGCGTTAAACAAATTCGTACACGTTATTTATCAATTTAACTCAAGAATTAAAGGATATACAACGAGAAACAACGTTTGACAACCTTTAAACAGTTTTAATAACTATCTCAAAAATTGTCGCTCTGATGCAAACAACTGATGAGTTATCTACTGAAATTTGTTGAACAAAACGACTTACGTATTTTAAGCATGCTAACCTTTAGCCCGGTAAGCAAATTAAAAAAAAAACGCAATATGTAGGCTACACGAGAACGGAGACGTCGAGTAACCAAAACAAATGCGTTAAACAAATTCGTACACGTTATTTATCAATTTAACTCTAGTTTTAAAGGATATACAACGAGAAACAACGTTTGACAACCTTTAAACAGTTTTAATAACTATCTCAAAAATTGTCGCTCTGATGCAAACAACTGATGAGTTATCTACTTAAATTTGATGAACAAAACGACTTACGTATTTTAAACATGCTAACCTTTAGCCCGGTAAGCAAATTAAAAAAAAGACGCAATATGTAGGCTACACGAGAACGGAGACGTCGAGTAACCAAAACAAATGCGTTAAACAAATTCGTACACGTTATTTATCAATTTAACTCTAGAATTAAAGGATATACAACGAGAAACAACGTTTGACAACCTTTAAACAGTTTTAATAACTATCTCGAAAATTGTCGCTCTGATGCAAACAACTGATGAGTTATCTACTTAAATTTGATGAACAAAACGACTTACGTATTTTAAACATGCTAACCTTTAGCCCGCTAAGCAAATTAAAAAAAAACGCAATATGTAGGCTACACGAGAACGGAGACGTCGAGTAACCAAAACAAATGCGTTAAACAAATTCGTACACGTTATTTATCAATTTAACTCTAGAATTAAAGGATATACAACGAGAAACAACGTTTGACAACCTTTAAACAGTTTTAATAACTATCTCAAAAATTATCGCTCTGATGCAAACAACTGATGAGTTATCTACTTAAATTTGATGAACAAAACGACTTACGTATTTTAAACATGCTAACCTTTAGCCCGGCAAGCAAATTAAAAAAAAAACGCAATATGTAGGCTACACGAGAACGGAGACATCGAGTAACCAAAACAAATGCGTTAAACAAATTCGTACACGTTATTTATCAATTTAACTCTAGAATTAAAGGATATACAACGAGAAACAACGTTTGACAACCTTTAAACAGTTTTAATAACTATCTCAAAAATTGGCGCTCTGATGCAAACAACTGATGAGTTATCTACTTAAATTTGATGAACAAAACGACTTACGTATTTTAAGCATGCAAACCTTTAGCCCGGTAAGCAAATTAAAAAAAAAACGCAATATGTAGGCTACACGAGAACGTAGACGTCGAGTAACCAAAACAAATACGTTAAACAAATTCGTACACGTTATTTATCAATTTAACTCTAGAATTAAAGGATATACAACGAGAAACAACGTTTGACAACCTTTAAACAGTTTTAATAACTATCTCAAAAATTGTCGCTCTGATGCAAACAACTGATGAGTTATCTACTTAAATTTGTTGAACAAAACGACTTACGTATTTTAAACATGCTAACCTTTAGCCCGGTAAGCAAATTAAAAAAAAAAACGCAATATGTAGGCTACACAAGAACGGAGACGTCGAGTAACTAAAACAAATGCGTTAAACAAATTCGTACACGTTATTTATCAATTTAATTCTAGAATTAAAGGATATACAACGAGAAACAACGTTTGACAGCCTTTAAACAGTTTTAATAACTATCTCAAAAATTGTCGCTCTGATGCAAACAACTGATGAGTTATCTACTCAGATTTGTTGAACAAAACGACTTACGTATTTTAAACATGCTAACCTTTAGCCCGGTATTCAAATTAAAAAAAAAACACAATATGTAGGCTACACGAGAACGGAGACGTCGAGTAACCAAAACAAATGCGTTAAACAAATTCGTACACGTTATTTATCAATTTAACGCTAGAATTAAAGGATATACAACGAGAAACAACGTTTGACAACCTTTAAACAGTTTTAATAACTATCTCAAAAATTGTCGCTCTGATGCAAACAACTGATGAGTTATCTACTTAAATTTGTTGAACAAGACGACTTACGTATTTTAAACATGCTAACCTTTAGCCCGGTAAGCAAATTAAAAAAAAACGCAATATGTAGGCTACACGAGAACGGAGACGTCGAGTAACCAAAACAAATGCGTTAAACAAATTCGTACATGTTATTTATCAATTTAACTCTAGAATTAAAGGATATACAACGAGAAACAACGTTTGACAACCTTTAAACAGTTTTAATAACTATCTCAAAAATTGTCGCTCTGATGCAAACAACTGATGAGTTATCTACTTAAATTTGATGAACAAAACGACTTACGTATTTTAAACATGCTAAACTTTAGCCCGGTAAGCAAATTAAAAAAAAAACGCAATATGTAGGCTACACGAGAACGGAGACGTCGAGTAACCAAAACAAATGCGTTAAACAAATTCGTACACGTTATTTATCAATTTAACTCTAGAATTAAAGGATATACAACGAGAAACAACGTTTGACAACCTTTAAAGAGTTTTAATAACTATCTCAAAAATTGTCGCTCTGATGCAAACAACTGCTGAGTTATCTACTCAAATTTGTCGAACAAAACGACTTACGTATTTTAAACATGCTAACCTTTACAGTAACCAAAACAAATGCGTTAAACAAATTCGTACACGTTATTTATCAATTTAACTCTAGAATTAAAGGATATACAACGAGAAACAACGTTTGACAACCTTTAAACAGTTTTAATAACTATCTCAAAAATTGTCGCTCTGATGCAAACAACTGATGATTTATCTACTTAAATTTGATGAACAAAACGACTTACGTATTTTAAACATGCTAACCTTTATCCCGGTAAGCAAATTCAAAAAAAAAACGCAATATGTAGGCTACACGAGAACGGAGACGTCGAGTAACCAAAACAAATGCGTTAAACAAATTCGTACACGTTATTTATCAATTTAACTCTAGAATTAAAGGATATACAACGAGAAACAACGTTTGACAACCTTTAAACAGTTTTAATAACTATCTCAAAAATTGTCGCTCTGATGCAAACAACTGATGAGTTATCTACTTAAATTCGATGAACAAAACGACTTACGTATTTTAAACATGCTAACCTTTAGCCCGGTAAGCAAATTAAAAAAAACGCAATATGTAGGCTACACGAGAACGGAGACGTCGAGTAACCAAAACAAATGCGTTAAACAAATTCGTACACGTTATTTATCAATTTAACTCTAGAATTAAAGGATATACAACGAGAAACAACGTTTGGCAACCTTTAAACAGTTTTAATAACTATCTCAAAAATTGTCGCTCTGATGCAAACAACTGATGAGTTATCTACTTAAATTTGATGAACAAAACGACTTACGTATTTTAAACATGCTAACCTTTAGCCCGGTAAGCAAATTAAAAAAAAAACGCAATATGTAGGCTACACGAGAACGGAGACGTCGAGTAACCAAAACAAATGCGTTAAACAAATTCGTACACGTTATTTATCAATTTAACTCTAGAATTAAAGGATATACAACGAGAAACAACGTTTGACAACCTTTAAACAGTTTTAATAACTATCTCAAAAATTGTCGCTCTGATGCAAACAACTGATGAGTTATCTACTTAAATTTGATGAACAAAACGACTTACGTATTTTAAACATGCTAACCTTTAGCCCGGTAAGCAAATTAAAAAAAAAACGCAATATGTAGGCTACACGAGAACGGAGACGTCGAGTAACCAAAACAAATGCGTTAAACAAATTCGTACACGTTATTTATCAATTTAACTCAAGAATTAAAGGATATACAACGAGAAACAACGTTTGACAACCTTTAAGCAGTTTTAATAACTATCTCAAAAATTGTCGCTCTGATGCAAACAACTGATGAGTTATCTACTGAAATTTGTTGAACAAAACGACTTACGTATTTTAAGCATGCTAACCTTTAGCCCGGTAAGCAAATTAAAAAACAAACGCAATATGTAGGCTACACGAGAACGGAGACGTCGAGTAACCAAAACAAATGCGTTAAACAAATTCGTACACGTTATTTATCAATTTAACTCTAGTTTTAAAGGATATACAACGAGAAACAACGTTTGACAACCTTTAAACAGTTTTAATAACTATCTCAAAAATTGTCGCTCTGATGCAAACAACTGATGAGTTATCTACTTAAATTTGATGAACAAAACGACTTACGTATTTTAAACATGCTAACCTTTAGCCCGGTAAGAAAATTAAAAAAAAAACGCAATATGTAGGCTACACGAGAACGGAGACGTCGAGTAACCAAAACAAATGCGTTAAACAAATTCGTACACGTTATTTATCAATTTAACTCTAGAATTAAAGGATATACAACGAGAAACAACGTTTGACAACCTTTAAACAGTTTTAATAACTACCTCGAAAATTGTCGCTCTGATGCAAACAACTGATGAGTTATCTACTTAAATTTGATGAACAAAACGACTTACGTATTTTAAACATGCTAACCTTTAGCCCGCTAAGCAAATTAAAAAAAAACGCAATATGTAGGCTACACGAGAACGGAGACGTCGAGTAACCAAAACAAATGCGTTAAACAAATTCGTACACGTTATTTATCAATTTAACTCTAGAATTAAAGGATATACAACGAGAAACAACGTTTGACAACCTTTAAACAGTTTTAATAACTATCTCAAAAATTATCGCTCTGATGCAAACAACTGATGAGTTATCTACTTAAATTTGATGAACAAAACGACTTACGTATTTTAAACATGCTAACCTTTAGCCCGGCAAGCAAATTAAAAAAAAAAACGCAATATGTAGGCTACACGAGAACGGAGACGTCGAGTAACCAAAACAAATGCGTTAAACAAATTCGTACACGTTATTTATCAATTTAACTCTAGAATTAAAGGATATACAACGAGAAACAACGTTTGACAACCTTTAAACAGTTTTAATAACTATCTCAAAAATTGGCGCTCTGATGCAAACAACTGATGAGTTATCTACTTAAATTTGATGAACAAAACGACTTACGTATTTTAAGCATGCAAACCTTTAGCCCGGTAAGCAAATTAAAAAAAAAACGCAATATGTAGGCTACACGAGAACGGAGACGCCGAGTAACCAAAACAAATACGTTAAACAAATTCGTACACGTTATTTATCAATTTAACTCTAGAATTAAAGGATATACAACGAGAAACAACGTTTGACAACCTTTAAACAGTTTTAATAACTATCTCAAAAATTGTCGCTCTGATGCAAACAACTGATGAGTTATCTACTTAAATTTGTTGAACAAAACGACTTGCGTATTTTAAACATGCTAACCTTTAGCCCGGTAAGCAAATTAAAAAAAAAAACGCAATATGTAGGCTACACAAGAACGGAGACGTCGAGTAACCAAAACAAATGCGTTAAACAAATTCGTACACGTTATTTATCAATTTAATTCTAGAATTAAAGGATATACAACGAGAAACAACGTTTGACAGCCTTTAAACAGTTTTAATAACTATCTCAAAAATTGTCGCTCTGATGCAAACAACTGATGAGTTATCTACTCAGATTTGTTGAACAAAACGACTTACGTATTTTAAACATGCTAACCTTTAGCCCGGTAAGCAAATTAAAAAAAAAACGCAATATGTAGGCTACACGAGAACGGAGACGTCGAGTAACCAAAACAAATGCGTTAAACAAATTCGTACACGTTATTTATCAATTTAACGCTAGAATTAAAGGATATACAACGAGAAACAACGTTTGACAACCTTTAAACAGTTTTAATAACTATCTCAAAAATTGTCGCTCTGATGCAAACAACTGATGAGTTATCTACTTAAATTTGTTGAACAAGACGACTTACGTATTTTAAACATGCTAACCTTTAGCCCGGTAAGCAAATTAAAAAAAAACGCAATATGTAGGCTACACGAGAACGGAGACGTCGAGTAACCAAAACAAATGCGTTAAACAAATTCGTACATGTTATTTATCAATTTAACTCTAGAATTAAAGGATATACAACGAGAAACAACGTTTGACAACCTTTAAACAGTTTTAATAACTATCTCAAAAATTGTCGCTCTGATGCAAACAACTGATGAGTTATCTACTCAGATTTGTTGAACAAAACGACTTACGTATTTTAAACATGCTAACCTTTAGCCCGGTAAGCAAATTAAAAAAAAAAACGCAATATGTAGGCTACACGAGAACGGAGACGTCGAGTAAACAAAACAAATGCGTTAAACAAATTCGTACACGTTATTTATCAATTTAACTCTAGAATTAAAGGATATACAACGAGAAACAACGTTTGACAACCTTTAAACAGTTTTAATAACTATCTCAAAAATTGTCGCTCTGATGCAAACAACTGCTGAGTTATCTACTCAAATTTGTTGAACAAAACGACTTACGTATTTTAAACATGCTAATCTTTAGCCCGGTAAGCAAATTAAAAAAAAAACGCAATATGTAGGCTACACGAGAACGGAGACGTCGAGTAACCAAAACAAATGCGTTAAACAAATTCGTACACGTTATTTATCAATTTAGCTCTAGAATTAAAGGATATACAACGAGAAACAACGTTTGACAACCTTTAAACAGTTTTAATAACTATCTCAAAAATTATCGCTCTGATGCAAACAACTGATGAGTTATCTACTTAAATTTGATGAACAAAACGACTTACGTATTTTAAGCATGCTAACCTTTAGCCCGGTAAGCAAATTAAAAAAAAACGCAATATGTAGGCTACACGAGAACGGAGACGTCGAGTAACCAAAACAAATGCGTTAAACAAATTCGTATACGTTATTTATCAATTTAACTCTAGAATTAAAGGATATACAACGAGAAACAACGTTTGACAACCTTTAAACAGTTTTAATAACTATCTCAAAAATTGTCGCTCTGATGCAAACAACTGATGAGTTATCTACTTAAATTTGATGAACAAAACGACTTACGTATTTTAAACATGCTAACCTTTAGCCCGGTAAGCAAATTAAAAAAAAAAACGCAATATGTAGGCTACACGAGAACGGAGACGTCGAGTAACCAAAACAAATGCGTTAAACAAATTCGTACACGTTATTTATCAATTTAACTCTAGAATTAAAGGATATACAACGAGAAACAACGTTTGACAACCTTTAAACAGTTTTAATAACTATCTCAAAAATTGTCGCTCTGATGCAAACAACTGATGAGTTATCTACTTAAATTTGTTGAACAAAACGACTTACGTATTTTAAACATGCTAACCTTTAGCCCGGCAAGCAAATTAAAAAAAAAAACGCAATATGTAGGCTACACGAGAACGGAGACGTCGAGTAACCAAAACAAATGCGTTAAACAAATTCGTACACGTTATTTATCAATTTATCTCTAGAATTAAAGGATATACAACGAGAAACAACGTTTGACAACCTTTAAACAGTTTTAATAACTATCTCAAAAATTGTCGCTCTGATGCAAACAACTGATGAGTTATCTACTTAAATTTGATGAACAAAACGACTTACGTATTTTAAACATGCTAACCTTTAGCCCGGTAAGCAAATTAAAAAAAAAACGCAATATGTAGGCTACACGAGAACGGAGACGTCGAGTAACCAAAACAAATGCTTTAAACAAATTCGTACACGTTATTTATCAATTTAACTCTAGAATTAAAGGATATACAACGAGAAACAACGTTTGACAACCTTTAAACAGTTTTAATAACTATCTCAAAAATTGTCACTCTGATGCAAACAACTGATGAGTTATCTACTTAAATTTGATGAACAAAACGACTTACGTATTTTAAACATGCTAACCTTTAGCCCGGTAAGCAAATTAAAAAAAAAAGCAATATGTAGGCTACACGAGAACGGAGACGTCGAGTAACCAAAACAAATGCGTTAAACAAATTCGTACACGTTATTTATCAATTTAACTCTAGAATTAAAGGACATACAACGAGAAACAACGTTTGACAACCTTTAAACAGTTTTAATAACTATCTCAAAAATTGTCGCTCTGATACAAACAACTGATGAGTTATCTACTCAAATTTGTTGAACAAAACGACTTACGTATTTTAAGCATGCTAACCTTTAGCCCGGTAAGCAAATTAAAAAAAAAAAAACGCAATATGTAGGCTACACGAGAACGGAGACGTCGAGTAACCAAAACAAATGCGTTAAACAAATTCGTACACGTTATTTATCAATTTAACTCTAGAATTAAAGGATATACAACGAGAAACAACGTTTGACAACCTTTAAACAGTTTTAATAACTATCTCAAAAATTGTCGCTCTAATGCAAACAACTGATGAGTTATCTACTTAAATTTGATGAACAAAACGACTAACGTATTTTAAGCATGCTAACCTTTAGCCCGGTAAGCAAATTAAAAAAAAAACGCAATATGTAGGCTACACGAGAACGGAGACGTCGAGTAACCAAAACAAATGCGTTAAACAAATTCGTACACGTTATTTATCAATTTAACTCTAGAATTAAAGGATATACAACGAGAAACAACGTTTGACAACCTTTAAACAGTTTTAATAACTATCTCAAAAATTGTCGCTCTGATACAAACAACTGATGAGTTATCTACTCAAATTTGTTGAACAAAACGACTTACGTATTTTAAACATGCTAACCTTTAGCCCGGTAAGCAAATTAAAAAAAAAACGCAATATGTAGGCTACACGAGAACGGAGACGTCGAGTAACCAAAACAAATGCGTTAAACAAATTCGTACACGTTATTTATCAATTTAACTCTAGAATTAAAGGATATACAACGAGAAACAACGTTTGACAACCTTTAAACAGTTTTAATAACTATCTCAAAAATTGTCGCTCTGATGCAAACAACTGCTGAGTTATCTACTCAAATTTGTTGAACAAAACGACTTACGTATTTTAAACATGCTAACCTTTAGCCCGGTAAGCAAATTAAAAAAAAACGCAATATGTAGGCTACACGAGAACGGAGACGTCGAGTAACCAAAACAAATGCGTTAAACAAATTCGTACACGTTATTTATCAATTTAACTCTAGAATTAAAGGATATAGAACGAGAAACAACGTTTGACAACCTTTAAACAGTTTTAATAACTATCTCAAAAATTGTCGCTCTGATGCAAACAACTGATGAGTTATCTACTTAAATTTGATGAACAAAACGACTTACGTATTTTAAACATGCTAACCTTTAGCCCGGTAAGCAAATTTAAAAAAAACGCAATATGTAGGCTACACGAGAACGGAGACGTCGAGTAACCAAAACAAATGCGTTAAACAAATTCGTACACGTTATTTATCAATTTAACTCTAGAATTAAAGGATATAGAACGAGAAACAACGTTTGGCAACCTTTAAACAGTTTTAATAACTATCTCAAAAATTATCGCTCTGATGCAAACAACTGATGAGTTATCTACTTAAATTTGATGAACAAAACGACTTACGTATTTTAAACATGCTAACCTTTAGCCCGGTAAGCAAATTAAAAAAAAAAACGCAATATGTAGGCTACACGAGAACGGAGACGTCGAGTAACCAAAACAAATGCGTTAAACAAATTCGTACACGTTATTTATCAATTTAACTCTAGAATTAAAGGATATACAACGAGAAACAACGTTTGACAACCTTTAAACAGTTTTAATAACTATCTCAAAAATTATCGCTCTGATGCAAACAACTGATGAGTTATCTACTTAAATTTGATGAACAAAACGACTTACGTATTTTAAACATGCTAACTTTTAGCCCGGTAAGCAAATTAAAAAAAAAAACGCAATATGTGGGCTACACGAGAACGGAGACGTCGAGTAACCAAAACAAATGCGTTAAACAAATTCGTACACGTTATTTATCAATTTAACTCTAGAATTAAAGGATATAGAACGAGAAACAACGTTTGACAACCTTTAAACAGTTTTAATAACTATCTCAAAAATTGTCGCTCTGATGCAAACAACTGATGAGTTATCTACTCAAATTTGTTGAACAAAACGACTTACGTATTTTAAGCATGCTAACCTTTAGCCCGGTAAGCAAATTAAAAAAAAAACGCAGTATGTAGGCTACACGAGAACGGAGACGTCGAGTAACCAAAACAAATGCGTTAAACAAATTCGTACACGTTATTTATCAATTTAACTCTAGAATTAAAGGATATACAACGAGAAACAACGTTTGACAACCTTTAAACAGTTTTAATAACTATCTCAAAAATTGTCGCTCTGATGCAAACAACTGATGAGTTATCTACTTAAATTTGATGAACAAAACGACTTACGTATTTTAAACATGCTAACCTTTAGCCCGGTAAGCAAATTAAAAAAAAAAACGCAATATGTAGGCTACACGAGAACGGAGACGTCGAGTAACCAAAACAAATGCGTTAAACAAATTCGTACACGTTATTTATCAATTTAACTCTAGAATTAAAGGATATACAACGAGAAAGAACGTTTGACAACCTTTAACAGTTTTAATAACTATCTCAAAAATTGTCGCTCTGATGCAAACAACTGATGAGTTATCTACTTAAATTTGATGAACAAAACGACTTACGTATTTTAAGCATGCTAACCTTTAGACCGGTAAGCAAATTAAAAAAAAAAACGCAATATGTAAGCTACACGAGAACGGAGATGTCGAGTAACCAAAACAAATACGTTAAACAAATTCGTACACGTTATTTATCAATTTAACTCTAGAATTAAAGGATATACAACGAGAAACAACGTTTGACAACCTTTAAACAGTTTTAATAACTATCTCAAAAATTGTCGCTCTGATGCAAACAACTGATGAGTTATCTACTTAAATTTGATGAACAAAACGACTTACGTATTTTAAACATGCTAACCTTTAGCCCGGTAAGCAAATTAAAAAAAAAAACGCAATATGTAGGCTACACGAGAACGGAGACTTCGAGTAACCAAAACAAATGCGTTAAACAAATTCGTACACGTTATTTATCAATTTAACTCTAGAATTAAAGGATATACAACGAGAAACAACGTTTGACAACCTTTAAACAGTTTTAATAACTATCTCAAAAATTGTCGCTCTGATGCAAACAACTGATGAGTTATCTACTTAAATTTGATGAACAAAACGACTTACGTATTTTAAGCATGCTAACCTTTAGCCCGGTAAGCAAATTAAAAAAAAAAAACGCAATATGTAGGCTACACGAGAACGGAGACGTCGAGTAACCAAAACAAATGCGTTAAACAAATTCGTACACGTTATTTATCAATTTAACTCTAGAATTAAAGGATATACAACGAGAAACAACGTTTGACAACCTTTAAACGGTTTTAATAACTATCTCAAAAATTGTCGCTCTGATGCAAACAACTGATGAGTTATCTACTTAAATTTGTTGAACAAAACGACTTACGTATTTTAAACATGCTAACCTTTAGCCCGGTAAGCAAATTAAAAAAAAACGCAATATGTAGGCTACACGAGAACGGAGACGTCGAGTAACCAAAACAAATGCGTTAAACAAATTCGTACACGTTATTTATCAATTTAACTCTAGAATTAAAGGATATACAACGAGAAACAACGTTTGACAACCTTTAAACAGTTTTAATAACTATCTCAAAAATTGTCGCTCTGATGCAAACAACTGATGAGCTATCTACTTTAATTTGATGAACAAAACGACTTACGTATTTTAAACATGCTAACCTTTAGCCCGGTAAACAAATTAAAAAAAAACGCAATATGTAGGCTACACGAGAACGGAGACGTCGAGTAACCAAAACAAATGCGTTAAACAAATTCGTACACGTTATTTATCAATTTAACTCTAGAATTAAAGGATATACAACGAGAAACAACGTTTGACAACCTTTAAACAGTTTTAATAACTATCTCAAAAATTGTCGCTCTGATGCAAACAACTGCTGAGTTATCTACTTAAATTTGATGAACAAAACGACTTACGTATTTTAAACATGCTAACCTTTAGCCCGGTAAGCAAATTAAAAAAAAAACGCAATATGTAGGCTACACGAGAACGGAGACGTCGAGTAACCAAAACAAATGCGTTAAACAAATTCGTACACGTTATTTATCAATTTAACTCTAGAATTAAAGGATATACAACGAGAAACAACGTTTGACAACCTTTAAACAGTTTTAATAACTATCTCAAAAATTGTCGCTCTGATGCAAACAACTGCTGAGTTATCTACTCAAATTTGTTGAACAAAACGACTTACGTATTTTAAACATGCTAACCTTTAGCCCGGTAAGCAAATTAAAAAAAAAAAACGCAATATGTAGGCTACACGAGAACGGAGACGTAGAGTAACCAAAAGAAATGCGTTAAACAAATTCGTACACGTTATTTATCAATTTAACTCTAGAATTAAAGGATATACAACGAGAAACAACGTTTGACAACCTTTAAACAGTTTTAATAACTATCTCAAAAATTGTCGCTCTGATGCAAACAACTGCTGAGTTATCTACTCAAATTTGTTGAACAAAACGACTTACGTATTTTAAACATGCTAATCTTTAGCCCGGTAAGCAAATTAAAAAAAAAACGCAATATGTAGGCTACACGAGAACGGAGACGTCGAGTAACCAAAACAAATGCGTTAAACAAATTCGTACACGTTATTTATCAATTTAACTCTAGAATTAAAGGATATACAACGAGAAACAACGTTTGACAACCTTTAAACAGTTTTAATAACTATCTCAAAAATTGTCGCTCTGATGCAAAGAACTGATGAGTTATCTACTTAAATTTGTTGAACAAAACGACTTACGTATTTTGAACATGCTAACCTTTAGCCCGGTAAGCAAATTAAAAAAAAAACGCAATATGTAGGCTACAGGAGAACGGAGACGTCGAGTAACCAAAACAAATGCGTTAAACAAATTCGTACACGTTATTTATCAATTTAACTCTATAATTAAAGGATATACAACGAGAAACAACGTTTGACAACCTTTAAACAGTTTTAATAACTATCTCAAAAATTATCGCTCTGATGCAAACAACTGATGAGTTATCTACTTAAATTTGATGAACAAAACGACTTACGTATTTTAAACATGCTAACCTTTAGCCCGGTAAGCTAATTAAAAAAAAAAAACGCAATATGTAGGCTACACGAGAACGGAGACGTCGAGTAACCAAAACAAATGCGTTAAACAAATTCGTACACGTTATTTATCAATTTAACTCTAGAATTAAAGGATATACAACGAGAAACAACGTTTGACAACCTTTAAACAGTTTTAATAACTATCTCAAAAATTATCGCTCTGATGCAAACAACTGATGAGTTATCTACTTAAATTTGTTGAATAAAACGACTTACGTATTTTAAACATGCTAACCTTTAGCCCGGTAAGCAAATTAAAAAAAAAACGCAATATGTAGGCTACACGAGAACGGAGACGTCGAGTAACCAAAACAAATGCGTTAAACAAATTCGTACACGTTATTTATCAATTTAACTCTAGAATTAAAGGATATACAACGAGAAACAACGTTTGACAACCTTTAAACAGTTTTAATAACTATCTCAAAAATTATCGCTCTGATGCAAACAACTGATGAGTTATCTACTTAAATTTGTTGAACAAAACGACTTACGTATTTTAAACATGCTAACCTTTAGCCCGGTAAGCAAATTAAAAAAAAAAACGCAATATGTAGGCTACACGAGAACAGAGACGTCGAGTAACCAAAACAAATGCGTTAAACAAATTCGTACACGTTATTTATCAATTTAACTCTAGAATTAAAGGATATACAACGAGAAACAATGTTTGACAACCTTTAAACAGTTTTAATAACTATCTCAAAAATTTTCGCTCTGATGCAAACAACTGATGAGTTATCTACTTAAATTTGATGAACAAAACGACTTACGTATTTTAAACATGCTAACCTTTAGCCCGGTAAGCAAATTAAAAAAAAACGCAATATGTAGGCTACACGAGAACGGAGACGTCGAGTAACCAAAACAAATGCGTTAAACAAATTCGTACACGTTATTTATCAATTTAACTCTAGAATTAAAGGATATACAACGAGAAACAACGTTTGACAACCTTTAAACAGTTTTAATAACTATCTCAAAAATTGTCGCTCTGATGCAAACAACTGATGAGTTATCTACTTAAATTTGTTGATAAATCGAAGCGAATCGAAGGCGTGTTCGGACGTGTTTTTGTTAGCTCCGTGCAAATATTTATATTGATGGACGATAAAGTTTGGTTTTAATATAACAAACTCAAAAACTGAAAATAAGCAACTTTCCAAGAAGTTTGTTCGTGTTACCAATTATTTTCATTATAATTGTGTGATTGCAAAAAAAAAAAATAAAATAAAAAAAAATAAAAAATTATATACATCATCGCTGTGTCTTCTGTGTTTATTTTTTTTGTTGTTTCGCGCTTAATTTACATTTTACATTTTTCATATGATGTCTGCTACCTCTGCCAACGTTCCACCTCTCAAACGCCGGTCAAGCAAGGGCTCTCCATTAGCTAAAACAGCAAAATTGGAGGAGAGCGCAATTTTAAGTACAGTTCTTGCTGCGCTTCGTGATTTGGAGGCAAAGGTCCAACAACAATCAGACCAATTGCAACAACATGCGGTCCAATTGCAGTCTCTCTTTGACAACATATCTGGTAAGTTAACTGCACTTGAAGTTAGCATTACTAAGAGAGTTGATGAGGAAGTTGGTGCTCTTAAAGAAAAGGCAGTCGAAGCAGAGATGCGCGTAAACAATTTGGAAGCGTTGGTTGGTGTTTGCAAGAGTGAAATGAGTAACCTGCAAAATCAACTGAAGAGTTTGCAAACTGCGAAAGCGATGCCGGAATTTGCCTCTGATGCGGTAATCTTTGGTGTGCCGCATATACAGGGAGAAAACTTGAAAAGTCTATACAACCAAATCTGCCTGTCGATTGACTTCTTTTCGCCGCAAATAAAAGATATTTTTAGAATTGCGCGCTCATCAACAAATGCAGACAGCGCAATAATAATTAAATTTTATAGTCCGATGGATCGAAATCGTACGCTGCGAGCATTTAGTGAACATCGAAAGCGAACAAAATCTATTATCTCTCTTGCTCCGCTTGGTATTGATGGCCAATTTAGAATATATGAGAGCGTATCACGAGAAAATAGAAAGCTGCTTCAAGAAGCTATCAAGCTGAGACGCGCAGGCAAATTTGTTTCTTTATTTACACTTCGTGGTGAGGTGTTTGGAAGAGTTACCAAAGAGTCCGTAGCAGTGAAAATATCAACGAATGATGATTTAAAACTTTACTGCTGACTATCAGCCGTATGCGTATGCAGTATAATTTACTTAGTTTTAACTTTTGTATGCTTACTTTATATTTGTTTATGCATATATATACTCCGCATTTTCCTACATGTAAAAATGGTCCGTTTAAGTTTCTTTAATCTTAATTTTTGTTTTTTCCTTTTGCCTGTTTTTTCTTTTGTGACTTTGTTTGTTTGTATGGTTGCTTTTGTTTACATTACTCATTATGACCCTTAGCAGCAAGTTGTGTGGTGCGGGCGACAGCAGTCTTGCCATGATAAACATATTATATCAGCAAAGCAATGATTTTAATATTATGCATTTTAATGCCAGAAGTTTAAATGCTGAGAAAGTAGATTTTATTAGATATGTGTTTGAAAACTCATGTGTTGATGTCATTTGCGTGTCGGAGACGTGGCTTCTTGAGGATCTTGATGATAGGCACTTTAATATTAATAACTACAAATTGTTTCGAAATGATAGGGTGGGTAGGAAAGGAGGTGGCGTAGCAATTTATTGTAGGAGTCACATTAACGTGAAACTCATTTGCAAGTCGGTGGATTCGAGCATTGAATACTTGTTTGTCGAGGTGCACGATTTGTCTACCAAAGTCCTTGTATCTTGTGTTTATAGTCCCCACAAAACCAACAGCCCTGATATGTTTAAGTAGATAACTCATCAGTTGTTTGCATCAGAGCGACAATTTTTGAGATAGTTATTAAAACTGTTTAAAGGTTGTCAAACGTTGTTTCTCGTTGATATCCTTTAATTCTAGAGTTAAATTGATAAATAAGGTGTACGAATTTGTTTAACGCATTTGTTTTGGTTACTCGACGTCTCCGTTCTCGTGTAGCCTACATATTGCGTTTTTTTTTTTTTAATTTGCTTACCGGGCTAAAGGTTAGCATGTTTAAAATACGTAAGTCGTTTTGTTCAACAAATTTGAGTAGATAACTCAGCAGTTGTTTGCATCAGAGCGACAATTTTTGAGATAGTTATTAAAACTGTTTAAAGGTTGTCAAACGTTGTTTCTCGTTGTATATCCTTTAATTCTAGAGTTAAATTGATAAATAACGTGTACGAATTTGTTTAACGCATTTGTTTTGGTTACTCGACGTCTCCGTTCTCGTGTAGCCTACATATTGCGTTTTTTTTTTTTAATTTGCTTACCGGGCTAAAGGTTAGCATGTTTAAAATACGTAAGTCGTTTTGTTCAACAAATTTGAGTAGATAACTCAGCAGTTGTTTGCATCAGAGCGACAATTTTTGAGATAGTTATTAAAACTGTTTATAGGTTGTCAAACGTTGTTTCTCGTTGTATATCCTTTAATTCTAGAGTTAAATTGATAAATAACGTGTACTAATTTGTTTAACGCATTTGTTTTGGTTACTCGACGTCTCCGTTCTCGTGTAGCCTACATATTGCGTTTTTTTTTAATTTGCTTACCGGGCTAAAGGTTAGCATGTTCAAAATACGTAAGTCGTTTTGTTCAACAAATCTGAGTAGATAACTCATCAGTTGTTTGCTTCAGAGCGACTATTTTTGAGATAGTTATTAAAACTGTTTAAAGGTTGTCAAACGTTGTTTCTCGTTGTATATCCTTTAATTCTAGAGTTAAATTGATAAATAACGTGTACGAATTTGTTTAACGCATTTGTTTTGGTTACTCGACGTCTCCGTTCTCGTGTAGCCTACATATTGCGTTTTTTTTTTAATTTGCTTACCGGGCTAAAGGTTAGCATGTTTAAAATACGTAAGTCGTTTTGTTCATCAAATTTAAGTAGATAACTCATCAGTTGTTTGCATCAGAGCGACAATTTTTGAGATAGTTATTAAAACTGTTTAAAGGTTGTCAAACGTTGTTTCTCGTTGTATATCCTTTAATTCTAGAGTTAAATTGATAAATAACGTGTACGAATTTGTTTAACGCATTTGTTTTGGTTACTCGACGTCTCCGTTCTCGTGTAGCCTACATATTGCGTTTTTTTTTTAATTTGCTTACCGGGCTAAAGGTTAGCATGTTTAAAATACGTAAGTCGTTTTGTTCATCAAATTTAAGTAGATAACTCATCAGTTGTTTGCATCAGAGCGACAATTTTTGAGATAGTTATTAAAACTGTTTAAAGGTTGTCAAACGTTGTTTCTCGTTGTATATCCTTTAATTCTAGAGTTAAATTGATAAATAACGTGTACGAATTTGTTTAACGCATTTGTTTTGGTTACTCGACGTCTCCGTTCTCGTGTAGCCTACATATTGCGTTTTTTTTTTAATTTGCTTACCGGGCTAAAGGTTAGCATGTTTAAAATACGTAAGTAGTTTTGTTCAACAAATTTATGATAAATAACGTGTACGAATTTGTTTAACGTATTTGTTTTGGTTACTCGACGTCTCCGTTTTCGTGTAGCCTACATATTGCGTTTTTTTTTTAATTTGCTTACCGGGCTAAAGGTTAGCATGCTTAAAATACGTAAGTCGTTTTGTTCAACAAATTTAAGTAGATAACTCATCAGTTGTTTGCATCAGAGCGATAATTTTTGAGATAGTTATTAAAACTGTTTAAAGGTTGTCAAACGTTGTTTCTCGTTGTATATCCTTTAATTCTAGAGTTAAATTGATAAATAACGTGTACGAATTTGTTTAACGCATTTGTTTTGGTTACTCGACGTCTCCGTTCTCGTGTAGCCTACATATTGCGTTTTTTTTAAATTTGCTTACCGGGCTAAAGGTTAGCATGTTTAAAATACGTAAGTCGTTTTGTTCAACAAATTTAAGTAGATAACTCATCAGTTGTTTGCATCAGAGCGACAATTTTTGAGATAGTTATTAAAACTGTTTAAAGGTTGTCAAACGTTGTTTCTCGTTGTATATCCTTTAATTCTAGAGTTAAATTGATAAATAACGAGTACGAATTTGTTTAACGCATTTGTTTTGGTTACTCGACGTCTCCGTTCTCGTGTAGCCTACATATTGCGTTTTTTTTTTAATTTGCTTACCGGGCTAAAGGTTAGCATGTTTAAAATACGTAAGTCGTTTTGTTCATCAAATTTAAGTAGATAACTCATCAGTTGTTTGCATCAGAGCGATAATTTTTGAGATAGTTATTAAAACTGTTTAAAGGTTGTCAAACGTTGTTTCTCGTTGTATATCCTTTAATTCTAGAGTTAAATTGATAAATAACGTGTACGAATTTGTTTAACGCATTTGTTTTGGTTACTCGACGTCTCCGTTCTCGTGTAGCCTACATATTGCGTTTTTTTTTTAATTTGCTTACCGGGCTAAAGGTTAGCATGTTTAAAATACGTAAGTCGTTTTGTTCAACAAATTTAAGTAGATAACTCATCAGTTGTTTGCATCAGAGCGACAATTTTTGAGATAGTTATTAAAACTGTTTAAAGGTTGTCAAACGTTGTTTCTCGTTGTATATCCTTTAATTCTAGAGTTAAATTGATAAATAACGTGTACGAATTTGTTTAACGCATTTGTTTTGGTTACTCGACGTCTCCGTTCTCGTGTAGCCTACATATTGCGTTTTTTTTTAACTTGCTTACCGGGCTAAAGGTTAGCATGTTTAAAATAAGTAAGTCGTTTTGTTCATCAAATTTAAGTAGATAACTCATCAGTTGTTTGCATCAGAGCGACAATTTTTGAGATAGTTATTAAAACTGTTTAAAGGTTGTCAAACGTTGTTTCTCGTTGTATATCCTTTAATTCTAGAGTTAAATTGATAAATAACGTGTACGAATTTGTTTAACGCATTTGTTTTGGTTACTCGACGTCTCCGTTCTCGTGTAGCCTACATATTGCGTTTTTTTTTTTAATTTGCTTACCGGGCTAAAGGTTAGCATGTTTAAAATACGTAAGTCGTTTTGTTCATCAAATTTAAGTAGATAACTCATCAGTTGTTTGCATCAGAGCGACAATTTTTGAGATAGTTATTAAAACTGTTTAAAGGTTGTCAAACGTTGTTTCTCGTTGTATATCCTTTAATTCTAGAGTTAAATTGATAAATAACGTGTACGAATTTGTTTAACGCATTTGTTTTGGTTACTCGACGTCTCCGTTCTCGTGTAGCCTACATATTGCGTTTTTTTTTAATTTGCTTGCCGGGCTAAAGGTTAGCATGTTTAAAATACGTAAGTCGTTTTGTTCATCAAATTTAAGTAGATAACTCATCAGTTGTTTGCATCAGAGCGACAATTTTTGAGATAGTTATTAAAACTGTTTAAAGGTTGTCAAACGTTGTTTCTCGTTGTATATCCTTTAATTCTAGAGTTAGATTGATAAATAACGTGTACGAATTTGTTTAACGCATTTGTTTTGGTTACTCGACGTCTCCGTTCTCGTGTAGCCTACATATTGCGTTTTTTTTTAAATTTGCTTACCGGGCTAAAGGTTAGCATGTTTAAAATACGTAAGTCGTTTTGTTCATCAAATTTAAGTAGATAACTCATCAGTTGTTTGCAACAGAGCGACAATTTTTGAGATAGTTATTAAAACTGTTTAAAGGTTGTCAAACGTTGTTTCTCGTTGTATATCCTTTAATTCTAGAGTTAAATTGATAAATAACGTGTACGAATTTGTTTAACGGATTTGTTTTGGTTACTCGACGTCTCCGTTCTCGTGTAGCCTACATATTGCGTTTTTTTTTTAATTTGCTTTCCGGGCTAAAGGTTAGCATGTTTAAAATACGTAAGTCGTTTTGTTCATCAAATTTAAGTAGATAACTCATCAGTTGTTTGCATCAGAGGGACAATTTTTGAGATAGTTATTAAAACTGTTTAAAGGTTGTCAAACGTTGTTTCTCGTTGTATATCCTTTAATTCTAGAGTTAAATTGATAAATAACCTGTACGAATTTGTTTAACGCATTTGTTTTGCTTACTCGACGTCTCCGTTCTCGTGTAGCCTACATATTGCGTTTTTTTTTTAATTTGCTTACCGGGCTAAAGGTTAGCATGTTTAAAATACGTAAGTCGTTTTGTTCATCAAATTTAAGTAGATAACTCATCAGTTGTTTGCATCAGAGCGATAATTTTTGAGATAGTTATTAAAACTGTTTAAAGGTTGTCAAACGTTGTTTCTCGTTGTATATCCTTTAATTCTAGAGTTAAATTGATAAATAACCTGTACGAATTTGTTTAACGCATTTGTTTTGGTTACTCGACGTCTCCGTTCTCGTGTAGCCTACATATTGCGTTTTTTTTTTAATTTGCTTACCGGGCTAAAGGTTAGCATGTTTAAAATACGTAAGTCGTTTTGTTCAACAAATTTAAGTAGATAACTCATCAGTTGTTTGCATCAGAGCGATAATTTTTGAGATAGTTATTAAAACTGTTTAAAGGTTGTCAAACGTTGTTTCTCGTTGTATATCCTTTAATTATAGAGTTATATTGATAAATAACGTGTACGAATTTGTTTAACGCATTTGTTTTGGTTACTCGACGTCTCCGTTCTCGTGTAGCCTACATATTGCGTTTTTTTTTAATTTGCTTACCGGGCTAAAGGTTAGCATGTTTAAAATACGTAAGTCGTTTTGTTCATCAAATTTAAGTAGATAACTCATCAGTTGTTTGCATCAGAGCGACAATTTTTGAGATAGTTATTAAAACTGTTTAAAGATTGTCAAACGTTGTTTCTCGTTGTATATCCTTTAATTCTAGAGTTAAATTGATAAATAACGTGTACGAATTTGTTTAACGCATTTGTTTTGGTTACTCGACGTCTCCGTTCTCGTGTAGCCTACATATTGCGTTTTTTTTTTTTAATTTGCTTACCGGGCTAAAGGTTAGCATGTTTAAAATACGTAAGTCGTTTTGTTCAACAAATTTAAGTAGATAACTCATCAGTTGTTTGCATCAGAGCGACAATTTTTGAGATAGTTATTAAAACTGTTTAAAGGTTGTCAAACGTTGTTTCTCGTTGTATATCCTTTAATTCTAGAGTTAAATTGATAAATAACGTGTACGAATTTGTTTAACGCATTTGTTTTGATTACTCGACGTCTCCGTTCTCATGTAGCCTACATATTGCGTTTTTTTTTAAATTTGATTACCGGGCTAAAGGTTAGCATGTTTAAAATATGTAAGTCGTTTTGTTCAACAAATTTAAGTAGATAACTCATCAGTTGTTTGCATCAGAGCGATAATTTTTGAGATAGTTATTAAAACTGTTTAAAGGTTGTCAAACGTTGTTTCTCGTTGTATATCCTTTAATTCTAGAGTTAAATTGATAAATAACGTGTACGAATTTGTTTAACGCATTTGTTTTGGTTACTCGACGTCTCCGTTCTCGTGTAGCCTACATATTGCGTTTTTTTTTTAATTTGCTTACCGGGCTAAAGGTTACAATGTTTAAAATACGTAAGTCGTTTTGTTCAACAAATTTAAGTAGATAACTCATCAGTTGTTTGCATCAGAGCGATACATATTGCGTTTTTTTAATTTGCTTACCGGGCTAAAGGTTAGCATGCTTAAAATACGTAAGTCGTTTTGTTTAACAAATTTAAGTAGATAACTCATCAGTTGTTTGCATCAGAGCGACAATTTTTGAGATAGTTATTAAAACTGTTTAAAGGTTGTCAAACGTTGTTTCTCGTTGTATATCCTTTAATTCTAGAGTTAAATAGATAAATAACGTGTACGAATTTGTTTAACGCATTTGTTTGGGTTACTCGACGTCTCCGTTCTCGTGTAGCCTACATATTGCGTTTTTTTTTTTAAATTTGCTTACCGGGCTAAAGGTTAGCATGTTTAAAATACGTAAGTCGTTTTGTTCATCAAATTTAAGTAGATAACTCATCAGTTGTTTGCATCAGAGCGACAATTTTTGAGATAGTTATTAAAACTCTTTAAAGGTTGTCAAACGTTGTTTCTCGTTGTATATCCTTTAATTCTAGAGTTAAATTGATAAATAACGTGTACGAATTTGTTTAACGCATTTGTTTTGGTTACTCGACGTCTCCGTTCTCGTGTAGCCTACATATTGCGTTTTTTTTTTAATTTGCTTACCGGGCTAAAGGTTAGCATGTTTAAAATACGTAAGTCGTTTTGTTCAACAAATTTAAGTAGATAACTCATCAGTTGTTTGCATCAGAGCGATAATTTTTGAGATAGTTATTAAAACTGTTTAAAGGTTGTCAAACGTTGTTTCTCGTTGTATATCCTTTAATTCTAGAGTTAAATTGATAAATAACGTGTACGAATTTGTTTAACGCATTTGTTTTGGTTACTCGACGTCTCCGTTCTCGTGTAGCCTACATATTGCATTTTTTTTTTTAATTTGCTTACCGGGCTAAAGGTTAGCATGTTTAAAATACGTAAGTCGTTTTGTTCAACAAATTTAAGTAGATAACTCATCAGTTGTTTGCATCAGAGCGACAATTTTTGAGATAGTTATTAAAACTGTTTAAAGGTTGTCAAACGTTGTTTCTCGTTGTATATCCTTTAATTCTAGAGTTAAATTGATAAATAATGTGTACGAATTTGTTTAACGTATTTGTTTTGGTTACTCGACGTCTCCGTTCTCGTGTAGCCTACATATTGCGTTTTTTTTTTAATTTGCTTACCGGGCTAAAGGTTAGCATGTTTAAAATACGTAAGTCGTTTTGTTCATCAAATTTAAGTAGATAACTCATCAGTTGTTTGCATCAGAGCGACAATTTTTGAGATAGTTATTAAAACTGGTTAAAAGTTGTCAAACGTTGTTTCTCGTTGTATATCCTTTAATTCTAGAGTTAAATTGATAAATAACGTGTACGAATTTGTTTAACGCATTTGTTTTGGTTACTCGACGTCTGCGTTTTCGTGTAGCCTACATATTGCGTTTTTTTTTTAATTTGCTTACCGGGCTAAAGGTTAGCATGTTTAAAATACGTAAGTCGTTTTGTTCAACAAATTTAAGTAGATAACTCATCAGTTGTTTGCATCAGAGCGACAATTTTTGAGATAGTTATTAAAACTGTTTAAAGGTTGTCAAACGTTGTTTCTCGTTGTATATCCTTTAATTCTAGAGTTAAATTGATAAATAACGTGTACGAATTTGTTTAACGCATTTGTTTTGGTTACTCGACGTCTCCGTTCTCGTGTAGCCTACATATTGCGTTTTTTTTTTAATTTGCTTACCGGGCTAAAGGTTAGGATGTTAAAATACGTAAGTCGTTTTGTTCATCAAATTTAAGTAGATAACTCATCAGTTGTTTGCATCAGAGCGATAATTTTTGAGATAGTTATTAAAACTGTTTAAAGGTTGTCCAACGTTGTTTCTCGTTGTATATCCTTTAATTCTAGAGTTAAATTGATAAATAACGTGTACGAATTTGTTTAACGGATTTGTTTTGGTTACTCGACGTCTCCGTTCTCGTGTAGCCTACATATTGCGTTTTTTTTTTTAATTTGCTTACCGGGCTAAAGGTTAGCATGTTTAAAATACGTAAGTCGTTTTGTTCATCAAATTTAAGTAGATAACTCATCAGTTGTTTGCATCAGAGCGACAATTTTTGAGATAGTTATTAAAACTGTTTAAAGGTTGTCAAACGTTGTTTCTCGTTGTATATCCTTTAATTCTAGAGTTAAATTGATAAATAACGTGTACGAATTTGTTTAACGCATTTGTTTTGGTTACTCGACGTCTCCGTTCTTGTGTAGCCTACATATTGCGTTTTTTTTTTAATTTGCTTACCGGGCTAAAGGTTAGCATGTTTAAAATACGTAAGTCGTTTTGTTCATCAAATTTAAGTAGATAACTCATCAGTTGTTTGCATCAGAGCGATAATTTTTGAGATAGTTATTAAAACTGTTTAAAGGTTGTCAAACGTTGTTTCTCGTTGTATATCCTTTAATACTAGAGTTAAATTGATAAATAACGTGTACGAATTTGTTTAACGCATTTGTTTTGGTTACTCGACGTCTCCGTTCTCGTGTAGCCTACATATTGCGTTTTTTTTTTAATTTGCTTACCGGGCTAAAGGTTAGCATGTTTAAAATACGTAAGTCGTTTTGTTCATCAAATTTAAGTAGATAACTCATCAGTTGTTTGCATCAGAGCGACAATTTTTAGATATGTATTAAAACTGTTTAAAGGTTGTCAAACGTTGTTTCTCGTTGTATATCCTTTAATTCTAGAGTTAAATTGATAAATAACGTGTACGAATTTGTTTAACGCATTTGTTTTGGTTACTCGACGTCTCCGTTCTCGTGTAGCCTACATATTGCGTTTTTTTTTTTTTTAATTTGCTTACCGGGCTAAAGGTTAGCATGTTTAAAATACGTAAGTCGTTTTGTTCATCAAATTTAAGTAGATAACTCATCAGTTGTTTGCATCAGAGCGATAATTTTTGAGATAGTTATTAAAACTGTTTAAAGGTTGTCAAACGTTGTTTCTCGTTGTATATCCTTTAATACTAGAGTTAAATTGATAAATAACGTGTACGAATTTGTTTAACGCATTTGTTTTGGTTACTCGACGTCTCCGTTCTCGTGTAGCCTACATATTGCGTTTTTTTTTTAATTTGCTTACCGGGCTAAAGGTTAGCATGTTTAAAATACGTAAGTCGTTTTGTTCAACAAATTTAAGTAGATAACTCATCAGTTGTTTGCATCAGAGCGATAATTTTTGAGATAGTTATTAAAACTGTTTAAAGGTTGTCAAACGTTGTTTCTCGTTGTATATCCTTTAATTCTAGAGTTAGATTGATAAATAACGTGTACGAATTTGTTTAACGCATTTGTTTTGGTTACTCGACGTCTCCGTTCTCGTGTAGCCTACATATTGCGTTTTTTTTTTAATTTGCTTACCGGGCTAAAGGTTAGCATGTTTAAAATACGTAAGTCGTTTTGTTCATCAAATTTAAGTAGATAACTCATCAGTTGTTTGCATCAGAGCGACAATTTTTGAGATAGTTATTAAAACTGTTTAAAGGTTGTCAAACGTTGTTTCTCGTTGTATATCCTTTAATTCTAGAGTTAAATTGATAAATAACGTGTACGAATTTGTTTAACGCATTTGTTTTGGTTACTCGACGTCTCCGTTCTCGTGTAGCCTACATATTGCGTTTTTGTTTTAATTTGCTTACCGGGCTAAAGGTTAGCATATTTAAAATACGTAAGTAGTTTTGTTCAACAAATTTAAGTAGATAACTCATCAGTTGTTTGCATCAGAGCGATAATTTTTGAGATAGTTATTAAAACTGTTTAAAGGTTGTCAAACGTTGCTTCTTGTTGTATATCCTTTAATTCTAGAGTTAAATTGATAAATAACGTGTACGAATTTGTTTAACGCATTTGTTTTGATTACTCGACCTCTCCGTTCTCGTGTAGCCTACATATTGCGTTTTTTTTTTTTAATTTACTTACCGGGCTAAAGGTTAGCATGTTTAAAATACGTAAGTCGTTTTGTTCAACAAATTTAAGTAGATAACTCATCAGTTGTTTGCATCAGAGCGACAAAATTTGAGATAGTTATTAAAACTGTTTAAAGGTTGTCAAACGTTATTTCTCGTTGTATATCCTTTAATTCTAGAGTTAAATTGATAAATAACGTGTACGAATTTGTTTAACGTATTTGTTTTGGTTACTCGACGTCTCCGTTTTCGTGTAGCCTACATATTGCGTTTTTTTTTTAATTTGCTTACCGGGCTAAAGGTTAGCATGCTTAAAATACGTAAGTCGTTTTGTTCAACAAATTTAAGTAGATAACTCATCAGTTGTTTGCATCAGAGCGATAATTTTTGAGATAGTTATTAAAACTGTTTAAAGGTTGTCAAACGTTGTTTCTCGTTGTATATCCTTTAATTCTAGAGTTAAATTGATAAATAACGTGTACGAATTTGTTTAACGCATTTGTTTTGGTTACTCGACGTCTCCGTTCTCGTGTAGCCTACATATTGCGTTTTTTTTAAATTTGCTTACCCGGCTAAAGGTTAGCATGTTTAAAATACGTAAGTCGTTTTGTTCAACAAATTTAAGTAGATAACTCATCAGTTGTTTGCATCAGAGCGACAATTTTTGAGATAGTTATTAAAACTGTTTAAAGGTTGTCAAACGTTGTTTCTCGTTGTATATCCTTTAATTCTAGAGTTAAATTGATAAATAACGAGTACGAATTTGTTTAACGCATTTGTTTTGGTTACTCGACGTCTCCGTTCTCGTGTAGCCTACATATTGCGTTTTTTTTTTTAATTTGCTTACCGGGCTAAAGGTTAGCATGTTTAAAATACGTAAGTCGTTTTGTTCATCAAATTTAAGTAGATAACTCATCAGTTGTTTGCATCAGAGCGATAATTTTTGAGATAGTTATTAAAACTGTTTAAAGGTTGTCAAACGTTGTTTCTCGTTGTATATCCTTTAATTCTAGAGTTAAATTGATAAATAACGTGTACGAATTTGTTTCACGCATTTGTTTTGGTTACTCGACGTCTCCGTTCTCGTGTAGCCTACATATTGCGTTTTTTTTTTAATTTGCTTACCGGGCTAAAGGTTAGCATGTTTAAAATACGTAAGTCGTTTTGTTCAACAAATTTAAGTAGATAACTCATCAGTTGTTTGCATCAGAGCGACAATTTTTGAGATAGTTATTAAAACTGTTTAAAGGTTGTCAAACGTTGTTTCTCGTTGTATATCCTTTAATTCTAGAGTTAAATTGATAAATAACGTGTACGAATTTGTTTAACGCATTTGTTTTGGTTACTCGACGTCTCCGTTCTCGTGTAGCCTACATATTGCGTTTTTTTTTTAACTTGCTTACCGGGCTAAAGGTTAGCATGTTTAAAATAAGTAAGTCGTTTTGTTCATCAAATTTAAGTAGATAACTCATCAGTTGTTTGCATCAGAGCGACAATTTTTGAGATAGTTATTAAAACTGTTTAAAGGTTGTCAAACGTTGTTTCTCGTTGTATATCCTTTAATTCTAGAGTTAAATTGATAAATAACGTGTACGAATTTGTTTAACGCATTTGTTTTGGTTACTCGACGTCTCCGTTCTCGTGTAGCCTACATATTGCGTTTTTTTTTTAATTTGCTTACCGGGCTAAAGGTTAGCATGTTTAAAATACGTAAGTCGTTTTGTTCATCAAATTTAAGTAGATAACTCATCAGTTGTTTGCATCAGAGCGACAATTTTTGAGATAGTTATTAAAACTGTTTAAAGGTTGTCAAACGTTGTTTCTCGTTGTATATCCTTTAATTCTAGAGTTAAATTGATAAATAACGTGTACGAATTTGTTTAACGCATTTGTTTTGGTTACTCGACGTCTCCGTTCTCGTGTAGCCTACATATTGCGTTTTTTTTTAATTTGCTTGCCGGGCTAAAGGTTAGCATGTTTAAAATACGTAAGTCGTTTTGTTCATCAAATTTAAGTAGATAACTCATCAGTTGTTTGCATCAGAGCGACAATTTTTGAGATAGTTATTAAAACTGTTTAAAGGTTGTCAAACGTTGTTTCTCGTTGTATATCCTTTAATTCTAGAGTTAGATTGATAAATAACGTGTACGAATTTGTTTAACGCATTTGTTTTGGTTACTCGACGTCTCCGTTCTCGTGTAGCCTACATATTGCGTTTTTTTTTAAATTTGCTTACCGGGCTAAAGGTTAGCATGTTTAAAATACGTAAGTCGTTTTGTTCATCAAATTTAAGTAGATAACTCATCAGTTGTTTGCAACAGAGCGACAATTTTTGAGATAGTTATTAAAACTGTTTAAAGGTTGTCAAACGTTGTTTCTCGTTGTATATCCTTTAATTCTAGAGTTAAATTGATAAATAACGTGTACGAATTTGTTTAACGGATTTGTTTTGGTTACTCGACGTCTCCGTTCTCGTGTAGCCTACATATTGCGTTTTTTTTTTAATTTGCTTTCCGGGCTAAAGGTTAGCATGTTTAAAATACGTAAGTCGTTTTGTTCATCAAATTTAAGTAGATAACTCATCAGTTGTTTGCATCAGAGCGACAATTTTTGAGATAGTTATTAAAACTGTTTAAAGGTTGTCAAACGTTGTTTCTCGTTGTATATCCTTTAATTCTAGAGTTAAATTGATAAATAACGTGTACGAATTTGTTTAACGCATTTGTTTTGCTTACTCGACGTCTCCGTTCTCGTGTAGCCTACATATTGCGTTTTTTTTTTAATTTGCTTACCGGGCTAAAGGTTAGCATGTTTAAAATACGTAAGTCGTTTTGTTCATCAAATTTAAGTAGATAACTCATCAGTTGTTTGCATCAGAGCGATAATTTTTGAGATAGTTATTAAAACTGTTTAAAGGTTGTCAAACGTTGTTTCTCGTTGTATATCCTTTAATTCTAGAGTTAAATTGATAAATAACCTGTACGAATTTGTTTAACGCATTTGTTTTGGTTACTCGACGTCTCCGTTCTCGTGTAGCCTACATATTGCGTTTTTTTTTAATTTGCTTACCGGGCTAAAGGTTAGCATGTTTAAAATACGTAAGTCGTTTTGTTCATCAAATTTAAGTAGATAACTCATCAGTTGTTTGCATCAGAGCGACAATTTTTGAGATAGTTATTAAAACTGTTTAAAGATTGTCAAACGTTGTTTCTCGTTGTATATCCTTTAATTCTAGAGTTAAATTGATAAATAACGTGTACGAATTTGTTTAACGCATTTGTTTTGGTTACTCGACGTCTCCGTTCTCGTGTAGCCTACATATTGCGTTTTTTTTTTAATTTGCTTACCGGGCTAAAGGTTAGCATGTTTAAAATACGTAAGTCGTTTTGTTCAACAAATTTAAGTAGATAACTCATCAGTTGTTTGCATCAGAGCGACAATTTTTGAGATAGTTATTAAAACTGTTTAAAGGTTGTCAAACGTTGTTTCTCGTTGTATATCCTTTAATTCTAGAGTTAAATTGATAAATAACGTGTACGAATTTGTTTAACGCATTTGTTTTGATTACTCGACGTCTCCGTTCTCATGTAGCCTACATATTGCGTTTTTTTTTAAATTTGATTACCGGGCTAAAGGTTAGCATGTTTAAAATACGTAAGTCGTTTTGTTCAACAAATTTAAGTAGATAACTCATCAGTTGTTTGCATCAGAGCGATAATTTTTGAGATAGATATTAAAACTGTTTAAAGGTTGTCAAACGTTGTTTCTCGTTGTATATCCTTTAATTCTAGAGTTAAATTGATAAATAACGTGTACGAATTTGTTTAACGCATTTGTTTTGGTTACTCGACGTCTCCGTTCTCGTGTAGCCTACATATTGCGTTTTTTTTTTAATTTGCTTACCGGGCTAAAGGTTACAATGTTTAAAATACGTAAGTCGTTTTGTTCAACAAATTTAAGTAGATAACTCATCAGTTGTTTGCATCAGAGCGACAATTTTTGAGATAGTTATTAAAACTGTTTAAAGGTTGTCAAACGTTGTTTCTCGTTGTATATCCTTTAATTCTAGAGTTAAATTGATAAATAACGTGTACGAATTTGTTTAACGTATTTGTTTTGGTTACTCGACGTCTCCGTTCTCGTGTAGCCTACATATTGCGTTTTTTTTAATTTGCTTACCGGGCTAAAGGTTAGCATGCTTAAAATACGTAAGTCGTTTTGTTTAACAAATTTAAGTAGATAACTCATCAGTTGTTTGCATCAGAGCGACAATTTTTGAGATAGTTATTAAAACTGTTTAAAGGTTGTCAAACGTTGTTTCTCGTTGTATATCCTTTAATTCTAGAGTTAAATAGATAAATAACGTGTACGAATTTGTTTAACGCATTTGTTTGGGTTACTCGACGTCTCCGTTCTCGTGTAGCCTACATATTGCGTTTTTTTTTTAAATTTGCTTACCGGGCTAAAGGTTAGCATGTTTAAAATACGTAAGTCGTTTTGTTCATCAAATTTAAGTAGATAACTCATCAGTTGTTTGCATCAGAGCGACAATTTTTGAGATAGTTATTAAAACTCTTTAAAGGTTGTCAAACGTTGTTTCTCGTTGTATATCCTTTAATTCTAGAGTTAAATTGATAAATAACGTGTACGAATTTGTTTAACGCATTTGTTTTGGTTACTCGACGTCTCCGTTCTCGTGTAGCCTACATATTGCGTTTTTTTTTTAATTTGCTTACCGGGCTAAAGGTTAGCATGTTTAAAATACGTAAGTCGTTTTGTTCAACAAATTTAAGTAGATAACTCATCAGTTGTTTGCATCAGAGCGATAATTTTTGAGATAGTTATTAAAACTGTTTAAAGGTTGTCAAACGTTGTTTCTCGTTGTATATCCTTTAATTCTAGAGTTAAATTGATAAATAACGTGTGCGAATTTGTTTAACGCATTTGTTTTGGTTACTCGACGTCTCCGTTCTCGTGTAGCCTACATATTGCATTTTTTTTTTTAATTTGCTTACCGGGCTAAAGGTTAGCATGTTTAAAATACGTAAGTCGTTTTGTTCAACAAATTTAAGTAGATAACTCATCAGTTGTTTGCATCAGAGCGACAATTTTTGAGATAGTTATTAAAACTGTTTAAAGGTTGTCAAACGTTGTTTCTCGTTGTATATCCTTTAATTCTAGAGTTAAATTGATAAATAATGTGTACGAATTTGTTTAACGTATTTGTTTTGGTTACTCGACGTCTCCGTTCTCGTGTAGCCTACATATTGCGTTTTTTTTTTAATTTGCTTACCGGGCTAAAGGTTAGCATGTTTAAAATACGTAAGTCGTTTTGTTCATCAAATTTAAGTAGATAACTCATCAGTTGTTTGCATCAGAGCGACAATTTTTGAGATAGTTATTAAAACTGGTTAAAAGTTGTCAAACGTTGTTTCTCGTTGTATATCCTTTAATTCTAGAGTTAAATTGATAAATAACGTGTACGAATTTGTTTAACGCATTTGTTTTGGTTACTCGACGTCTGCGTTTTCGTGTAGCCTACATATTGCGTTTTTTTTTTAATTTGCTTACCGGGCTAAAGGTTAGCATGTTTAAAATACGTAAGTCGTTTTGTTCAACAAATTTAAGTAGATAACTCATCAGTTGTTTGCATCAGAGCGACAATTTTTGAGATAGTTATTAAAACTGTTTAAAGGTTGTCAAACGTTGTTTCTCGTTGTATATCCTTTAATTCTAGAGTTAAATTGATAAATAACGTGTACGAATTTGTTTAACGCATTTGTTTTGGTTACTCGACGTCTCCGTTCTCGTGTAGCCTACATATTGCGTTTTTTTTTTTAATTTGCTTACCGGGCTAAAGGTTAGCATGTTAAAATACGTAAGTCGTTTTGTTCATCAAATTTAAGTAGATAACTCATCAGTTGTTTGCATCAGAGCGATAATTTTTGAGATAGTTGTTAAAACTGTTTAAAGGTTGTCAAACGTTGTTTCTCGTTGTATATCCTTTAATTCTAGAGTTAAATTGATAAATAACGTGTACGAATTTGTTTAACGGATTTGTTTTGGTTACTCGACGTCTCCGTTCTCGTGTAGCCTACATATTGCGTTTTTTTTTTTAATTTGCTTACCGGGCTAAAGGTTAGCATGTTTAAAATACGTAAGTCGTTTTGTTCATCAAATTTAAGTAGATAACTCATCAGTTGTTTGCATCAGAGCGACAATTTTTGAGATAGTTATTAAAACTGTTTAAAGGTTGTCAAACGTTGTTTCTCGTTGTATATCCTTTAATTCTAGAGTTAAATTGATAAATAACGTGTACGAATTTGTTTAACGCATTTGTTTTGGTTACTCGACGTCTCCGTTCTCGTGTAGCCTACATATTGCGTTTTTTTTTTTAATTTGCTTACCGGGCTAAAGGTTAGCATGTTTAAAATACGTAAGTCGTTTTGTTCATCAAATTTAAGTAGATAACTCATCAGTTGTTTGCATCAGAGCGATAATTTTTGAGATAGTTATTAAAACTGTTTAAAGGTTGTCAAACGTTGTTTCTCGTTGTATATCCTTTAATACTAGAGTTAAATTGATAAATAACGTGTACGAATTTGTTTAACGCATTTGTTTTGGTTACTCGACGTCTCCGTTCTCGTGTAGCCTACATATTGCGTTTTTTTTTTAATTTGCTTACCGGGCTAAAGGTTAGCATGTTTAAAATACGTAAGTCGTTTTGTTTATCAAATTTAAGTAGATAACTCATCAGTTGTTTGCATCAGAGCGACAATTTTTGAGATAGGTATTAAAACTGTTTAAAGGTTGTCAAACGTTGTTTCTCGTTGTATATCCTTTAATTCTAGAGTTAAATTGATAAATAACGTGTACGAATTTGTTTAACGCATTTGTTTTGGTTACTCGACGTCTCCGTTCTCGTGTAGCCTACATATTGCGTTTTTTTTTTTAATTTGCTTACCGGGCTAAAGGTTAGCATGTTTAAAATACGTAAGTCGTTTTGTTCATCAAATTTAAGTAGATAACTCATCAGTTGTTTGCATCAGAGCGATAATTTTTGAGATAGTTATTAAAACTGTTTAAAGGTTGTCAAACGTTGTTTCTCGTTGTATATCCTTTAATACTAGAGTTAAATTGATAAATAACGTGTACGAATTTGTTTAACGCATTTGTTTTGGTTACTCGACGTCTCCGTTCTCGTGTAGCCTACATATTGCGTTTTTTTTTTTAATTTGCTTACCGGGCTAAAGGTTAGCATGTTTAAAATACGTAAGTCGTTTTGTTCAACAAATTTAAGTAGATAACTCATCAGTTGTTTGCATCAGAGCGATAATTTTTGAGATAGTTATTAAAACTGTTTAAAGGTTGTCAAACGTTGTTTCTCGTTGTATATCCTTTAATTCTAGAGTTAGATTGATAAATAACGTGTACGAATTTGTTTAACGCATTTGTTTTGGTTACTCGACGTCTCCGTTCTCGTGTAGCCTACATATTGCGTTTTTTTTTTTTGATTTGCTTACCGGGCTAAAGGTTAGCAAGTTTAAAATACGTAAGTCGTTTTGTTCATCAAATTTAAGTAGATAACTCATCAGTTGTTTGCATCAGAGCGACAATTTTTGAGATAGTTATTAAAACTGTTTAAAGGTTGTCAAACGTGGTTTCTCGTTAGATATCCTTTAATTCTAGAGTTATATTGATAAATAACGTGTACGAATTTGTTTAACGCATTTGTTTTGGTTACTCGACGTCTCCGTTTTCGTGTAGCCTACATATTGCGTTTTTTTTTTTAATTTGCTTACCGGGCTAAAGGTTAGCATGTTTAAAATACGTAAGTCGTTTTGTTCATCAAATTTAAGTAGATAACTCATCAGTTGTTTGCATCAGAGCGACAATTTTTGAGATAGTTATTAAAACTGTTTAAAGGTTGTCAAACTTTGTTTCTCGTTGTATATCCTTTAATTCTAGAGTTAAATTGATAAATAACGTGTACGAATTTGTTTAACGCATTTGTTTTGGTTACTCGACGTCTCCGTTCTCGTGTAGCCTACATATTGCGTTTTTTTTTTAATTTGCTTACCGGGCTAAAGGTTAGCATGTTAAAATACGTAAGTCGTTTTGTTCATCAAATTTAAGTAGATAACTCATCAGTTGTTTGCATCAGAGCGATAATTTTTGAGATAGTTATTAAAACTGTTTAAAGGTTGTCAAACGTTGTTTCTCGTTGTATATCCTTTAATTCTAGAGTTAAATTGATAAATAACGTGTACGAATTTGTTTAACGGATTTGTTTTGGTTACTCGACGTCTCCGTTCTCGTGTAGCCTACATATTGCGTTTTTTTTTTAATTTGCTTACCGGGCTAAAAGTTAGCATGTTTAAAATACGTAAGTCGTTTTGTTCATCAAATTTAAGTAGATAACTCATCAGTTGTTTGCATCAGAGCGACAATTTTTGAGATAGTTATTAAAACTGTTTAAAGGTTGTCAAACGTTGTTTCTCGTTGTATATCCTTTAATTCTAGAGTTAAATTGATAAATAACGTGTACGAATTTGTTTAACGCATTTGTTTTGGTTACTCGATGTCTCCGTTCTCGTGTAGCCTACATATTGCGTTTTTTTTTTAATTTGCTTACCGGGCTAAAGGTTAGCATGTTTAAAATACGTAAGTCGTTTTGTTTATCAAATTTAAGTAGATAACTCATCAGTTGTTTGCATCAGAGCGATAATTTTTGAGATAGTTATTAAAACTGTTTAAAGGTTGTCAAACGTTGTTTCTCGTTGTATATCCTTTAATACTAGAGTTAAATTGATAAATAACGTGTACGAATTTGTTTAACGCATTTGTTTTGGTTACTCGACGTCTCCGTTCTCGTGTAGCCTACATATTGCGTTTTTTTTTTAATTTGCTTACCGGGCTAAAGGTTAGCATGTTTAAAATACGTAAGTCGTTTTGTTCAACAAATTTAAGTAGATAACTCATCAGTTGTTTGCATCAGAGCGATAATTTTTGAGATAGTTATTAAAACTGTTTAAAGGTTGTCAAACGTTGTTTCTCGTTGTATATCCTTTAACTCTAGAGTTAAATTGATAAATAACGTGTACGAATTTGTTTAACGCATTTGTTTTGGTTACTCGACGTCTCCGTTCTCGTGTAGCCTACATATTGCGTTTTTTTTTTAATTTGCTTACCGGGCTAAAGGTTAGCATGTTTAAAATACGTAAGTCGTTTTGTTCAACAAATTTGAGTAGATAACTCAGCAGTTGTTTGCATCAGAGCGACAATTTTTGAGATAGTTCTTAAAACTGTTTAAAGGTTGTCAAACGTGGTTTCTCGTTGTATATCCTTTAATTCTAGAGTTATATTGATAAATAACGTGTACGAATTTGTTTAACGCATTTGTTTTGGTTACTCGACGTCTCCGTTCTCGTGTAGCCTACATATTGCGTTTTTTTTTAATTTGCTTACCGGGCTAAAGGTTAGCATGTTTAAAATACGAAAGTCGTTTTGTTCATCAAATTTAAGTAGATAACTCATCAGTTGTTTGCATCAGAGCGACAATTTTTGAGATAGTTATTAAAACTGTTTAAAGGTTGTCAAACGTTGTTTCTCGTTGTATATCCTTTAACTCTAGAGTTAAATTGATAAATAACGTGTACGAATTTGTTTAACGCATTTGTTTTGGTTACTCGACGTCTGCGTTCTCGTGTAGCCTACATATTTTTTTTTTTTTTAATTTGCTTACCGGGCTAAAGGTTAGCATGTTTAAAATACGTAAGTCGTTTTGTGCAACAAATTAAGTAGATAACTCATCAGTTGTTTGCATCAGAGCGACAATTTTTGAGATAGTTATTAAAACTGTTTAAAGGTTGTCAAACGTTGTTTCTCGTTGTATATCCTTTAATTCTAGAGTTAAATAGATAAATAACGTGTACGAATTTGTTTAACGCATTTGTTTTGGTTACTCGACGTCTCCGTTCTCGTGTAGCCTACATATTGCGTTTTTTTTTTAATTTGCTTACCGGGCTAAAGGTTAGCATGTTTAAAATACGTAAGTCGTTTTGTTCAACAAATTTAAGTAGATAACTCATCAGTTGTTTGCATCAGAGCGATAATTTTTGAGATAGTTATTAAAAATGTTTAAAGGTTGTCAGACGTTGTTTCTCGTTGTATATCCTTTAATTCTAGAGTTAAATTGATAAATAACGTGTACGAATTTGTTTAACGCATTTGTTTTGGTTACTCGACGTCTCCGTTCTCGTGTAGCCTACATATTGCGTTTTTTTTTTTAATTTGCTTACCGGGCTAAAGGTTAGCATGTTTAAAATACGTAAGTCGTTTTGTTCAACAAATTTAAGTAGATAACTCATCAGTTGTTTGCATCAGAGCGACAATTTTTGAGATAGTTATTAAAACTGTTTAAAGGTTGTCAAACGTTGTTTCTCGTTGTATATCCTTTAATTCTAGAGTTAAATTGATAAATAACGTGTACGAATTTGTTTAACGCATTTGTTTTGGTTACTCGACGTCTCCGTTCTCGTGTAGCCTACATATTGCGTTTTTTTTTTAATTTGCTTACCGGGCTAAAGGTTAGCATGTTTAAAATACGTAAGTCGTTTTGTTCAACAAATTTAAGTAGATAACTCATCAGTTGTTTGCATCAGAGCGATAATTTTTGAGATAGTTATTAAAACTGTTTAAAGGTTGTCAGACGTTGTTTCTCGTTGTATATCCTTTAATTCTAGAGTTAAATTGATAAATAACGTGTACGAATTTGTTTAACGCATTTGTTTTGGTTACTCGACGTCTCCGTTCTCGTGTAGCCTACATATTGCGTTTTTTTTTTAATTTGCTTACCGGGCTAAAAGTTAGCATGTTTAAAATACGTAAGTCGTTTTGTTCAACAAATTTAAGTAGATAACTCATCAGTTGTTTGCATCAGAGCGACAATTTTTGAGATAGTTATTAAAACTGTTTAAAGGTTGTCAAACGTTGTTTCTCGTTGTATATCCTTTAATTCTAGAGTTAAATTGATAAATAACGTGTACGAATTTGTTTAACGTATTTGTTTTGGTTACTCGACGTCTCCGTTCTCGTGTAGCCTACATATTGCGTTTTTTTTTTTAATTTGCTTACCGGGCTAAAGGTTAGCATGCTTAAAATACGTAAGTCGTTTTGTTCATCAAATTTAAGTAGATAACTCATCAGTTGTTTGCATCAGAGCGATAATTTTTGAGATAGTTATTAAAACTGTTTAAAGGTTGTCAAACGTTGTTTCTCGTTGTATATCCTTTAATTCTAGAGTTAAATTGATAAATAACGTGTACGAATTTGTTTAACGCATTTGTTGTGGTTACTCGACGTCTCCGTTCTCGTGTAGCCTACATATTACGTTTTTTTTTTAATTTGCTTACCGGGCTAAAGGTTAGCATGTTTAAAATACGTAAGTCGTTTTGTTCAACAAATTTAAGTAGATAACTCATCAGTTGTTTGCATCAGAGCGATAATTTTTGAGATAGTTATTAAAACTGTTTAAAGGTTGTCAAACGTTGTTTCTCGTTGTATATCCTTTAATTCTAGAGTTAAATTGATAAATAACGTGTACGAATTTGTTTAACGTATTTGTTTTGGTTACTCGACGTCTCCGTTCTCGTGTAGCCTACATATTGCGTTTTTTTTTTAATTTGCTTACCGGGCTAAAGGTTAGCATGCTTAAAATACGTAAGTCGTTTTGTTCATCAAATTTAAGTAGATAACTCATCAGTTGTTTGCATCATAGCGACAATTTTTGAGATAGTTATTAAAACTGTTTAAAGGTTGTCAAACGTTATTTCTCGTTGTATATCCTTTAATTCTAGAGTTAAATTGATAAATAACGTGTACGAATTTGTTTAACGCATTTGTTTTGGTTACTCGACGTCTCCGTTCTTGTGTAGCCTACATATTGCGTTTTTTTTTTAATTTGCTTACCGGGCTAAAGGTTAGCATGTTTAAAATACGTAAGTCGTTTTGTTCATCAAATTTAAGTAGATAACTCATCAGTTGTTTGCATCAGAGCGATAATTTTTGAGATAGTTATTAAAACTGTTTAAAGGTTGTCAAACGTTGTTTCTCGTTGTATCTCCTTTAATTCTAGAGTTAAATTGATAAATAACGTGTACGAATTTGTTTAACGCATTTGTTTTGGTTACTCGACGTCTCCGTTCTCGTGTAGCCTACATATTGCGTTTTTTTTTTAATTTGCTTACCGTGCTAAAGGTTAGCATGTTTAAAATACGTAAGTCGTTTTGTTCAACAAATATAAGTAGATAACTCATCAGTTGTTTGCATCAGAGCGACAATTTTTGAGATAGTTATTAAAACTGTTTAAAGGTTGTCAAACGTTGTTTCTCGTTGTATATCCTTTAATTCTAGAGTTAAATTGATAAATAACGTGTACGAATTTGTTTAACGCATTTGTTTTGGTTACTCGACGTCTCCGTGCTCGTGTAGCCTACATATTGCGTTTTTTTTTTAATTTGCTTACCGGGCTAAAGGTTAGCATGTTTAAAATACGTAAGTCGTTTTGTTCAACAAATTTAAGTAGATAACTCATCAGTTGTTTGCATCAGAGCGATAATTTTTGAGATAGTTATTAAAACTGTTTAAAGGTTGTCAGACGTTGTTTCTCGTTGTATATCCTTTAATTCTAGAGTTAAATTGATAAATAACGTGTACGAATTTGTTTAACGCATTTGTTTTGGTTACTCGACGTCTCCGTTCTCGTGTAGCCTACATATTGCGTTTTTTTTTTTAATTTGCTTACCGGGCTAAAGGTTAGCATGTTTAAAATACGTAAGTCGTTTTGTTCAACAAATTTAAGTAGATAACTCATCAGTTGTTTGCATCAGAGCGACAATTTTTGAGATAGTTATTAAAACTGTTTAAAGGTTGTCAAACGTTGTTTCTCGTTGTATATCCTTTAATTCTAGAGTTAAATTGATAAATAACGTGTACGAATTTGTTTAACGTATTTGTTTTGGTTACTCGACGTCTCCGTTCTCGTGTAGCCTACATATTGCGTTTTTTTTTTAATTTGCTTACCGGGCTAAAGGTTAGCATGCTTAAAATACGTAAGTCGTTTTGTTCAACAAATTTAAGTAGATAACTCATCAGTTGTTTGCATCAGAGCGACAATTTTTGAGATAGTTATTAAAATTGTTTAAAGGTTGTCAAACGTTGTTTCTCGTTGTATATCCTTTAATTCTAGAGTTAAATAGATAAATAACGTGTACGAATTTGTTTAACGCATTTGTTTTTGGTTACTCGACGTCTCCGTTCTCGTGTAGCCTACATATTGCGTTTTTTTTTTTAATTTGCTTACCGGGCTAAAGGTTAGCATGTTTAAAATACGTAAGTCGTTTTGTTCATCAAATTTAAGTAGATAACTCATCAGTTGTTTGCATCAGAGCGACAATTTTTGAGATAGTTATTAAAACTCTTTAAAGGTTGTCAAACGTTGTTTCTCGTTGTATATCCTTTAATTCTAGAGTTAAATTGATAAATAACGTGTACGAATTTGTTTAACGCATTTGTTTTGGTTACTCGACGTCTCCGTTCTCGTGTAGCCTACATATTGCGTTTTTTTTTTTAATTTGCTTACCGGGCTAAAGGTTAGCATGTTTAAAATACGTAAGTCGTTTTGTTCAACAAATTTAAGTAGATAACCCATCAGTTGTTTGCATCAGAGCGATAATTTTTGAGATAGTTATTAAAACTGTTTAAAGGTTGTCAAACGTTGTTTCTCGTTGTATATCCTTTAATTCTAGAGTTAAATTGATAAATAACGTTTACGAATTTGTTTAACGCATTTGTTTTGGTTACTCGACGTCTCCGTTCTCGTGTAGCCTACATATTGCGTTTTTTTTTTTTAATTTGCTTACCGGGCTAAAGGTTAGCATGTTTAAAATACGTAAGTCGTTTTGTTCAACAAATTTAAGTAGATAACTCATCAGTTGTTTGCATCAGAGCGACAATTTTTGAGATAGTTATTAAAACTGTTTAAAGGTTGTCAAACGTTGTTTCTCGTTGTATATCCTTTAATTCTAGAGTTAAATTGATAAATAACGTGTACGAATTTGTTTAACGCATTTGTTTTGGTTACTCGACGTCTCCGTTTTCGTGTAGCCTATATATTGCGTTTTTTTTTTAATTTGCTTACCGGGCTAAAGGTTAGCATGTTTAAAATACGTAAGTCGTTTTGTTCAACAAACTTAAGTAGATAACTCATCAGTTGTTTGCATCAGAGCGACAATTTTTGAGATAGTTATTAAAACTGTTTAAAGGTTGTCAAACGTTGTTTCTCGTTGTATATCCTTTAATTCTAGAGTTAAATTGATAAATAACGTGTACGAATTTGTTTAACGCATTTGTTTTGGTTACTCGACGTCTCCGTTCTCGTGTAGCCTACATATTGCGTTTTTTTTTTTTAATTTGCTTACCGGGCTAAAGGTTAGCATGTTAAAATACGTAAGTCGTTTTGTTCATCAAATTTAAGTAGATAACTCATCAGTTGTTTGCATCAGAGCGATAATTTTTGAGATAGTTATTAAAACTGTTTAAAGGTTGTCAAACGTTGTTTCTCGTTGTATATCCTTTAATTCTAGAGTTAAATTGATAAATAACGAGTACGAATTTGTTTAACGCATTTGTTTTGGTTACTCGACGTCTCCGTTCTCGTGTAGCCTACATATTGCGTTTTTTTTTAATTTGCTTACCGGGCTAAAGGTTAGCATGTTTAAAATACGTAAGTCGTTTTGTTCAACAAATTTAAGTAGATAACTCATCAGTTGTTTGCATCAGAGCGACAATTTTTGAGATAGTTATTAAAACTGTTTAAAGGTTGTCAAACGTTGTTCTCGTTGTATATCCTTTAATTCTAGAGTTAAATTGATAAATAACGTGTACGAATTTGTTTAACGCATTTGTTTTGGTTACTCGACGTCTCCGTTCTCGTGTAGCCTACATATTGCGTTTTTTTTTTTTTAATTTGCTTACCGGGCTAAAGGTTAGCATGTTTAAAATACGTAAGTCGTTTTGTTCATCAAATTTAAGTAGATAACTCATCAGTTGTTTGCATCAGAGCGACAATTTTTGAGATAGTTATTAAAACTGTTTAAAGGTTGTCAAACGTTGTTTCTCGTTGTATATCCTTTAATTCTAGAGTTAAATTGATAAATAACGTGTACGAATTTGTTTAACGCATTTGTTTTGGTTACTCGACGTCTCCGTTCTCGTGTAGCCTACATATTGCGTTTTTTTTTAATTTGCTTACCGGGCTAAAGGTTAGCATGTTTAAAATACGTAAGTCGTTTTGTTCATCAAATTTAAGTAGATAACTCATCAGTTGTTTGCATCAGAGCGACAATTTTTGAGATAGTTATTAAAACTGTTTAAAGGTTGTCAAACGTTGTTTCTCGTTGTATATCCTTTAATTCTAGAGTTAAATTGATAAATAACGTGTACGAATTTGTTTAATGCATTTGTTTTGGTTACTCGACGTCTCCGTTCTCGTGTAGCCTACTTATTGCGTTTTTTTTTAATTTGCTTGCCGGGCTAAAGGTTAGCATGTTTAAAATACGTAAGTCGTTTTGTTCATCAAATTTAAGTAGATAACTCATCAGTTGTTTGCATCAGAGCGACAATTTTTGAGATAGTTTTTAAAACTGTTTAAAGGTTGTCAAACGTTGTTTCTCGTTGTATATCCTTTAATTCTAGAGTTAAATTGATAAATAACGTGTACGAATTTGTTTAACGCATTTGTTTTGGTTACTCGACGTCTCCGTTCTCGTGTAGCCTATATATTCCGTTTTTTTTTTTAATTTGCTTACCGGGCTAAAGGTTAGCATGTTTAAAATACGTAAGTTGTTTTGTTCATCAAATTTAAGTAGATAACTCATCCGTTGTTTGCATAAGAGCGACAATTTTTGAGAGAGTTATTAAAACTGTTTAAAGGTTGTCAAACGTTGTTTCTCGTTGTATATCCTTTAATTCTAGAGTTAAATTGATAAATAACGTGTACGAATTTGTTTAACGGATTTGTTTTGGTTACTCGACGTCTCCGTTCTCGTGTAGCTTACATATTGCGTTTTTTTTTTTAATTTGCTTACCGGGCTAAAGGTTGGCATGTTTAAAATACGTAAGTCGTTTTGTTCATCAAATTTAAGTAGATAACTCATCAGTTGTTTGCATCAGAGCGACAATTTTTGAGATAGTTATTAAAACTGTTTAAAGGTTGTCAAACGTTGTTTCTCTTTGTATAACCTTTAATTCTAGAGTTAAATTGATAAATAACGTGTACGAATTTGTTTAACGCATTTGTTTTGGTTACTCGACGTCTTCGTTCTCGTGTAGCCTACATATTGCGTTTTTTTTTTTAATTTGCTTACCGGGCTAAAGGTTAGCATGTTTAAAATACGTAAGTCGTTTTGTTCATCAAATTTAAGTAGATAACTCATCAGTTGTTTGCATCAGAGCGACAATTTTTGAGATAGTTATTAAAACTGTTTAAAGGTTGTCAAACGTTGTTTCTCGTTGTATATCCTTTAATTCTAGAGTTAAATTGATAAATAACGTGTACGAATTTGTATAACGCATTTGTTTTGGTTACTCGACGTCTCCGTTCTCGTGTAGCCTACATATTGCGTTTTTTTTTTAATTTGCTTACCGGGCTAAAGGTTAGCATGTTTAAAATACGTAAGTCGTTTGGTTCATCAAATTTAAGTAGATAACTCATCAGTTGTTTGCATCAGAGCGACAATTTTTGAGATAGTTATTAAAACTGTTTAAAGGTTGTCAAACGTTGTTTCTCGTTGTATATCCTTTAATTCTAGAGTTAAATTGATAAATAACGTGTACGAATTTGTTTAACGCATTTGTTTTGGTTACTCGACGTCTCCGTTCTCGTGTAGCCTACATATTGCGTTTTTTTTTAATTTGCTTACCGGGCTAAAGGTTAGCATGTTTAAAATACGTAAGTCGTTTTGTTCATCAAATTTAAGTAGATAACTCATCAGTTGTTTGCATCAGAGCGACAATTTTTGAGATAGTTATTAAAACTGTTTAAAGGTTGTCAAACGTTGTTTCTCGTTGTATATCCTTTAATTCTAGAGTTAAATTGATAAATAACGTGTACGAATTTGTTTAACGCATTTGTTTTGGTTACTCGACGTCTCCGTTCTCGTGTAGCCTACATATTGCGTTTTTTTTTTTAATTTGCTTGCCGTGCTAAAGGTTAGCATGTTTAAAATACGTAAGTCGTTTTGTTCATCAAATTTAAGTAGATAACTCATCAGTTGTTTGCATCAGAGCGACAATTTTTGAGATAGTTACTAAAACTGTTTAAAGGTTGTCAAACGTTGTTTCTCGTTGTATATCCTTTAATTCTAGAGTTAAATTGATAAATAACGTGTACGAATTTGTTTAACGGATTTGTTTTGGTTACTCGACGTCTCCGTTCTCGTGTAGCCTACATATTGCGTTTTTTTTTTTTAATTTGCTTACCGGGCTAAAGGTTAGCATGTTTAAAATACGTAAGTCGTTTTGTTCATCAAATTTAAGTAGATAACTCATCAGTTGTTTGCATCAGAGCGACAATTTTTGAGATAGTTATTAAAACTGTTTAAAGGTTGTCAAACGTTGTTTCTCTTTGTATATCCTTTAATTCTAGAGTTAAATTGATAAATAACGTGTACGAATTTGTTTAACGCATTTGTTTTGGTTACTCGACGTCTCCGTTCTCGTGTAGCCTACATATTGCGTTTTTTTTTTTAATTCGCTTACCGGGCTAAAGGTTAGCATGTTTAAAATACGTAAGTTGTTTTGTTCATCAAATTTAAGTAGATAACTCATCAGTTGTTTGCATCAGAGCGACAATTTTTGAGATAGTTATTAAAACTGTTTAAAGGTTGTCAAACGTTGTTTCTCGTTGTATATCCTTTAATTCTAGAGTTAAATTGATAAATAACGTGTACGAATTTGTTTAACGGATTTGTTTTGGTTACTCGACGTCTCCGTTCTCGTGTAGCCTACATATTGCGTTTTTTTTTTTAATTTGCTTACCGGGCTAAAGGTTAGCATGTTTAAAATACGTAAGTCGTTATTTAAGTAGATAACTCATCAGTTGTTTGCATCAGAGCGACAATTTTTGAGATAGTTATTAAAACTGTTTAAAGGTTGTCAAACGTTGTTTCTCGTTGTATATCCTTTAATTCTAGAGTTAAATTGATAAATAACGTGTACGAATTTGTTTAACGCATTTGTTTTGGTTACTCGACGTCTCCGTTCTCGTGTAGCCTACATATTGCGTTTTTTTTTAATTTGCTTGCCGGGCTAAAGGTTAGCATGTTTAAAATACGTAAGTCGTTTTGTTCATCAAATTTAAGTAGATAACTCATCAGTTGTTTGCATCAGAGCGACAATTTTTGAGATAGTTATTAAAACTGTTTAAAGGTTGTCAAACGTTGTTTCTCGTTGTATATCCTTTAATTCTAGAGTTAAATTGATAAATAACGTGTACGAATTTGTTTAACGGATTTGTTTTGGTTACTCGACGTCTCCGTTCTCGTGTAGCTTACATATTGCGTTTTTTTTTTTTAATTTGCTTACCGGGCTAAAGGTTGGCATGTTTAAAATACGTAAGTCGTTTTGTTCATCAAATTTAAGTAGATAACTCATCAGTTGTTTGCATCAGAGCGACAATTTTTGAGATAGTTATTAAAACTGTTTAAAGGTTGTCAAACGTTGTTTCTCTTTGTATATCCTTTAATTCTAGAGTTAAATTGATAAATAACGTGTACGAATTTGTTTAACGCATTTGTTTTGGTTACTCGACGTCTCCGTTCTCGTGTAGCCTACATATTGCGTTTTTTTTTTAATTTGCTTACCGGGCTAAAGGTTAGCATGTTTAAAATACGTAAGTCGTTTTGTTCATCAAATTTAAGTAGATAACTCATCAGTTGTTTGCATCAGAGCGACAATTTTTGAGATAGTTATTAAAACTGTTTAAAGGTTGTCAAACGGTGTTTCTCGTTATATATCCTTTAATTCTAGAGTTAAATTGATAAATAACGTGTACGAATTTGTTTAACGCATTTGTTTTGGTTACTCGACGTCTCCGTTCTCGTGTAGCCTACATATTGCGTTTTTTTTTAATTTGCTTACCGGGCTAAAGGTTAGCATGTTTAAAATACGTAAGTCGTTTTGTTCATCAAATTTAAGTAGATAACTCATCAGTTGTTTGCATCAGAGCGACAATTTTTGAGATAGTTATTAAAACTGTTTAAAGGTTGTCAAACGTTGTTTCTCGTTGTATATCCTTTAATTCTAGAGTTAAATTGATAAATAACGTGTACGAATTTGTTTAACGCATTTGTTTTGGTTACTCGACGTCTCCGTTCTCGTGTAGCCTACATATTGCGTTTTTTTTTTAATTTGCTTGCCGGGCTAAAGGTTAGCATGTTTAAAATACGTAAGTCGTTTTGTTCATCAAATTTAAGTAGATAACTCATCAGTTGTTTGCATCAGAGCGACAATTTTTGAGATAGTTATTAAAACTGTTTAAAGGTTGTCAAACGTTGTTTCTCGTTGTATATCCTTTAATTCTAGAGTTAAATTGATAAATAACGTGTACGAATTTGTTTAACGCATTTGTTTTGGTTACTCGACGTCTCCGTTCTCGTGTAGCCTATATATTGCGTTTTTTTTTTAATTTGCTTACCGGGCTAAAGGTTAGCATGTTTAAAATACGTAAGTTGGTTTGTTCATCAAATTTAAGTAGATAACTCATCAGTTGTTTGCATCAGAGCGACAATTTTTGAGATAGTTATTAAAACTGGTTAAAGGTTGTCAAACGTTGTTTCTCGTTGTATATCCTTTAATTCTAGAGTTAAATTGATAAATAACGTGTACGAATTTGTTTAACGGATTTGTTTTGGTTACTCGACGTCCTCCGTTCTCGTGTAGCCTACATATTGCGTTTTTTTTTTTAATTTGCTTACCGGGCTAAAGGTTGGCATGTTTAAAATACGTAAGTCGTTTTGTTCATCAAATTTAAGTAGATAACTCATCAGTTGTTTGCATCAGAGCGACCAATTTTTGAGATAGTTATTAAAACTGTTTAAAGGTTGTCAAACGTTGTTTCTCTTTGTATATCCTTTAATTCTAGAGTTAAATTGATAAATAACGTGTACGAATTTGTTTTTAACGCATTTGTTTTGGTTACTCGACGTCTCCGTTCTCGTGTAGCCTACATATTGCGTTTTTTTTTTAATTTGCTTACCGGGCTAAAGGTTAGCATGTTTAAAATACGTAAGTCGTTTTGTTCATCAAATTTAAGTAGATAACTCATCAGTTGTTTGCATCAGAGCGACAATTTTTGAGATAGTTATTAAAACTGTTTTAAAGGTTGTCAAACGTTGTTTCTCGTTGTATATCCTTTAATTCTAGAGTTTAAATTGATAAATAACGTGTACGAATTTTGTTTAACGCATTTGTTTTGGTTACTCGACGTCTCCGTTCTCGTGTAGCCTACATATTGCGTTTTTTTTTTTAATTTGCTTACCGGGCTAAAGGTTAGCATGTTTAAAATACGTAAGTCGTTTGGTTCATCAAATTTAAGTAGATCACTCATCAGTTGTTTGCATCAGAGCGACAATTTTTGAGGATAGTTATTAAAAACTGTTTAAAGGTTGTCAAACGTTGTTTCTCGTTGTATATCCTTTAATTCTAGAGGTTAAATTGATAAATAACGTGTACGAATTTGCTTAACGCATTTGTTTTGGTTACTCGACGTCTCCGTTCTCGTGTAGCCTACATATTGCGTTTTTTTTTTAATTTGCTTACCGGGCTAAAGGTTAGCATGTTTAAAATACGTAAGTCGTTTTGTTCATCAAATTTAAGTAGATAACTCATCAGTTGTTTGCATCAGAGCGACAATTTTTGAGATAGTTATTAAAACTGTTTAAAGGTTGTCAAACGTTGTTTCTCGTTGTATATCCTTTAATTCTAGAGTTAAATTGATAAATAACGTGTACGAATTTGTTTTAACGCATTTGTTTTGGTTACTCGACGTCTCCGTTCTCGTGTAGCCTACATATTGCGTTTTTTTTTTTTTAATTTGCTTGCCGGGCTAAAGGTTAGCATGTTTAAAATACGTAAGTCGTTTTGTTCATCAAATTTAAGTAGATAACTCATCAGTTGTTTGCATCAGAGCGACAATTTTTGAGGATAGTTATTAAAACTGTTTTAAAGGTTGTCAAACGTTGTTTCTCGTTGTATATGCTTTAATTCTAGAGTTAAATTGATAAATAACGTGTACGAATTTGTTTAACGCATTTGTTTTGGTTACTCGACGTCTCCGTTTCTCGTGTAGCCTACATATTGCGTTTTTTTTTTTAATTTGCTTACCGGGCTAAAGGTTAGCATGTTTAAAATACGTAAGTTTGTTTTGTTCATCAAATTTAAGTAGATAACTCATCAGTTGTTTGCATCAGAGCGACAATTTTTGAGATAGTTATTAAAACTGTTTAAAGGTTGTCAAACGTTGTTTCTCGTTGTATATCCTTTAATTCTAGAGTTAAATTGATAAATAACGTGTACGAATTTGTTTTAACGGATTTGTTTTGGTTACTCGACGTCTCCGTTCTCGTGTAGCCTACATATTGCGTTTTTTTTTTTTAATTTGCTTACCGGGCTAAAGGTTAGCATGTTTAAAATACGTAAGTCGTTTTGTTCATCAAATTTAAGTAGATAACTCATCAGTTGTTTGCATCAGAGCGACAATTTTTGAGAATAGTTATTAAAACTGTTTAAAGGTTGTCAAACGTTGTTTCTCGTTGTATATCCTTTAATTCTAGAGTTAAATTGATAAATAACGTGTACGAATTTGTTTAACGCATTTGTTTTGGTTACTCGACGTCTCCGTTCTCGTGTAGCCTACATATTGCGTTTTTTTTTTAAATTTGCTTACCGGGCTAAAGGTTAGCATGTTTAAAATACGTAAGTCGTTTTGTTCATCAAATTTAAGTAGATAACTCATCAGTTGTTTGCATCAGAGCGATAATTTTTGAGATAGTTATTAAAACTGTTTAAAGGTTGTCAAACGTTTTTTCTCGTTGTATATCCTTTAATACTAGAGTTAAATTGATAAATAACGTGTACGAATTTGTTTAACGCATTTGTTTTGGTTACTCGACGTCTCCGTTCTCGTGTAGCCTACATATTGCGTTTTTTTTTTTTAATTTGCTTACCGGGCTAAAGGTTAGCATGTTTAAAATACGTAAGTCGTTTTGTTCAACAAATTTAAGTAGATAACTCATCAGTTGTTTGCATCAGAGCGATAATTTTTGAGATAGTTATTAAAACTGTTTAAAGGTTGTCAAACGTTGTTTCTCGTTGTATATCCTTTAATTCTAGAGTTAGATTGATAAATAACGTGTACGAATTTGTTTAACGCATTTGTTTTGGTTACTCGACGTCTCCGTTCTCGTGTAGTCTACATATTGCGTTTTTTTTTTTTGATTTGCTTACCGGGCTAAAGGTTAGCATGTTTAAAATACGTAAGTCGTTTTGTTCATCAAATTTAAGTAGATAACTCATCAGTTGTTTGCATCAGAGCGACAATTTTTGAGATAGTTATTAAAACTGTTTAAAGGTTGTCAAACGTTGTTTCTCGTTGTATATCCTTTAATTCTAGAGTTAAATTGATAAATAACGTGTACGAATTTGTTTAACGCATTTGTTTTGGTTACTCGACGTCTCCGTTCTCGTGTAGCCTACATATTGCGTTTTTTTTTTAATTTGCTTACCGGGCTAAAGGTTAGCATGTTTAAAATACGTAAGTCGTTTTGTTCAACAAATTTGAGTAGATAACTCAGCAGTTGTTTGCATCAGAGCGACAATTTTTGAGATAGTTATTAAAACTGTTTAAAGGTTGTCAAACGTGGTTTCTCGTTGTATATCCTTTAATTCTAGAGTTAAATTGATAAATAACGTGTACGAATTTGTTTAACGCATTTGTTTTGGTTACTCGACGTCTCCGTTCTCGTGTAGCCTACATATTGCGTTTTTTTTTTTAATTTGCTTACCGGGCTAAAGGTTAGCATGTTTAAAATACGTAAGTCGTTTTGTTCATCAAATTTAAGTAGATAACTCATCAGTTGTTTGCATCAGAGCGACAATTTTTGAGATAGTTATTAAAACTGTTTAAAGGTTGTCAAACGTTGTTTCTCGTTGTATATCCTTTAATTCTAGAGTTAAATTGATAAATAAGGTGTACGAATTTGTTTAACGCATTTGTTTTGGTTACTCGACGTATCCGTTCTCGTGTAGCCTACATATTGCGTTTTTTTTTAATTTGCTTACCGGGCTAAAGGTTAGCATGTTTAAAATACGTAAGTCGTTTTGTGCAACAAACTAAGTAGATAACTCATCAGTAGTTTGCATCAGAGCGACAATTTTTGAGATAGTTATTAAAACTGTTTAAAGGTTGTCAAACGTTGTTTCTCGTTGTATATCCTTTAATTCTAGAGTTAAATTGATAAATAACGTGTACGAATTTGTTTAACGCATTTGTTTTGGTTACTCGACGTCTCCGTTCTCGTGTAGCCTACATATTGCGTTTTTTTTTTTAATTTGCTTACCGGGCTAAAGGTTAGCATGTTTAAAATACGTAAGTCGTTTTGTTCAACAAATTTAAGTAGATAACTCATCAGTTGTTTGCATCAGAGCGACAATTTTTGAGATAGTTATTAAAACTGTTTAAAGGTTGTCAAACGTTGTTTCTCGTTGTATATCCTTTAATTCTAGAGTTAAATTGATAAATAACGTGTACGAATTTGTTTAACGCATTTGTTTTGGTTACTCGACGTCTCCGTTCTCGTGTAGCCTACATATTGCGTTTTTTTTTTAATTTGCTTACCGGGCTAAAGGTTAGCATGTTTAAAATACGTAAGTCGTTTGGTTCATCAAATTTAAGTAGATCACTCATCAGTTGTTTGCATCAGAGCGACAATTTTTGAGATAGTTATTAAAACTGTTTAAAGGTTGTCAAACGTTGTTTCTCGTTGTATATCCTTTAATTCTAGAGTTAAATTGATAAATAACGTGTACGAATTTGTTTAACGCATTTGTTTTGGTTACTCGACGTCTCCGTTCTCGTGTAGCCTACATATTGCGTTTTTTTTTTAATTTGCTTACCGGGCTAAAGGTTAGCATGTTTAAAATACGTAAGTCGTTTTGTTCATCAAATTTAAGTAGATAACTCATCAGTTGTTTGCATCAGAGCGACAATTTTTGAGATAGTTATTAAAACTGTTTAAAGGTTGTCAAACGTTGTTTCTCGTTGTATATCCTTTAATTCTAGAGTTAAATTGATAAATAACGTGTACGAATTTGTTTAACGCATTTGTTTTGGTTACTCGACGTCTCCGTTCTTGTGTAGCCTACATATTGCGTTTTTTTTTTAATTTGCTTGCCGGGCTAAAGGTTAGCATGTTTAAAATACGTAAGTCGTTTTGTTCATCAAATTTAAGTAGATAACTCATCAGTTGTTTGCATCAGAGCGACAATTTTTGAGATAGTTATTAAAACTGTTTAAAGGTTGTCAAACGTTGTTTCTCGTTGTATATCCTTTAATTCTAGAGTTAAATTGATAAATAACGTGTACGAATTTGTTTAACGCATTTGTTTTGGTTACTCGACGTCTCCGTTCTCGTGTAGCCTATATATTGCGTTTTTTTTTTAATTTGCTTACCGGGCTAAAGGTTAGCATGTTTAAAATACGTAAGTTGGTTTGTTCATCAAATTTAAGTAGATAACTCATCAGTTGTTTGCATCAGAGCGACAATTTTTGAGATAGTTATTAAAACTGTTTAAAGGTTGTCAAACGTTGTTTCTCGTTGTATATCCTTTAATTCTAGAGTTAAATTGATAAATAACGTGTACGAATTTGTTTAACGGATTTGTTTTGGTTACTCGACGTCTCCGTTCTCGTGTAGCCTACATATTGCGTTTTTTTTTTTAATTTGCTTACCGGGCTAAAGGTTGGCATGTTTAAAATACGTAAGTCGTTTTGTTCATCAAATTTAAGTAGATAACTCATCAGTTGTTTGCATCAGAGCGACAATTTTTGAGATAGTTATTAAAACTGTTTAAAGGTTGTCAAACGTTGTTTCTCGTTGTATATCCTTTAATTCTAGAGTTAAATTGATAAATAACGTGTACGAATTTGTTTAACGCATTTGTTTTGGTTACTCGACGTCTCCGTTCTCGTGTAGCCTACATATTGCGTTTTTTTTTTTAATTTGCTTGCCGGGCTAAAGGTTAGCATGTTTAAAATACGTAAGTCGTTTTGTTCATCAAATTTAAGTAGATAACTCATCAGTTGTTTGCATCAGAGCGACAATTTTTGAGATAGTTATTAAAACTGTTTAAAGGTTGTCAAACGTTGTTTCTCGTTGTATATCCTTTAATTCTAGAGTTAAATTGATAAATAACGTGTACGAATTTGTTTAACGCATTTGTTTTGGTTACTCGACGTCTCCGTTCTCGTGTAGCCTATATATTGCGTTTTTTTTTTAATTTGCTTACCGGGCTAAAGGTTAGCATGTTTAAAATACGTAAGTTGGTTTGTTCATCAAATTTAAGTAGATAACTCATCAGTTGTTTGCATCAGAGCGACAATTTTTGAGATAGTTATTAAAACTGTTTAAAAGTTGTCAAACGTTGTTTCTCGTTGTATATCCTTTAATTCTAGAGTTAAATTGATAAATAACGTGTACGAATTTGTTTAACGGATTTGTTTTGGTTACTCGACGTCTCCGTTCTCGTGTAGCCTACATATTGCGTTTTTTTTTTTTAATTTGCTTACCGGGCTAAAGGTTGGCATGTTTAAAATACGTAAGTCGTTTTGTTCATCAAATTTAAGTAGATAACTCATCAGTTGTTTGCATCAGAGCGACAATTTTTGAGATAGTTATTAAAACTGTTTAAAGGTTGTCAAACGTTGTTTCTCGTTGTATATCCTTTAATTCTAGAGTTAAATTGATAAATAACGTGTACGAATTTGTTTAACGCATTTGTTTTGGTTACTCGACGTCTCCGTTCTCGTGTAGCCTACATATTGCGTTTTTTTTTTTAATTTGCTTGCCGGGCTAAAGGTTAGCATGTTTAAAATACGTAAGTCGTTTTGTTCATCAAATTTAAGTAGATAACTCATCAGTTGTTTGCATCAGAGCGACAATTTTTGAGATAGTTATTAAAACTGTTTAAAGGTTGTCAAACGTTGTTTCTCGTTGTATATCCTTTAATTCTAGAGTTAAATTGATAAATAACGTGTACGAATTTGTTTAACGCATTTGTTTTGGTTACTCGACGTCTCCGTTCTCGTGTAGCCTATATATTGCGTTTTTTTTTTAATTTGCTTACCGGGCTAAAGGTTAGCATGTTTAAAATACGTAAGTTGGTTTGTTCATCAAATTTAAGTAGATAACTCATCAGTTGTTTGCATCAGAGCGACAATTTTTGAGATAGTTATTAAAACTGTTTAAAAGTTGTCAAACGTTGTTTCTCGTTGTATATCCTTTAATTCTAGAGTTAAATTGATAAATAACGTGTACGAATTTGTTTAACGGATTTGTTTTGGTTACTCGACGTCTCCGTTCTCGTGTAGCCTACATATTGCGTTTTTTTTTTTAATTTGCTTACCGGGCTAAAGGTTGGCATGTTTAAAATACGTAAGTCGTTTTGTTCATCAAATTTAAGTAGATAACTCATCAGTTGTTTGCATCAGAGCGACAATTTTTGAGATAGTTATTAAAACTGTTTAAAGGTTGTCAAACGTTGTTTCTCTTTGTATATCCTTTAATTCTAGAGTTAAATTGATAAATAACGTGTACGAATTTGTTTAACGCATTTGTTTTGGTTACTCGACGTCTCCGTTCTCGTGTAGCCTACATATTGCGTTTTTTTTTAATTTGCTTACCGGGCTAAAGGTTAGCATGTTTAAAATACGTAAGTCGTTTTGTTCATCAAATTTAAGTAGATAACTCATCAGTTGTTTGCATCAGAGCGACAATTTTTGAGATAGTTATTAAAACTGTTTAAAGGTTGTCAAACGTTGTTTCTCGTTGTATATCCTTTAATTCTAGAGTTAAATTGATAAATAACGTGTACGAATTTGTTTAACGCATTTGTTTTGGTTACTCGACGTCTCCGTTCTCGTGTAGCCTACATATTGCGTTTTTTTTTTAATTTGCTTACCGGGCTAAAGGTTAGCATGTTTAAAATACGTAAGTCGTTTGGTTCATCAAATTTAAGTAGATCACTCATCAGTTGTTTGCATCAGAGCGACAATTTTTGAGATAGTTATTAAAACTGTTTAAAGGTTGTCAAACGTTGTTTCTCGTTGTATATCCTTTAATTCTAGAGTTAAATTGATAAATAACGTGTACGAATTTGCTTAACGCATTTGTTTTGGTTACTCGACGTCTCCGTTCTCGTGTAGCCTACATATTGCGTTTTTTTTTAATTTGCTTACCGGGCTAAAGGTTAGCATGTTTAAAATACGTAAGTCGTTTTGTTCATCAAATTTAAGTAGATAACTCATCAGTTGTTTGCATTAGAGCAACAATTTTTGAGATAGTTATTAAAACTGTTTAAAGGTTGTCAAACGTTGTTTCTCGTTGTATATCCTTTAATTCTAGAGTTAAATTGATAAATAACGTGTACGAATTTGTTTAACGCATTTGTTTTGGTTACTCGACGTCTCCGTTCTCGTGTAGCCTACATATTGCGTTTTTTTTTTAATTTGCTTGCCGGGCTAAAGGTTAGCATGTTTAAAATACGTAAGTCGTTTTGTTCATCAAATTTAAGTAGATAACTCATCAGTTGTTTGCATCAGAGCAACAATTTTTGAGATAGTTATTAAAACTGTTTAAAGGTTGTCAAACGTTGTTTCTCGTTGTATATGCTTTAATTCTAGAGTTAAATTGATAAATAATGTGTACGAATTTGTTTAACGCATTTGTTTTGGTTACTCGACGTCTCCGTTCTCGTGTAGCCTACATATTGCGTTTTTTTTTTAATTTGCTTACCGGGCTAAAGGTTAGCATGTTTAAAATACGTAAGTTGTTTTGTTCATCAAATTTAAGTAGATAACTCATCAGTTGTTTGCATCAGAGCGACAATTTTTGAGATAGTTATTAAAACTGTTTAAAGGTTGTCAAACGTTGTTTCTCGTTGTATATCCTTTAATTCTAGAGTTAAATTGATAAATAACGTGTACGAATTTGTTTAACGGATTTGTTTTGGTTACTCGACGTCTCCGTTCTCGTGTAGCCTACATATTGCGTTTTTTTTTTTAATTTGCTTACCGGGCTAAAGGTTAGCATGTTTAAAATACGTAAGTCGTTTTGTTCATCAAATTTAAGTAGATAACTCATCAGTTGTTTGCATCAGAGCGACAATTTTTGAGATAGTTATTAAAACTGTTTAAAGGTTGTCAAACGTTGTTTCTCGTTGTATATCCTTTAATTCTAGAGTTAAATTGATAAATAACGTGTACGAATTTGTTTAACGCATTTGTTTTGGTTACTCGACGTCTCCGTTCTCGTGTAGCCTACATATTGCGTTTTTTTTTTAAATTTGCTTACCGGGCTAAAGGTTAGCATGTTTAAAATACGTAAGTCGTTTTGTTCATCAAATTTAAGTAGATAACTCATCAGTTGTTTGCATCAGAGCGATAATTTTTGAGATAGTTATTAAAACTGTTTAAAGGTTGTCAAACGTTTTTTCTCGTTGTATATCCTTTAATACTAGAGTTAAATTGATAAATAACGTGTACGAATTTGTTTAACGCATTTGTTTTGGTTACTCGACGTCTCCGTTCTCGTGTAGCCTACATATTGCGTTTTTTTTTTTAATTTGCTTACCGGGCTAAAGGTTAGCATGTTTAAAATACGTAAGTCGTTTTGTTCAACAAATTTAAGTAGATAACTCATCAGTTGTTTGCATCAGAGCGATAATTTTTGAGATAGTTATTAAAACTGTTTAAAGGTTGTCAAACGTTGTTTCTCGTTGTATATCCTTTAATTCTAGAGTTAGATTGATAAATAACGTGTACGAATTTGTTTAACGCATTTGTTTTGGTTACTCGACGTCTCCGTTCTCGTGTAGCCTACATATTGCGTTTTTTTTTTTTGATTTGCTTACCGGGCTAAAGGTTAGCATGTTTAAAATACGTAAGTTGTTTTGTTCATCAAATTTAAGTAGATAACTCATCAGTTGTTTGCATCAGAGCGACAATTTTTGAGATAGTTATTAAAACTGTTTAAAGGTTGTCAAATGTTGTTTCTCGTTGTATATCCTTTAATTCTAGAGTTAAATTGATAAATAACGTGTACGAATTTGTTTAACGCATTTGTTTTGGTTACTCGACGTCTCCGTTCTCGTGTAGCCTACATATTGCGTTTTTTTTTTAATTTGCTTACCGGGCTAAAGGTTAGCATGTTTAAAATACGTAAGTCGTTTTGTTCAACAAATTTGAGTAGATAACTGAGCAGTTGTTTGCATCAGAGCGACAATTTTTGAGATAGTTATTAAAACTGTTTAAAGGTTGTCAAACGTGGTTTCTCGTTGTATATCCTTTAATTCTAGAGTTAAATTGATAAATAACGTGTACGAATTTGTTTAACGCATTTTTTTTGGTTACTCGACGTCTCCGTTCTCGTGTAGCCTACATATTGCGTTTTTTTTTAATTTGCTTACCGGGCTAAAGGTTAGCATGTTTAAAATACGTAAGTCGTTTTGTTCATCAAATTTAAGTAGATAACTCATCAGTTGTTTGCATCAGAGCGACAATTTTTGAGATAGTTATTAAAACTGTTTAAAGGTTGTCAAACGTTGTTTCTCGTTGTATATCCTTTAATTCTAGAGTTAAATTGATAAATAACGTGTACGAATTTGTTTAACGCATTTGTTTTGGTTACTCGACGTCTCCGTTCTCGTGTAGCCTACATATTGCGTTTTTTTTTTAATTTGCTTACCGGGCTAAAGGTTAGCATGTTTAAAATACGTAAGTCGTTTTGTGCAACAAATTAAGTAGATAACTCATCAGTAGTTTGCATCAGAGCGACAATTTTTGAGATAGTTATTAAAACTGTTTAAAGGTTGTCAAACGTTGTTTCTCGTTGTATATCCTTTAATTCTAGAGTTAAATTGATAAATAACGTGTACGAATTTGTTTAACGCATTTGTTTTGGTTACTCGACGTCTCCGTTCTCGTGTAGCCTACATATTGCGTTTTTTTTTTTAATTTGCTTACCGGGATAAAGGTTAGCATGTTTAAAATACGTAAGTCGTTTTGTTCAACAAATTTAAGTATATAACTCATCAGTTGTTTGCATCAGAGCGACAATTTTTGAGATAGTTATTAAAACTGTTTAAAGGTTGTCAAACGTTGTTTCTCGTTGTATATCCTTTAATTCTAGAGTTAAATTGATAAATAACGTGTACGAATTTGTTTAACGCATTTGTTTTGGTTACTCGACGTCTCCGTTCTCGTGTAGCCTACATATTGCGGTTTTTTTTTTAATTTGCTTACCGGGCTAAAGGTTAGCATGTTTAAAATACGTAAGTCGTTTTGTTCAACAAATTTAAGTAGATAACTCATCAGTTGTTTGCATCAGAGCGACAATTTTTGAGATAGTTATTAAAACTGTTTAAAGGTTGTCAAACGTTGTTTCTCGTTGTATATCCTTTAATTCTAGAGTTAAATTGATGAATAACGTGTACGAATTTGTTTAACGCATTTGTTTTGGTTACTCGACGTCTCTGTTCTCGTGTAGCCTACATATTGCGTTTTTTTTTTAATTTGCTTACCGGGCTAAAGGTTAGCATGTTTAAAATACGTAAGTCGTTTTGTTCATCAAATTTAAGTAGATAACTCATCAGTTGTTTGCATCAGAGCGACAATTTTTGAGATATTTATTAAAACTGTTTAAAGGTTGTCAAACGTTGTTACTCGTTGTATATCCTTTAATTCTAGAGTTAAATTGATAAATAACGTGTACGAATTTGTTTAACGCATTTGTTTTGGTTACTCGACGTCTCCGTTCTCGTGTAGCCCACATATTGCGTTTTTTTTTTAATTTGCTTACCGGGCTAAAGGTTAGCATGCTTAAAATACGTAAGTCGTTTTGTTCATCAAATTTAAGTAGATAACTCATCAGTTGTTTGCATCAGAGCGATAATTTTTGAGATAGTTATTAAAACTGTTTAAAGGTTGTCAAACGTTGTTTCTCGTTGTATATCCTTTAATTCTAGAGTTAAATTGATAAATAACGTGTACGAATTTGTTTAACGCATTTGTTTTGGTTACTCGACGTCTCCGTTCTCGTGTAGCCTACATATTGCGTTTTTTTTTAATTTGCTTACCGAGCTAAAGGTTAGCATGTTTAAAATACGTAAGTCGTTTTGTTCATCAAATTTAAGTAGATAACTCATCAGTTGTTTGCATCAGAGCGACAATTTTTGAGATAGTTATTAAAACTGTTTAAAGGTTGTCAAACGTTGTTTCTCGTTGTATATGCTTTAATTCTAGAATTAAATTGATAAATAACGTGTACGAATTTGTTTAACGCATTTGTTTTGGTTACTCGACGTCTCCGTTCTCGTGTAGCCTACATATTGCGTTTTTTTTTTAATTTGCTTACCGGGCTAAAGGTTAGCATGTTTAAAATACGTAAGTCGTTTTGTTCATCAAATTTAAGTAGATAACTCATCAGTTGTTTGCATCAGAGCGATAATTTTTGAGATAGTTATTAAAACTGTTTAAAGGTTGTCAAACGTTGTTTCTCGTTGTATATCCTTTAATTCTAGAGTTAAATTGATAAATAACGTGTACGAATTTGTTTAACGCATTTGTTTTGGTTACTCGACGTCTCCGTTCTCGTGTAGCCTACATATTGCGTTTTTTTTTTAATTTGCTTACCGGGCTAAAGGTTAGCATGCTTAAAATACGTAAGTCGTTTTGTTCAACAAATTTAAGTAGATAACTCATCAATTGTTTGCATCAGAGCGACAATTTTTGAGATAGTTATTAAAACTGTTTAAAGGTTGTCAAACGTTGTTTCTCGTGGTATATCCTTTAATTCTAGAGTTAAATTGATAAATAACGTGTACGAATTTGTTTAGCGCATTTGTTTTGATTACTCGACGTCTCCGTTCTCGTGTAGCCTACATATTGCGTTTTTTTTTAATTTGCTTACCGGGCTAAAGGTTAGCATGCTTAAAATACGTAAGTCGTTTTGTTCATCAAATTTAAGTAGATAACTCATCAGTTGTTTGCATCAGAGCGACGATTTTTGAGATAGTTATTAAAACTGTTTAAAGGTTGTCAAACGTTGTTTCTCGTTGTATATCCTTTAATTCTAGAGTTAAATTGATAAATAACGTGTACGAATTTGTTTAACGCATTTGTTTTGGTTACTCGACGTCTCCGTTCTCGTGTAGCCTACATATTGCGTTTTTTTTTTAATTTGCTTACCGGGCTAAAGGTTAGCATGTTTAAAATACGTAAGTCGTTTTGTTCAACAAATTTGAGTAGATAACGCAGCAGTTGTTTGCATCAGAGCGACAATTTTTGAGATAGTTATTAAAACTGTTTAAAGGTTGTCAAACGTTGTTTCTCGTATCCTTTAATTCTAGAGTTAAATTGATAAATAACGTGTACGAATTTGTTTAACGCATTGGTTTTGGTTACTCGACGTCTCCGTTCTCGTGTAGCCTACATATTGCGTTTTTTTTTAATTTGTTTACCGGGCTAAAGGTTAGCATGTTTAAAATACGTAAGTCGTTTTGTTCATCAAATTTAAGTAGATAACTGATCAGTTGTTTGCATCAGAGCGACAATTTTTGAGATAGTTATTAAAACTGTTTAAAGGTTGTCAAACGTTGTTTCTCGTTGTATATCCTTTAATTCTAGAGTTAAATTGATAAATAACGTGTACGAATTTGTTTAACATATTTGTTTTGGTTACTCGACGTCTCCGTTCTCGTGTAGCCTACATATTGCGTTTTTTTTTTAATTTGCTTACCGGGCTAAAGGTTAGCATGTTTAAAATACGTAAGTCGTTTTGTTCAACAAATTTAAGTAGATAACTCATCAGTTGTTTGCATCAGAGCGACAATTTTTTAGATAGTTACTAAAACTGTTTAAAGGTTGTCAAACGTTGTTTCTCGTTGTATATCCTTTAATTCTAGAGTTAAATTGATAAATAACGTGTACGAATTTGTTTAACGCATTTGTTTTGGTTACTCGACGTCTCCGTTCTCGTGTAGCCTACCTATTGCGTTTTTTTTTAAATTTGCTTACCGGGCTAAAGGTTAGCATGTTTAAAATACGTAAGTCGTTTTGTTAATCAAATTTAAGTAGATAACTCATCAGTTGTTTGCATCAGAGCGACAATTTTTGAGATAGTTATTAAAACTGTTTAAAGGTTGTCAAACGTTGTTTCTCGTTGTATATCCTTTAATTCTAGGGTTAAATTGATAAATAACGTGTACGAATTTGGTTAACGCATTTGTTTTGGTTACTCGACGTCTCCGTTCTCGTGTAGCCTACATATTGCGTTTTTTTTTTATTTGCTTACCGGGCTAAAGGTTAGCATGTTTAAAATACGTAAGTCGTTTTGTTCATCAAATTTAAGTAGATAACTCATCAGTTGTTTGCATCAGAGCGATAATTTTTGAGATAGTTATTAAAACTGTTTAAAGGTTGTCAAAAGTTGTTTCTCGTTGTATATCCTTTAATTCTAGAGTTAAATTGATAAATAACGTGTACGAATTTGTTTAACGCATTTGTTTTGGTTACTCGGCGTCTCCGTTCTCGTGTAGCCTACATATTGCGTTTTTTTTTTAATTTGCTTACCGGGCTAAAGGTTAGCATGTTTAAAATACGTAAGTCGTTTTGTTCAACAAATTTGAGTAGATAACTCAGCAGTTGTTTGCATCAGAGCGACAATTTTTGAGATAGTTATTAAAACTGTTTAAAGGTTGTCAAACGTTGTTTCTCGTTGTATATCCTTTAATTCTAGAGTTAAATTGATAAATAACGTGTACGAATTTGTTTAACGCATTTTTTTTGGTTACTCGACGTCTCCGTTCTCGTGTAGCCTACATATTGCGTTTTTTTTTTTTTAATTTGCTTACCGGGCTAAAGGTTAGCATGTTTAAAATACGTAAGTCGTTTTGTTCAACAAATTTGAGTAGATAACTCAGCAGTTGTTTGCATCAGAGCGACAATTTTTGAGATAGTTATTAAAACTGTTTAAAGGTTGTCAAACGTTGTTTCTCGTTGTATATCCTTTAATTCTAGAGTTAAATTGATAAATAACGTGTACGAATTTGTTTAACGCATTTGTTTTGGTTACTCGACGTCTCCGTTCTCGTGTAGCCTACATATTGCGTTTTTTTTTAATTTGCTTACCGGGCTAAAGGTTAGCATGTTTAAAATACGTAAGTCGTTTTGTTCATCAAATTTAAGTAGATAACTCATCAGTTGTTTGCATCAGAGCGACAATTTTTGAGATAGTTATTAAAACTGTTTAAAGGTTGTCAAACGTTGTTTCTCGTTGTATATCCTTTAATTCTAGAGTTAAATTGATAAATAACGTGTACGAATTTGTTTAACGCATTTGTTTTGGTTACTCGACGTCTCCGTTCTCGTGTAGCCTACATATTGCGTTTTTTTTTTTAATTTGCTTACCGGGCTAAAGGTTAGCATGTTTAAAATACGTAAGTCGTTTTGTTCAACAAATTTGAGTAGATAACTCAGCAGTTGTTTGCATCAGAGCGACAATTTTTGAGATAGTTATTAAAACTGTTTAAAGGTTGTCAAACGTTGTTTCTCGTTGTATATCCTTTAATTCTAGAGTTAAATTGATAAATAACGTGTACGAATTTGTTTAACGCATTTGTTTTGGTTACTCGACGTCTCCGTTCTCGTGTAGCCTACATATTGCGTTTTTTTTTTAATTTGCTTACCGGGCTAAAGGTTAGCATGGTTAAAATACGTAAGTCGTTTTGTTCAACAAATTTGAGTAGATAACTCATCAGTTGTTTGCATCAGAGCGACAATTTTTGAGATAGTTATTAAAACTGTTTAAAGGTTGTCAAACGTTGTTTCTCGTTGTATATCCTTTAATTCTAGAGTTAAATTGATAAATAACGTGTACGAATTTGTTTAACGCATTTGTTTTGGTTACTCGACGTCTCCGTTCTCGGGTAGCCTACATATTGCGTTTTTTTTTTAATTTGCTTACCGGGCTAAAGGTTAGCAGGTTTAAAATACGTAAGTCGTTTTGTTCATCAAATTTAAGTAGATAACTCATCAGTTGTTTGCATCAGAGCGACAATTTTTGAGATAGTTATTAAAACTGTTTAAAGGTTGTCAAACGTTGTTTCTCGTTGTATATCCTTTAATTCTAGAGTTAAATTGATAAATAACGTGTACGAATTTGTTTAACGCATTTGTTTTGGTTACTCGACGTCTCCGTTCTCGTGTAGCCTACATATTGCGTTTTTTTCTTAATTTGCTTACCGGGCTAAAGGTTAGCATGTTTAAAATACGCAAGTCGTTTTGTTCAACAAATTTGAGTAGATAACTCAGCAGTTGTTTGCATCAGAGCGACAATTTTTGAGATAGTTATTAAAACTGTTTAAAGGTTGTCAAACGTTGTTTCTCGTTGTATATCCTTTAATTCTAGAGTTAAATTGATAAATAACGTGTACGAATTTGTTTAACGCATTTGTTTTGGTTACTCGACGTCTCCGTTCTCGTGTAGCCTACATATTGCGTTTTTTTTTTAATTTGCTTACCGGGCTAAAGGTTAGCATGTTAAAAATACGTAGGTCGTTTTGTTCATCAAATTTAAGTAGATAACTCATCAGTTGTTTGCATCAGAGCGACAATTTTTGAGATAGTTATTAAAACTGTTTAAAGGTTGTCAAACGTTGTTTCTCGTTGTATATCCTTTAATTCTAGAGTTAAATTGATAAATAACGTGTACGAATTTGTTTAACGCATTTGTTTTGGTTACTCGACGTCTCCGTTCTCGTGTAGCCTACATATTGCGTTTTTTTTTTAATTTGCTTACCGGGCTAAAGGTTAGCATGTTTAAAATACGTAAGTCGTTTTGTTCATCAAATTTAAGTAGATAACTCATCAGTTGTTTGCATCAGAGCGACAATTTTTGAGATAGTTATTAAAACGGTTTAAAGGTTGTCAAACGTTGTTTCTCGTTGTATATCCTTTAATTCTAGAGTTAAATTGATAAATAACGTGTACGAATTTGTTTAACGTATCTGTTTTGGTTACTCGACGTCTCCGTTCTCGTGTAGCCTACATATTGCGTTTTTTTTTAATTTGCTTACCGGGCTAAAGGTTAGCATGCTTAAAATACGTAAGTCGTTTTGTTCATCAAATTTAAGTAGATAACTCATCAGTTGTTTGCATCAGAGCGATAATTTTTGAGATAGTTATTAAAACTGTTTAAAGGTTGTCAAACGTTGTTTCTCGTTGTATATCCTTTAATTCTAGAGTTAAATTGATAAATAACGTGTACGAATTTGTTTAACGCATTTGTTTTGGTTACTCGACGTCTCCGTTCTCGGGTAGCCTACATATTGCGTTTTTTTTTAAATTTGCTTACCGGGCTAAAGGTTAGCAGGTTTAAAATACGTAAGTCGTTTTGTTCATCAAATTTAAGTAGATAACTCATCAGTTGTTTGCATCAGAGCGACAATTTTTGAGATAGTTATTAAAACTGTTTAAAGGTTGTCAAACGTTGTTTCTCGTTGTATATCCTTTAATTCTAGAGTTAAATTGATAAATAACGTGTACGAATTTGTTTAACGCATTTGTTTTGGTTACTCGACGTCTCCGTTCTCGTGTAGCCTACATATTGCGTTTTTTTCTTAATTTGCTTACCGGGCTAAAGGTTAGCATGTTTAAAATACGCAAGTCGTTTTGTTCAACAAATTTGAGTAGATAACTCAGCAGTTGTTTGCATCAGAGCTACAATTTTTGAGATAGTTATTAAAACTGTTTAAAGGTTGTCAAACGTTGTTTCTCGTTGTATATCCTTTAATTCTAGAGTTAAATTGATAAATAACGTGTACGAATTTGTTTAACGCATTTGTTTTGGTTACTCGACGTCTCCGTTCTCGTGTAGCCTACATATTGCGTTTTTTTTTTAATTTGCTTACCGGGCTAAAGGTTAGCATGTTTAAAATACGTAAGTCGTTTTGTTCATCAAATTTAAGTAGATAACTCATCAGTTGTTTGCATCAGAGCGACAATTTTTGAGATAGTTATTAAAACTGTTTAAAGGTTGTCAAACGTTGTTTCTCGTTGTATATCCTTTAATTCTAGAGTTAAATTGATAAATAACGTGTACGAATTTGTTTAACGTATCTGTTTTGGTTACTCGACGTCTCCGTTCTCGTGTAGCCTACATATTGCGTCTTTTTTTTAATTTGCTTACCGGGCTAAAGGTTAGCATGTCTAAAATACGTAAGTCGTTTTGTTCAACAAATTTAAGTAGATAACTCATCAGTTGTTTGCATCAGAGCGACAATTTTTTAGATAGTTATTAAAACTGTTTAAAGGTTGTCAAACGTTGTTTCTCGTTGTATATCCTTTAATTCTAGAGTTAAATTGATAAATAACGTGTACGAATTTGTTTAACGCATTTGTTTTGGTTACTCGACGTCTCCGTTCTCGTGTAGCCTACATATTGCGTTTTTTTTTTTAATTTGCTTACCGGGCTAAAGGTTAGCATGTTTAAAATACGTAAGTCGTTTTGTTCATCAAATTTAAGTAGATAACTCATCAGTTGTTTGCATCAGAGCGACAATTTTTGAGATAGTTATTAAAACTGTTTAAAGGTTGTCAAACGTTGTTTCTCGTTGTATATCCTTTAATTCTAGAGTTAAATTGATAAATAACGTGTACGAATTTGTTTAACGCATTTGTTTTGGTTACTCGACGTCTCTGTTCTCGTGTAGCCTACATATTGCGTTTTTTTTTTTTAATTTGCTTACCGGGCTAAAGGTTTGCATGTTTAAAATACGTAAGTCGTTTTGTTCATCAAATTTAAGTAGATAACTCATCAGTTGTTTGCATCAGAGCGACAATTTTTGAGATAGTTATTAAAACTGATTAAAGGTTGTCAAACGTTGTTTCTCGTTGTATATCCTTTAATTCTAGAGTGAAATTGATAAATAACGTGTACGAATTTGTTTAACGCATTTGTTTTGGTTACTCGACGTCTCCGTTCTCGTGTAGCCTACATATTGCGTTTTTTTTTTTTAATTTGCTTACCGGGCTAAAGGTTAGCATGTTTAAAATACATAAGTCGTTTTGTTCAACAAACTTGAGTAGATAACTCAGCAGTTGTTTGCATCAGAGCGACAATTTTTGAGATAGTTATTAAAACTGTTTAAAGGTTGTCAAACGTTGGTTCTCGTTGTATATCCTTTAATTCTAGAGTTAAATTGATAAATAACGTGTACGAATTTGTTTAACGCATTTGTTTTGGTTACTCGACGTCTCCGTTCTCGTGTAGCCTACATATTGCGTTTTTTTTTAATTTGCTTACCGGGCTAAAGGTTAGCATGTTTAAAATACGTTAGTCGTTTTGTTCATCAAATTTAAGTAGATAACTCATCAGTTGTTTGCATCAGAGCGACAATTTTTGAGATAGATATTAAAACTGTTTAAAGGTTGTCAAACGTTGTTTCTCGTTGTATATCCTTTAATTCTAGAGTTATATTGATAAATAACGTGTACGAATTTGTTTAACGCATTTGTTTTGGTTACTCGACGTCTCCGTTCTCGTGTAGCCTACATATTGCGTTTTTTTTTTAATTTGCTTACCGGGCTAAAGGTTAGCATGTTTAAAATACGTAAGTCGTTTTGTTCATCAAATTTAAGTAGATAACTCATCAGTTGTTTGCATCAGAGCGACAATTTTTGAGATAGTTATTAAAACTGTTTAAAGGTTGTCAAACGTTGTTTCTCGTTGTATATCCTTTAATTCTAGAGTTAAATTGATAAATAACGTGTACGAATTTGTTTAACGCATTTGTTTTGGTTACTCGACGTCTCCGTTCTCGTGTAGCCTACATATTGCGTTTTTTTTTTTAATTTGCTTACCGGGCTAAAGGTTAGCATGTTTAAAATACGTAAGTCGTTTTGTTCAACAAATTTGAGTAGATAACTCAGCAGTTGTTTGCATCAGAGCGACAATTTTTGAGATAGTTATTAAAACTGTTTAAAGGTTGTCAAACGTTGTTTCTCGTTGTATATCCTTTAATTCTAGAGTTAAATTGATAAATAACGTGTACGAATTTGTTTAACGCATTTGTTTTGGTTACTCGACGTCTCCGTTCTCGTGTAGCCTACATATTGCGTTTTTTTTTTTTTAATATGCTTACCGGGCTAAAGTTAGCATGTTTAAAATACGTAAGTCGTTTTGTTCATCAAATTTAAGTAGATAACTCATCAGTTGTTTGCATTAGAGCGACAATTTTTGAGATAGTTATTAAAACTGTTTAAAGGTTGTCAAACGTTGTTTCTCGTTGTATATCCTTTAATTCTAGAGTTATATTGATAAATAACGTGTACGAATTTGTTTAACGCATTTGTTTTGGTTACTCGACGTCTCCGTTCTCGTGTAGCCTACATATTGCGTTTTTTTTTTAATTTGCTTACCGGGCTAAAGGTTAGCATGTTTAAAATACGTAAGTCGTTTTGTTCATCAAATTTAAGTAGATAACTCATCAGTTGTTTGCATCAGAGCGACAATTTTTGAGATAGTTATTAAAACTGTTTAAAGGTTGTCAAACGTTGTTTCTCGTTGTATATCCTTTAATTCTAGAGTTAAATTGATAAATAACGTGTACGAATTTGTTTAACGCATTTGTTTTGGTTACTCGACGTCTCCGTTCTCGTGTAGCCTACATATTGGGTTTTTTTTTTTAATTTGCTTACCGGGCTAAAAGTTAGCATGTTTAAAATACGTAGGTCGTTTTGTTCATCAAATTTAAGTAGATAACTCATCAGTTGTTTGCATCAGAGGGACAATTTTTGAGATAGTTATTAAAACTGTTAAAAGGTTGTCAAACGTTGTTTCTCGTTGTATATCCTTTTATTCTAGAGTTAAATTGATAAATAACGTGTACGAATTTGTTTAACGCATTTGTTTTGGTTACTCGACGTCTCTGTTCTCGTGTAGCCTACATATTGCGTTTTCTTTTTTAATTTGCTTACCGGGCTAAAGGTTAGCATGTTTAAAATACGTAAGTCGTTTTGTTCATAAAATTTAAGTAGATAACTCATCAGTTGTTTGCATCAGAGCGATAATTTTTGAGATAGTTATTAAAACTGTTTAAAGGTTGTCAAACGTTGTTTCTCGTTGTATATCCTTTAATTCTAGAGTTAAATTGATAAATAACGTGTACGAATTTGTTTAACGCATTTGTTTTAGTTACTCGACGTCTCCGTTCTCGTGTAGCCTACATATTGCGTTTTTTTTTTATTTGCTTACCTGGCTAAAGGTTAGCATGTTTAAAATACGTAAGTCGTTTTGTTCAACAAATTTGAGTAGATAACTCATCAGTTGTTTGCATCAGAGCGACAATTTTTGAGATAGTTATTAAAACTGTTTAAAGGTTGTCAAACGTTGTTTCTCGTTGTATATCCTTTAATTCTAGAGTTAAATTGATAAATAACGTGTACGAATTTGTTTAACGCATTTTTTTTGGTTACTCGACGTCTCCGTTCTCGTGTAGCCTACATATTGCGTTTTTTTTTAATTTGCTTACCGGGCTAAAGGTTAGCATGCTTAAAATACGTAAGTCGTTTTGTTCAACAAATTTAAGTAGATAACTCATCAGTTGTTTGCATCAGAGCGATAATTTTTGAGATAGTTATTAAAACTGTTTAAAGGTTGTCATACGTTGTTTCTCGTTGTATATCCTTTAATTCTAGAGTTAAATTGATAAATAACGTGTACGAATTTGATTAACGCATTTGTTTTGGTTACTCGACGTCTCCGTTCTCGTGTAGCCTACATATTGCGTTTTTTTTTTTAATTTGCTAACCGGGCTAAAGGTTAGCATGTTTAAAATACGTAAGTCGTTTTGTTCATCAAATTTAAGTAGATAACTCATCAGTTGTTTGCATCAGAGCGACAATTTTTGAGATAGTTATTAAAACTGTTTAAAGGTTGTCAAACGTTGTTTATCGTTGTATATCCTTTAATTCTAGAGTTAAAATGATAAATAACGTGTACGAATTTGTTTAACGCATTTGTTTTGGTTACTCGACGTCTCCGTTCTCGTGTAGCCTACATATTGCGTTTTTTTTTTAATTTGCTTACCGGGCTAAAGGTTAGCATATTTAAAATACGTAAGTCGTTTTGTTCAACAAATTTGAGTAGATAATTCAGCAGTTGTTTGCATCAGAGCGACAATTTTTGAGATAGTTATTAAAACTGTTTAAAGGTTGTCAAACGTTGTTTCTCGTTGTATATCCTTTAATTCTAGAGTTAAATTGATAAAGAACGTGTACGAATTTGTTTAACGCATTTGTTTTGGTTACTCGACGTCTCCGTTCTCGTGTAGCCTACATATTGCGTTTTTTTTTTAATTTGCTTACCGGGCTAAAGGTTAGCATGTTTAAAATACGTAAGTCGTTCTGTTCATCAAATTTAAGTAGATAACTCATCAGTTGTTTGCATCAGAGCGATAATTTTTGAGATAGTTATTAAAACTGTTTAAAGGTTGTCAAACGTTGTTTCTCGTATCCTTTAATTCTAGAGTTAAATTGATAAATAACGTGTACGAATTTGTTTAACGCATTTGTTTTGGTTACTCGACGTCTCCGTTCTCGTGTAGCCTACATATTGCGTTTTTTTTTTTAATTTGCTTACCGGGCTAAAGGTTAGCATGTTTAAAATACGTAAGTCGTTTTGCTCAACAAATTTGAGTAGATAACTCATCAGTTGTTTGCATCAGAGCGACAATTTTTGAGATAGTTATTAAAACTGTTTAAAGGTTGTCAAACGTTGTTTCTCGTTGTATATCCTTTAATTCTAGAGTTAAATTGATAAATAACGTGTACGAATTTGTTTAACGCATTTGTTTTGGTTACTCGACGTCTCCGTTCTCGTGTAGCCTACATATTGCTTTTTTTTTTTATTTGCTTACCGGGCTAAAGGTTAGCATGTTTAAAATACGTAAGTCGTTTTGTTCATCAAATTTAAGTAGATAACTCATCAGTTGTTTGCATCAGAGCGACAATTTTTGAGATAGTTATTAAAACTGTTTAAAGGTTGCCAAACGTTGTTTCTCGTTGTATATCCTTTAATTCTAGAGTTAAATTGATAAATAACGTGTACGAATTTGTTTAACGCATTTGTTTTGGTTACTCGACGTCTCCGTTCTCGTGTAGCCTACATATTGCGTTTTTTTTTTTTAATTTGCTTACCGGGCTAAAGGTTAGCATGTTTAAAATACGTAAGTCGTTTTGTTCATCAAATTTAAGTAGATAACTCATCAGTTGTTTGCATCAGAGCGATAATTTTTGAGATAGTTATTAAAACTGTTTAAAGGTTGTCAAACGTTGTTTCTCGTTGTATATCCTTTAATTCTAGAGTTAAATTGATAAATAACGTGTACGAATTTGTTTCACGCATTTGTTTTGGTTACTCGACGTCTCCGTTCTCGTGTAGCCTACATATTGCGTTTTTTTTTAATTTGCTTACCGGGCTAAAGGTTAGCATGTATAAAATACGTAAGTCGTTTTGTTCAACAAATTTAAGTAGATAACTCATCAGATGTTTGCATCAGAGCGATAATTTTTGAGATAGTTATTAAAACTGTTTAAAGGTTGTCAAACGTTGTTTCTCGTTGTATATCCTTTAATTCTAGAGTTAAATTGATAAATAACGTGTACGAATTTGTTTAACGCATTTGTTTTGGTTACTCGACGTCTCCGTTCTCGTGTAGCCTACATATTGCGTTTTTTTTTTAATTTGCTTACCGGGCTAAAGGTTAGCATGTTTAAAATACGTAAGTCGTTTTGTTCAACAAATTTGAGTAGATAACTCATCAGTTGTTTGCATCAGAGCGACAATTTTTGAGATAGTTATTAAAACTGTTTAAAGGTTGTCAAACGTTTTTTCTCGTTGTATATCCTTTAATTCTAGAGTTAAATTGATAAATAACGTGTACGAATTTGTTTAACGCATTTGTTTTGGTTACTCGACGTCTCCGTTCTCGTGTAGCCTACATATTGCGTTTTTTTTTAATTTGCTTACCGGGCTAAAGGTTAGCATGCTTAAAATACGTAAGTCGTTTTGTTCAACAAATTTAAGTAGATAACTCATCAGTTGTTTTCATCAGAGCGATAATTTTTGAGATAGTTATTAAAACTGTTTAAAGGTTGTCAAACGTTGTTTCTCGTTGTATATCCTTTAATTCTAGAGTTAAATTGATAAATAACGTGTACGAATTTGTTTAACGCATTTGTTTTGGTTACTCGACGTCTCCGTTCTCGTGTAGCCTACATATTGGGTTTTTTTTTTTAATTTGCTTACCGGGCTAAAAGTTAGCATGTTTAAAATACGTAGGTCGTTTTGTTCATCAAATTTAAGTAGATAACTCATCAGTTGTTTGCATCAGAGGGACAATTTTTGAGATAGTTATTAAAACTGTTAAAAGGTTGTCAAACGTTGTTTCTCGTTGTATATCCTTTTATTCTAGAGTTAAATTGATAAATAACGTGTACGAATTTGTTTAACGCATTTGTTTTGGTTACTCGACGTCTCTGTTCTCGTGTAGCCTACATATTGCGTTTTCTTTTTTAATTTGCTTACCGGGCTAAAGGTTAGCATGTTTAAAATACGTAAGTCGTTTTGTTCATCAAATTTAAGTAGATAACTCATCAGTTGTTTGCATCAGAGCGATAATTTTTGAGATAGTTATTAAAACTGTTTAAAGGTTGTCAAACGTTGTTTCTCGTTGTATATCCTTTAATTCTAGAGTTAAATTGATAAATAACGTGTACGAATTTGTTTAACGCATTTGTTTTAGTTACTCGACGTCTCCGTTCTCGTGTAGCCTACATATTGCGTTTTTTTTTTATTTGCTTACCTGGCTAAAGGTTAGCATGTTTAAAATACGTAAGTCGTTTTGTTCAACAAATTTGAGTAGATAACTCATCAGTTGTTTGCATCAGAGCGACAATTTTTGAGATAGTTATTAAAACTGTTTAAAGGTTGTCAAACGTTGTTTCTCGTTGTATATCCTTTAATTCTAGAGTTAAATTGATAAATAACGTGTACGAATTTGTTTAACGCATTTTTTTTGGTTACTCGACGTCTCCGTTCTCGTGTAGCCTACATATTGCGTTTTTTTTTAATTTGCTTACCGGGCTAAAGGTTAGCATGCTTAAAATACGTAAGTCGTTTTGTTCAACAAATTTAAGTAGATAACTCATCAGTTGTTTGCATCAGAGCGATAATTTTTGAGATAGTTATTAAAACTGTTTAAAGGTTGTCATACGTTGTTTCTCGTTGTATATCCTTTAATTCTAGAGTTAAATTGATAAATAACGTGTACGAATTTGATTAACGCATTTGTTTTGGTTACTCGACGTCTCCGTTCTCGTGTAGCCTACATATTGCGTTTTTTTTTTTAATTTGCTAACCGGGCTAAAGGTTAGCATGTTTAAAATACGTAAGTCGTTTTGTTCATCAAATTTAAGTAGATAACTCATCAGTTGTTTGCATCAGAGCGACAATTTTTGAGATAGTTATTAAAACTGTTTAAAGGTTGTCAAACGTTGTTTATCGTTGTATATCCTTTAATTCTAGAGTTAAAATGATAAATAACGTGTACGAATTTGTTTAACGCATTTGTTTTGGTTACTCGACGTCTCCGTTCTCGTGTAGCCTACATATTGCGTTTTTTTTTTAATTTGCTTACCGGGCTAAAGGTTAGCATATTTAAAATACGTAAGTCGTTTTGTTCAACAAATTTGAGTAGATAATTCAGCAGTTGTTTGCATCAGAGCGACAATTTTTGAGATAGTTATTAAAACTGTTTAAAGGTTGTCAAACGTTGTTTCTCGTTGTATATCCTTTAATTCTAGAGTTAAATTGATAAAGAACGTGTACGAATTTGTTTAACGCATTTGTTTTGGTTACTCGACGTCTCCGTTCTCGTGTAGCCTACATATTGCGTTTTTTTTTTAATTTGCTTACCGGGCTAAAGGTTAGCATGTTTAAAATACGTAAGTCGTTCTGTTCATCAAATTTAAGTAGATAACTCATCAGTTGTTTGCATCAGAGCGATAATTTTTGAGATAGTTATTAAAACTGTTTAAAGGTTGTCAAACGTTGTTTCTCGTATCCTTTAATTCTAGAGTTAAATTGATAAATAACGTGTACGAATTTGTTTAACGCATTTGTTTTGGTTACTCGACGTCTCCGTTCTCGTGTAGCCTACATATTGCGTTTTTTTTTTTAATTTGCTTACCGGGCTAAAGGTTAGCATGTTTAAAATACGTAAGTCGTTTTGCTCAACAAATTTGAGTAGATAACTCATCAGTTGTTTGCATCAGAGCGACAATTTTTGAGATAGTTATTAAAACTGTTTAAAGGTTGTCAAACGTTGTTTCTCGTTGTATATCCTTTAATTCTAGAGTTAAATTGATAAATAACGTGTACGAATTTGTTTAACGCATTTGTTTTGGTTACTCGACGTCTCCGTTCTCGTGTAGCCTACATATTGCTTTTTTTTTTTATTTGCTTACCGGGCTAAAGGTTAGCATGTTTAAAATACGTAAGTCGTTTTGTTCATCAAATTTAAGTAGATAACTCATCAGTTGTTTGCATCAGAGCGACAATTTTTGAGATAGTTATTAAAACTGTTTAAAGGTTGCCAAACGTTGTTTCTCGTTGTATATCCTTTAATTCTAGAGTTAAATTGATAAATAACGTGTACGAATTTGTTTAACGCATTTGTTTTGGTTACTCGACGTCTCCGTTCTCGTGTAGCCTACATATTGCGTTTTTTTTTTTAATTTGCTTACCGGGCTAAAGGTTAGCATGTTTAAAATACGTAAGTCGTTTTGTTCATCAAATTTAAGTAGATAACTCATCAGTTGTTTGCATCAGAGCGATAATTTTTGAGATAGTTATTAAAACTGTTTAAAGGTTGTCAAACGTTGTTTCTCGTTGTATATCCTTTAATTCTAGAGTTAAATTGATAAATAACGTGTACGAATTTGTTTCACGCATTTGTTTTGGTTACTCGACGTCTCCGTTCTCGTGTAGCCTACATATTGCGTTTTTTTTTAATTTGCTTACCGGGCTAAAGGTTAGCATGTATAAAATACGTAAGTCGTTTTGTTCAACAAATTTAAGTAGATAACTCATCAGATGTTTGCATCAGAGCGATAATTTTTGAGATAGTTATTAAAACTGTTTAAAGGTTGTCAAACGTTGTTTCTCGTTGTATATCCTTTAATTCTAGAGTTAAATTGATAAATAACGTGTACGAATTTGTTTAACGCATTTGTTTTGGTTACTCGACGTCTCCGTTCTCGTGTAGCCTACATATTGCGTTTTTTTTTTAATTTGCTTACCGGGCTAAAGGTTAGCATGTTTAAAATACGTAAGTCGTTTTGTTCAACAAATTTGAGTAGATAACTCATCAGTTGTTTGCATCAGAGCGACAATTTTTGAGATAGTTATTAAAACTGTTTAAAGGTTGTCAAACGTTTTTTCTCGTTGTATATCCTTTAATTCTAGAGTTAAATTGATAAATAACGTGTACGAATTTGTTTAACGCATTTGTTTTGGTTACTCGACGTCTCCGTTCTCGTGTAGCCTACATATTGCGTTTTTTTTTAATTTGCTTACCGGGCTAAAGGTTAGCATGCTTAAAATACGTAAGTCGTTTTGTTCAACAAATTTAAGTAGATAACTCATCAGTTGTTTTCATCAGAGCGATAATTTTTGAGATAGTTATTAAAACTGTTTAAAGGTTGTCAAACGTTGTTTCTCGTTGTATATCCTTTAATTCTAGAGTTAAATTGATAAATAACGTGTACGAATTTGTTTAACGCATTTGCTTTGGTTACTCGACGTCTCCGTTCTCGTGTAGCCTACATATTGCGTTTTTTTTTTTAATTTGCTTACCGGGCTAAAGGTTAGCATGTTTAAAATACGTAAGTCGTTTTGTTCAACAAATTTAAGTAGATAACTCATCAGTTGTTTGCATCAGAGCGACAATTTTTGAGATAGTTATTAAAACTGTTTAAAGTTTGTCAAACGTTGTTTCTGGTTGTATATCCTTTAATTCTAGAGTTAAATTGATAAATAACGTGTACGAATTTGTTTAACGCATTTGTTTTGGTTACTCGACGTCTCTGTTCTCGTGTAGCCTACATATTGCGTTTTTTTTTTAATTTGCTTGCCGGGCTAATGGTTAGCATGTTTAAAATACGTAAGTCGTTTTGTTCATCAAATTTAAGTAGATAACTCATCAGTTGTTTGCATCAGAGCGACAATTTTTGAGATAGTTATTAAAACTGTTTAAAGGTTGTCAAACGTTGTTTCGCGTTGTATATCCTTTAATTCTAGAGTTAAATTGATAAATAGCGTGTACGAATTTGTTTAACGTATTTGTTTTGGTTACTCGACGTCTCCGTTCTCGTGTAGCCTACATATTGCGTTTTTTTTTTTAATTTGCTTACCGGGCTAAAGGTTAGCATGTTTAAAATACGCAAGTCGTTTTGTTCAACAAATTTAAGTAGATAACTCATCAGTTGTTTGCATCAGAGCGACAATTTTTGAGATAGTTATTAAAACTGTTTAAAGGTTGTCAAACGTTGTTTCTCGTTGTATATCCTTTAATTCTAGAGTTAAATTGATAAATAACGTGTACGAATTTGTTTAACGCATTTGTTTTGGTTACTCGACGTCTCCGTTCTCGTGTAGCCTACATATTGCGTTTTTTTTTTAATTTGCTTACCGGGCTAAAGGTTAGCATGTTTAAAATACGTAAGTCGTTTTGTTCATCAAATTTAAGTAGATAACTCATCAGTTGTTTGCATCAGAGCGACAATTTTTGAGATAGTTATTAAAACTGTTTAAAGGTTGTCAAACGTTGTTTCTCGTTGTATATCCTTTAATTCTAGAGTTAAATTGATAAATAACGTGTACGAATTTGTTTAGCGCATTTGTTTTGGTTACTCGACGTCTCCGTTCTCGTGTAGCCTACATATTGCGTTTTTTTTTTTAATTTGCTTACCGGGCTAAAGGTTAGCATGTTTAAAATACGTAAGTCGTTTTGTTCATCAAATTTAAGTAGATAACTCATCAGTTGTTTGCATCAGAGCGACAATTTTTGAGATAGTTATTAAAACTGTTTAAAGGTTGTCAAACGTTGTTTCTCGTTGTATATCCTTTAATTCTAGAGTTAAATTGATAAATAACGTGTACGAATTTGTTTAACGCATTTGTTTTGGTTACTCGACGTCTCCGTTCTCGTGTAGCCTACATATTGCGTTTTTTTTTTAATTTGCTTACCGGGCTAAAGGTTAGCATGTTTAAAATACGTAAGTCGTTTTGTTCAACAAATTTAAGTAGATAACTCATCAGTTGTTTGCATCAGAGCGACAATTTTTGAGATAGTTATTAAAACTGTTTAAAGGTTGTCAAACGTTGTTTCTCGTTGTATATCCTTTAATTCTAGAGTTAAATTGATAAATAACGTGTACGAATTTGTTTAACGCATTTGTTTTGGTTACTCGACGTCTCTGTTCTCGTGTAGCCTACATATTGCGTTTTTTTTTTTAATTTGCTTGCCGGGCTAAAGGTTAGCATGTTTAAAATACGTAAGTCGTTTTGTTCATCAAATTTAAGTAGATAACTCATCAGTTGTTTGCATCAGAGCGAAAATTTTTGAGATAGTTATTAAAACTGTTTAAAGGTTGTCAAACGTTGTTTCGCGTTGTATATCCTTTAATTCTAGAGTTAAATTGATAAATAGCGTGTACGAATTTGTTTAACGCATGTTGTTTCTCGTTGTATATCCTTTAATTCTAGAGTTAAATTGATAAATAACGTGTACGAATTTGTTTAACGCATTTGTTTTTGTTACTCGACGTCTCCGTTCTCGTGTAGCCTACATATTGCGTTTTTTTTTTAATTTGCTTACCGGGCTAAAGGTTAGCATGTTTAAAATACGTAAGTCGTTTTGTTCATCAAATTTAAGTAGATAACTCATCAGTTGTTTGCATCAGAGCGACAATTTTTGAGATAGTTATTAAAACTGTTTAAAGGTTGTCAAACGTTGTTTCTCGTTGTATATCCTTTAATTCTAGAGTTAAATTGATAAATAATGTGTACGAATTTGTTTAACGCATTTGTTTTGGTTACTCGACGTCTCCGTTCTCGTGTAGCCTACATATTGCGTTTTTTTTTTAATTTGCTTACCGGGCTAAAAGTTAGCATGTTTAAAATACGTAAGTCGTTTTGTTCATCAAATTTAAGTAGATAACTCATCAGTTGTTTGCATCAGAGCGACAATTTTTGAGATAGTTATTAAAACTGTTTAAAGGTTGTCAAACGTTGTTTCTCGTTGTATATCCTTTAATTCTAGAGTTAAATTGATAAATAACGTGTACGAATTTGTTTAACGCATTTTTTTTGGTTACTCGACGTCTCTGTTCTCGTGTAGCCTACATATTGCGTTTTTTTTTTTAATTTGCTTACCGGGCTAAAGGTTAGCATGCTTAAAATACGTAAGTCGTTTTGTTCAACATATTTAAGTAGATAACTCATCAGTTGTTTGCATCAGAGCGATAATTTTTGAGATAGTTATTAAAACTGTTTAAAGGTTGTCAAACGTTGTTTCTCGTTGTATATCCTTTAATTCTAGAGTTAAATTGATAAATAACGTGTACGAATTTGTTTAACGCATTTGTTTTGGTTACTCGACGTCTCCGTTCTCGTGTAGCCTACATATTGCGTTTTTTTTTTAATTTGCTTACCGGGCTAAAGGTTAGCATGTTTAAAATACGTAAGTCGTTTTGTTCAACAAATTTAAGTAGATAACTCATCAGTTGTTTGCATCAGAGCGACAATTTTTGAGATAGTTATTAAAACTGTTTAAAGGTTGTCAAACGTTGTTTCTCGTTGTATATCCTTTAATTCTAGAGTTAAATTGATAAATAACGTGTACGAATTTGTTTAACGCATTTGTTTTGGTTACTCGACGTCTCTGTTCTCGTGTAGCCTACATATTGCGTTTTTTTTAATTTGCTTACCGGGCTAAAGGTTAGCATGTTTAAAATACGTAAGTCGTTTTGTTCATCAAATTTAAGTAGATAACTCATCAGTTGCTTGCATCAGAGCGACAATTTTTGAGATAGTTATTAAAACTGTTTAAAGGTTGTCAAACGTTGTTTCTCGTTGTATATCCTTTAATTCTAGAGTTAAATTGATAAATAACGTGTACGAATTTGTTTAACGCATTTGTTTTGGTTACTCGACGTCTCCGTTCTCGTGTAGCCTACATATTGCGTTTTCTTTTAAATTTGCTTACCGGGCTAAAGGTTAGCATGTTTAAAATACGTAAGTCGTTTTGTTCAACAAATTTAAGTAGATAACTCATCAGTTGTTTGCATCAGAGCGACAATTTTTGAGATAGTTATTAAAACTGTTTAAAGGTTGTCAAACGTTGTTTCTCGTTGTATATCCTTTAATTCTAGAGTTAAATTGATAAATAACGTGTACGAATTTGTTTAACGCATTTGTTTTGGTTACTCGACGTCTCCGTTCTCGTGTAGCCTACATATTGCTTTTTTTTTTTAATTTGCTTACCGGGCTAAAGGTTAGCATGTTTAAAATACGTAAGTCGTTTTGTTCATCAAATTTAAGTAGATAACTCATCAGTTGTTTGCATCAGAGCGACAATTTTTGAGATAGTTATTAAAACTGTTTAAAGGTTGTCAAACGTTTTTTCTCGTTGTATATCCTTTAATTCTAGAGTTAAATTGATAAATAACGTGTACGAATTTGTTTAACGCATTTGTTTTGGTTACTCGACGTCTCCGTTCTCGTGTAGCCTACATATTGCGTTTTTTTTTTTAATTTGCTTACCGGGCTAAAGGTTAGCATGTTTAAAATACGCAAGTCGTTTTGTTCAACAAATTTAAGTAGATAACTCATCAGTTGTTTGCATCAGAGCGACAATTTTTGAGATAGTTATTAAAACTGTTTAAAGGTTGTCAAACGTTGTTTCTCGTTGTATATCCTTTAATTCTAGAGTTAAATTGATAAATAACGTGTACGAATTTGTTTAACGCATTTGTTTTGGTTACTCGACGTCTCCGTTCTCGTGTAGCCTACATATTGCGTTTTTTTTTTAATTTGCTTACCGGGCTAAAGGTTAGCATGTTTAAAATACGTAAGTCGTTTTGTTCATCAAATTTAAGTAGATAACTCATCAGTTGTTTGCATCAGAGCGACAATTTTTGAGATAGTTATTAAAACTGTTTAAAGGTTGTCAAACGTTGTTTCTCGTTGTATATCCTTTAATTCTAGAGTTAAATTGATAAATAACGTGTACGAATTTGTTTAGCGCATTTGTTTTGGTTACTCGACGTCTCCGTTCTCGTGTAGCCTACATATTGCGTTTTTTTTTTTAATTTGCTTACCGGGCTAAAGGTTAGCATGTTTAAAATACGTAAGTCGTTTTGTTCATCAAATTTAAGTAGATAACTCATCAGTTGTTTGCATCAGAGCGACAATTTTTGAGATAGTTATTAAAACTGTTTAAAGGTTGTCAAACGTTGTTTCTCGTTGTATATCCTTTAATTCTAGAGTTAAATTGATAAATAACGTGTACGAATTTGTTTAACGCATTTGTTTTGGTTACTCGACGTCTCCGTTCTCGTGTAGCCTACATATTGCGTTTTTTTTTTAATTTGCTTACCGGGCTAAAGGTTAGCATGTTTAAAATACGTAAGTCGTTTTGTTCAACAAATTTAAGTAGATAACTCATCAGTTGTTTGCATCAGAGCGACAATTTTTGAGATAGTTATTAAAACTGTTTAAAGGTTGTCAAACGTTGTTTCTCGTTGTATATCCTTTAATTCTAGAGTTAAATTGATAAATAACGTGTACGAATTTGTTTAACGCATTTGTTTTGGTTACTCGACGTCTCTGTTCTCGTGTAGCCTACATATTGCGTTTTTTTTTTTAATTTGCTTGCCGGGCTAAAGGTTAGCATGTTTAAAATACGTAAGTCGTTTTGTTCATCAAATTTAAGTAGATAACTCATCAGTTGTTTGCATCAGAGCGAAAATTTTTGAGATAGTTATTAAAACTGTTTAAAGGTTGTCAAACGTTGTTTCGCGTTGTATATCCTTTAATTCTAGAGTTAAATTGATAAATAGCGTGTACGAATTTGTTTAACGCATGTTGTTTCTCGTTGTATATCCTTTAATTCTAGAGTTAAATTGATAAATAACGTGTACGAATTTGTTTAACGCATTTGTTTTTGTTACTCGACGTCTCCGTTCTCGTGTAGCCTACATATTGCGTTTTTTTTTTTAATTTGCTTACCGGGCTAAAGGTTAGCATGTTTAAAATACGTAAGTCGTTTTGTTCATCAAATTTAAGTAGATAACTCATCAGTTGTTTGCATCAGAGCGACAATTTTTGAGATAGTTATTAAAACTGTTTAAAGGTTGTCAAACGTTGTTTCTCGTTGTATATCCTTTAATTCTAGAGTTAAATTGATAAATAATGTGTACGAATTTGTTTAACGCATTTGTTTTGGTTACTCGACGTCTCCGTTCTCGTGTAGCCTACATATTGCGTTTTTTTTTTAATTTGCTTACCGGGCTAAAAGTTAGCATGTTTAAAATACGTAAGTCGTTTTGTTCATCAAATTTAAGTAGATAACTCATCAGTTGTTTGCATCAGAGCGACAATTTTTGAGATAGTTATTAAAACTGTTTAAAGGTTGTCAAACGTTGTTTCTCGTTGTATATCCTTTAATTCTAGAGTTAAATTGATAAATAACGTGTACGAATTTGTTTAACGCATTTTTTTTGGTTACTCGACGTCTCTGTTCTCGTGTAGCCTACATATTGCGTTTTTTTTTTTAATTTGCTTACCGGGCTAAAGGTTAGCATGCTTAAAATACGTAAGTCGTTTTGTTCAACATATTTAAGTAGATAACTCATCAGTTGTTTGCATCAGAGCGATAATTTTTGAGATAGTTATTAAAACTGTTTAAAGGTTGTCAAACGTTGTTTCTCGTTGTATATCCTTTAATTCTAGAGTTAAATTGATAAATAACGTGTACGAATTTGTTTAACGCATTTGTTTTGGTTACTCGACGTCTCCGTTCTCGTGTAGCCTACATATTGCGTTTTTTTTTTAATTTGCTTACCGGGCTAAAGGTTAGCATGTTTAAAATACGTAAGTCGTTTTGTTCAACAAATTTAAGTAGATAACTCATCAGTTGTTTGCATCAGAGCGACAATTTTTGAGATAGTTATTAAAACTGTTTAAAGGTTGTCAAACGTTGTTTCTCGTTGTATATCCTTTAATTCTAGAGTTAAATTGATAAATAACGTGTACGAATTTGTTTAACGCATTTGTTTTGGTTACTCGACGTCTCTGTTCTCGTGTAGCCTACATATTGCGTTTTTTTTAATTTGCTTACCGGGCTAAAGGTTAGCATGTTTAAAATACGTAAGTCGTTTTGTTCATCAAATTTAAGTAGATAACTCATCAGTTGCTTGCATCAGAGCGACAATTTTTGAGATAGTTATTAAAACTGTTTAAAGGTTGTCAAACGTTGTTTCTCGTTGTATATCCTTTAATTCTAGAGTTAAATTGATAAATAACGTGTACGAATTTGTTTAACGCATTTGTTTTGGTTACTCGACGTCTCCGTTCTCGTGTAGCCTACATATTGCGTTTTCTTTTAAATTTGCTTACCGGGCTAAAGGTTAGCATGTTTAAAATACGTAAGTCGTTTTGTTCAACAAATTTAAGTAGATAACTCATCAGTTGTTTGCATCAGAGCGACAATTTTTGAGATAGTTATTAAAACTGTTTAAAGGTTGTCAAACGTTGTTTCTCGTTGTATATCCTTTAATTCTAGAGTTAAATTGATAAATAACGTGTACGAATTTGTTTAACGCATTTGTTTTGGTTACTCGACGTCTCCGTTCTCGTGTAGCCTACATATTGCTTTTTTTTTTTAATTTGCTTACCGGGCTAAAGGTTAGCATGTTTAAAATACGTAAGTCGTTTTGTTCATCAAATTTAAGTAGATAACTCATCAGTTGTTTGCATCAGAGCGACAATTTTTGAGATAGTTATTAAAACTGTTTAAAGGTTGTCAAACGTTTTTTCTCGTTGTATATCCTTTAATTCTAGAGTTAAATTGATAAATAACGTGTACGAATTTGTTTAACGCATTTGTTTTGGTTACTCGACGTCTCCGTTCTCGTGTAGCCTACATATTGCTTTTTTTTTTTAATTTGCTTACCGGGCTAAAGGTTAGCATGTTTAAAATACGTAAGTCGTTTTGTTCATCAAATTTAAGTAGATAACTCATCAGTTGTTTGCATCAGAGCGACAATTTTTGAGATAGTTATTAAAACTGTTTAAAGGTTGTCAAACGTTGTTTCTCGTTGTATATCCTTTAATTCTAGAGTTAAATTGATAAATAACGTGTACGAATTTGTTTAACGCATTTGTTTTGGTTACTCGACGTCTCCGTTCTCGTGTAGCCTACATATTGCGTTTTTTTTTTAATTTGCTTACCGGGCTAAAGGTTAGCATGTTTAAAATACGTAAGTCGTTTTGTTCAACAAATTTGAGTAGATAACTCATCAGTTGTTTGCATCAGAGCGACAATTTTTGAGATAGTTATTAAAACTGTTTAAAGGTTGTCAAACGTTTTTTCTCGTTGTATATCCTTTAATTCTAGAGTTAAATTGATAAATAATGTGTACGAATTTGTTTAACGCATTTGTTTTGGTTACTCGACGTCTCCGTTCTCGTGTAGCCTACATATTGCGTTTTTTTTTTAATTTGCTTACCGGGCTAAAAGTTAGCATGTTTAAAATACGTAAGTCGTTTTGTTCATCAAATTTAAGTAGATAACTCATCAGTTGTTTGCATCAGAGCGACAATTTTTGAGATAGTTATTAAAACTGTTTAAAGGTTGTCAAACGTTGTTTCTCGTTGTATATCTTTTAATTCTAGAGTTAAATTGATAAATAACGTGTACGAATTTGTTTAACGCATTTGTTTTGGTTACTCGACGTCTCCGTTCTCGTGTAGCCTACATATTGCGTTTTTTTTTTAATTTGCTTACCGGGCTAAAGGTTAGCATGCTTAAAATACGTAAGTCGTTTTGTTCATCAAATTTAAGTAGATAACTCATCAGTTGTTTGCATCAGAGCGATAATTTTTGAGATAGTTATTAAAACTGTTTAAAGGTTGTCAAACGTTGTTTCTCGTTGTATATCCTTTAATTCTAGAGTTAAATTGATAAATAACGTGTACGAATTTGTTTAACGCATTTGTTTTGGTTACTCGACGTCTCCGTTCTCGTGTAGCCTACATATTGCGTTTTTTTTTTTAATTTGCTTACCGGGCTAAAGGTTAGCATGTTTAAAATACGTAAGTCGTTTTGTTCAACAAATTTAAGTAGATAACTCATCAGTTGTTTGCATCAGAGCGATAATTTTTGAGATAGTTATTAAAACTGTTTAAAGGTTGTCAAACGTTGTTTCTCGTTGTATATCCTTTAATTCTAGAGTTAAATTGATAAATAACGTGTACGAATTTGTTTATCGCATTTGTTTTGGTTACTCGACGTCTCCGTTCTCGTGTAGCCTACATATTGCGTTTTTTTTTTAAATTTGCTTACCGGGCTAAAGGTTAGCATGTTTAAAATACGTAAGTCGTTTTGTTCATCAAATTTAAGTAGATAACTCATCAGTTGTTTGCATCAGAGCGACAATTTTTGAGATAGTTATTAAAACTGTTTAAAGGTTGTCAAACGTTGTTTCTCGTTGTATATCCTTTAATTCTAGAGTTAAATTGATAAATAACGTGTACGAATTTGTTTAGCGCATTTGTTTTGGTTACTCGACGTCTCCGTTCTCGTGTAGCCTACATATTGCGTTTTTTTTTTTAATTTGCTTACCGGGCTAAAGGTTAGCATGTTTAAAATACGTAAGTCGTTTTGTTCAACAAATTTAAGTAGATAACTCATCAGTTGTTTGCATCAGAGCGATAATTTTTGAGATAGTTATTAAAACTGTTTAAAGGTTGTCAAACGTTGTTTCTCGTTGTATATCCTTTAATTCTAGAGTTAAATTGATAAATAACGTGTACGAATTTGTTTAACGCATTTGTTTTGGTTACTCGACGTCTCCGTTCTCGTGTAGCCTACATATTGCTTTTTTTTTAATTTGCTTACCGGGCTAAAGGTTAGCATGTTTAAAATACGTAAGTCGTTTTGTTCATCAAATTTAAGTAGATAACTCATCAGTTGTTTGCATCAGAGCGATAATTTTTGAGATAGTTATTAAAACTGTTTAAAGGTTGTCAAACGTTGTTTCTCGTTGTATATCCTTTAATTCTAGAGTTAAATTGATAAATAACGTGTACGAATTTGTTTAACGCATTTGTTTTGGTTACTCGACGTCTCCGTTCTCGTGTAGCCTACATATTGCGTTTTTTTTTTAATTTGCTTACCGGGCTAAAGGTTAGCATGTTTAAAATACGTAAGTCGTTTTGTTCAACAAATTTGAGTAGATAACTCATCAGTTGTTTGCATCAGAGCGACAATTTTTGAGATAGTTATTAAAACTGTTTAAAGGTTGTCAAACGTTTTTTCTCGTTGTATATCCTTTAATTCTAGAGTTAAATTGATAAATAACGTGTACGAATTTGTTTAACGCATTTGTTTTGGTTACTCGACGTCTCCGTTCTCGTGTAGCCTACATATTGCGTTTTTTTTTTAATTTGCTTACCGGGCTAAAGGTTAGCATGTTTAAAATACGTAAGTCGTTTTGTTCAACAAATTTGAGTAGATAACTCATCAGTTGTTTGCATCAGAGCGACAATTTTTGAGATAGTTATTAAAACTGTTTAAAGGTTGTCAAACGTTTTTTCTCGTTGTATATCCTTTAATTCTAGAGTTAAATTGATAAATAATGTGTACGAATTTGTTTAACGCATTTGTTTTGGTTACTCGACGTCTCCGTTCTCGTGTAGCCTACATATTGCGTTTTTTTTTTAATTTGCTTACCGGGCTAAAAGTTAGCATGTTTAAAATACGTAAGTCGTTTTGTTCATCAAATTTAAGTAGATAACTCATCAGTTGTTTGCATCAGAGCGACAATTTTTGAGATAGTTATTAAAACTGTTTAAAGGTTGTCAAACGTTGTTTCTCGTTGTATATCTTTTAATTCTAGAGTTAAATTGATAAATAACGTGTACGAATTTGTTTAACGCATTTGTTTTGGTTACTCGACGTCTCCGTTCTCGTGTAGCCTACATATTGCGTTTTTTTTTTTAATTTGCTTACCGGGCTAAAGGTTAGCATGCTTAAAATACGTAAGTCGTTTTGTTCATCAAATTTAAGTAGATAACTCATCAGTTGTTTGCATCAGAGCGATAATTTTTGAGATAGTTATTAAAACTGTTTAAAGGTTGTCAAACGTTGTTTCTCGTTGTATATCCTTTAATTCTAGAGTTAAATTGATAAATAACGTGTACGAATTTGTTTAACGCATTTGTTTTGGTTACTCGACGTCTCCGTTCTCGTGTAGCCTACATATTGCGTTTTTTTTTTTAATTTGCTTACCGGGCTAAAGGTTAGCATGTTTAAAATACGTAAGTCGTTTTGTTCAACAAATTTAAGTAGATAACTCATCAGTTGTTTGCATCAGAGCGATAATTTTTGAGATAGTTATTAAAACTGTTTAAAGGTTGTCAAACGTTGTTTCTCGTTGTATATCCTTTAATTCTAGAGTTAAATTGATAAATAACGTGTACGAATTTGTTTATCGCATTTGTTTTGGTTACTCGACGTCTCCGTTCTCGTGTAGCCTACATATTGCGTTTTTTTTTTAAATTTGCTTACCGGGCTAAAGGTTAGCATGTTTAAAATACGTAAGTCGTTTTGTTCATCAAATTTAAGTAGATAACTCATCAGTTGTTTGCATCAGAGCGACAATTTTTGAGATAGTTATTAAAACTGTTTAAAGGTTGTCAAACGTTGTTTCTCGTTGTATATCCTTTAATTCTAGAGTTAAATTGATAAATAACGTGTACGAATTTGTTTAGCGCATTTGTTTTGGTGACTCGACGTCTCCGTTCTCGTGTAGCCTACATATTGCGTTTTTTTTTTTAATTTGCTTACCGGGCTAAAGGTTAGCATGCTTAAGATACGTAAGTCGTTTTGTTCATCAAATTTAAGTAGATAACTCATCAGTTGTTTGCATCAGAGCGATAATTTTTGAGATAGTTATTAAAACTGTTTAAAGGTTGTCAAAAGTTGTTTCTCGTTGTATATCCTTTAATTCTAGAGTTAAATTGATAAATAACGTGTACGAATTTGTTTAACGCATTTGTTTTGGTTACTCGACGTCTCCGTTCTCGTGTAGCCTACATATTGCGTTTTTTTTTAATTTGCTTACCGGGCTAAAGGTTAGCATGCTTAAAATACGTAAGTCGTTTTGTTCATCAAATTTAAGTAGATAACTCATCAGTTGTTTGCATCAGAGCGATAATTTTTGAGATAGTTATTAAAACTGTTTAAAGGTTGTCAAACGTTGTTTCTCGTTGTATATCCTTTAATTCTAGAGTTAAATTGATAAATAACGTTTACGAATTTGTTTAACGCATTTGTTTTGGTTACTCGACGTCTCCGTTCTCGTGTAGCCTACATATTGCGTTTTTTTTTTTAATTTGCTTACCGGGCTAAAGGTTAGCATGTTTAAAATACGTAAGTCGTTTTGTTCATCAAATTTAAGTAGATAACTCATCAGTTGTTTGCATCAGAGCGACAATTTTTGAGATAGTTATTAAAACTGTTTAAAGGTTGTCAAACGTTGTTTCTCGTTGTATATCCTTTAATTCTAGAGTTAAATTGATAAATAACGTGTACGAATTTGTTTAACGCATTTGTTTTGGTTACTCGACGTCTCCGTTCTCGTGTAGCCTACATATTGCGTTTTTTTTTAATTTGCTTACCGGGCTAAAGGTTAGCATGTTTAAAATACGTAAGTCGTTTTGTTCAACAAATTTAAGTAGATAACTCATCAGTTGTTTGCATCAGAGCGACAATTTTTGAGATAGTTATTAAAACTGTTTAAAGGTTGTCAAACGTTGTTTCTCGTTGTATATCCTTTAATTCTAGAGTTAAATTGATAAATAACGTGTACGAATTTGTTTAACGCATTTGTTTTGGTTACTCGACGTCTCCGTTCTCGTGTAGCCTACATATTGCGTTTTTTTTTTAATTTGCTTACCAGGCTAAAGGTTAGCATGTTTAAAATACGTAAGTCGTTTTGTTCAACAAATTTGAGTAGATAACTCAGCAGTTGTTTGCATCAGAGCGACAATTTTTGAGATAGTTATTAAAACTGTTTATAGGTTGTCAAACGTTGTTTCTCGTTGTATATCCTTTAATTCTAGAGTTAAATTGATAAATAACGTGTACGAATTTGTTTAACGTATTTGTTTTGGTTACTCGACGTCTCCGTTCTCGTGTAGCCTACATATTGCGTCTTTTTTTTAATTTGCTTACCGGGCTAAAGGTTAGCATAATTAAAATACGTAAGTCATTTTGTTCAACAAATTTAAGTAGATAACTCATCAGTTGTTTGCATCAGAGCGATAATTTTTGAGATAGTTATTAAAACTGTTTAAAGGTTGTCAAACGTTGTTTCTCGTTGTATATCCTTTAATTCTAGAGTTAAATTGATAAATAACGTGTACGAATTTGTTTAACGCATTTGTTTTGGTTACTCGACGTCTCCGTTCTCGTGTAGCCTACATATTGCGTTTTTTTTTTTTTAATTTGCTTACCGGGCTAAAGGTTAGCATGCTTAAAATACGTAAGTCGTTTTGTTCATCAAATTTAAGTAGATAACTCATCAGTTGTTTGCATCAGAGCGATAATTTTTGAGATAGTTATTAAAACTGTTTAAAGGTTGTCAAACGTTGTTTCTCGTTGTTTATCCTTTAATTCTAGATTTAAATTGATAAATAACGTGTACGAATTTGTTTAACGCATTTGTTTTGGTTACTCGACGTCTCCGTTCTCGTGTAGCCTACATATTGCGTTTTTTTTTTTAATTTGCTTACCGGGCTAAAGGTTAGCATGTTTAAAATACGTAAGTCGTTTTGTTCATCAAATTTAAGTAGATAACTCATCAGTTGTTTGCATCAGAGCGACAATTTTTGAGATAGTTATTAAAACTGTTTAAAGGTTGTCAAACGTTGTTTCTCGTTGTATATCCTTTAATTCTAGAGTTAAATTGATAAATAACGTGTACGAATTTGTTTAACGCATTTGTTTTGGTTACTCGACGTCTCCGTTCTCGTGTAGCCTACATATTGCGTTTTTTTTTAATTTGCTTACCGTTGAACAAAACGACTTACGTATTTTAAACATGCTAACCTTTAGCCCGGTAAGCAAATTAAAAAAAAAACGCAATATGTAGGCTACACGAGAACGGAGACGTCGAGTAACCAAAACAAATGCGTTAAATAAATTCGTACACGTTATTTATCTATTTAACTCTAGAATTAAAGGATATACAACGAGAAACAACGTTTGACAACCTTTAAACAGTTTTAATAACTATCTCAAAAAGTGTCGCTCTGATGCAAACAACTGATGAGTTATCTAGTTAAATTTGTTGAACAAAACGACTTACGTATTTTAAGCATGCTAGCCTTTAGCCCGGTAAGCAAATTAAAAAAAAAACGCAATATGTAGGCTACACGAGAACGGAGACGTCGAGTAACCAAAACAAATGCGCTAAACAAATTCGTACACGTTATTTATCAAATTAACTCTAGAATTAAAGGATATACAACGAGAAACAACGTTTAACAACCTTTAAACAGTTTTAATAACTATCTCAAAAATTGTCGCTCTGATGCAAACAGCTGATGAGTTATCTACTCAAATTTGTTGAACAAAACGACTTACGTATTTTAAACATGCTAACCTTTAGCCCGGTAAGCAAATTAAAAAAAAAACGCAATATGCAGGCTACACGAGAACGGAGACGTCGAGTAACCAAAACAAATGCGTTAAACAAATTCGTACACGTTATTTATCTATTTAACTCTAGAATTAAAGGATATACAACGAGAAACAACGTTTGACAACCTTTAAACAGTTTTAATAAATATCTCAAAAATTGTCGCTCTGATGCAAACAACTGATGAGTTATCTACTTAAATTTGTTGAACAAAACGACTTACGTATTTTAAGCATGCTAACCTTTAGCCCGGTAAGCAAATTAAAAAAAAACGCAATATGTAGGCTACACGAGAACGGAGACGTCGAGTAACCAAAACAAATACGTTAAACAAATTCGTACACGTTATTTATCAATTTAACTCTAGAATTAAAGGATATACAACGAGAAACAACGTTTGACAACCTTTAAACAGTTTTAATAACTATCTCAAAAATTGTCGCTCTGATGCAAACAACTGATGAGTTATCTACTTAAATTTGTTGAACAAAACGACTTACGTATTTTAAACATGCTAACCTTTAGCCCGGTAAGCAAATTAAAAAAAAACGCAATGTGTAGGCTACACGAGAACGGAGACGTCGAGTAACCAAAACAAATGCGTTAAACAAATTCGTACACGTTATTTATCTATTTAACTCTAGAATTAAAGGATATACAACGAGAAACAACGTTTGACAACCTTTAAACAGTTTTAATAACTATCTCAAAAATTATCGCTCTGATGCAAACAACTGATGAGTTATCTACTTAAATTTGATGAACAAAACGACTTACGTATTTTAAACATGCTAACCTTTAGCCCGGCAAGCAAATAAAAAAAAAAACGCAATATGTAGGCTACACGAGAACGGAGACGTCGAGTAACCAAAACAAATGCGTTAAACAAATTCGTACACGTTATTTATCAATTTAACTCTAGAATTAAAGGATATACAACGAGAAACAACGTTTGACAACCTTTAAACAGTTTTAATAACTATCTCAAAAATTGTCGCTCTGATGCAAACAACTGATGAGTTATCTACTTAAATTTGATGAACAAAACGACTTACGTATTTTAAACTTGCTAACCTTTAGCCCGGTAAGCAAATTAAAAAAAAAACGCAATATGTAGGCTACACGAGAACGGAGACGTCGAGTAACCAAAACAAATGCGTTAAACAAATTCGTACACGTTATTTATCAATTTAACTCTAGAATTAAAGGATATACAACGAGAAACAACGTTTGACAACCTTTAAACAGTTTTAATAACTATCTCAAAAATTGTCGCTCTGATGCAAACAACTGATGAGTTATCTACTTAAATTTGATGAACAAAACGACTTACGTATTTTAAACATGCTAACCTTTAGCCCGGTAAGCAAATTAAAAAAAAACGCAATATGTAGGCTACACGAGAACGGAGACGTCGAGTAACCAAAACAAATGCGTTAAACAAATTCGTACACGTTATTTATCAATTTAACTCTAGAATTAAAGGATATACAACGAGAAACAACGTTTGACAACCTTTAAACAGTTTTAATAACTATCTCAAAAATTGTCGCTCTGATGCAAACAACTGATGAGTTATCTACTTAAATTTGATGAACAAAACGACTTACGTATTTTAAACATGCTAACCTTTAGCCCGGTAAGCAAATAAAAACAAAAACGCAATATGTAGGCTACACGAGAACGGAGACGTCGAGTAACCAAAACAAATGCGTTAAACAAATTCGTACACGTTATTTATCAATTTAACTCTAGAATTAAAGGATATACAACGAGAAACAACGTTTGACAACCTTTAAACAGTTTTAATAACTATCTCAAAAATTGTCGCTCTGATGCAAACAACTGATGAGTTATCTACTCAGATTTGTTGAACAAAACGACTTACGTATTTTAAACATGCTAACCTTTAGCCCGGTAAGCAAATTAAAAAAAAAACGCAATATGTAGGCTACACGAGAACGGAGACGTCGAGTAACCAAAACAAATGCGTTAAACAAATTAGTACACGTTATTTATCAATTTAACTCTAGAATTAAAGGATATACAACGAGAAACAACGTTTGACAACCTATAAACAGTTTTAATAACTATCTCAAAAATTGTCGCTCTGATGCAAACAACTGCTGAGTTATTTACTCAAATTTGTTGAACAAAACGACTTACGTATTTTAAACATGCTAACCTTTAGCCCGGTAAGCAAATTAAAAAAAAAAACGCAATATGTAGGCTACACGAGAACGGAGACGTCGAGTAACCAAAACAAATGCGTTAAACAAATTCGTACACGTTATTTATCAATTTAATTCTAGAATTAAAGGATATACAACGAGAAACAACGTTTGACAACCTTTAAACAGTTTTAATAACTATCTCAAAAATTGTCGCTCTGATGCAAACAACTGCTGAGTTATCTACTCAAATTTGTTGAACAAAACGACTTACGTATTTTAAACATGCTAACCTTTAGCCCGGTAAGCAAATTAAAAAAAAAACGCAAAATGTAGGCTACACGAGAACGGAGACGTCGAGTAACCAAAACAAATGCGTTAAACAAATTCGTACACGTTATTTATCAATTTAACTCTAGAATTAAAGGATATACAACGAGAAACAACGTTTGACAACCTTTAAACAGTTTTAATAACTATCTCAAAAATTGTCGCTCTGATGCAAACAACTGCTGAGTTATCTACTTAAATTTGTTGAACAAAACGACTTACGTATTTTAAACATGCTAACCTTTAGCCCGGTAAGCAAATTAAAAAAAAAACGCAATATGTAGGCTACACGAGAACGGAGACGTCGAGTAACCAAAACAAATGCGTTAAACAAATTCGTACACGTTATTTATCTATTTAACTCTAGAATTAAAGGATATACAACGAGAAACAACGTTTGAAAACCTTTAAACAGTTTTAATAACTATCTCAAAAATTGTCGCTCTGATGCAAACAACTGATGAGTTATCTACTTAAATTTGTTGAACAAAACGACTTACGTATTTTAAGCATGCTAACCTTTAGCCTGGTAAGCAAATTAAAAAAAAAAACGCAATATGTAGGCTACACGAGAACGGAGACGTCGAGTAACCAAAACAAATGCGTTAAACAAATTCGTAGACGTTATTTATCAATTTAACTCTAGAATTAAAGGATATACAACGAGAAACAACGTTTAACAGCCTTTAAAAAGTTTCAATAACTATCTCAAAAATTGTCGCTCTGATGCAAACAACTGATGAGTTATCTACTCAAATTTGTAGAACAAAACGACTTACGTATTTTAAACATGCTAACCTTTAGCCCGGTAAGCAAATTAAAAAAAAAACGCAATATGTAGGCTACACGAGAACGGAGACGTCGAGTAACCAAAACAAATGCGTTAAACAAATTCGTACACGTTATTTATCTATTTAACTCTAGAATTAAAGGATATACAACGAGAAACAACGTTTGACAACCTTTAAACAGTTTTAATAACTATCCCAAAAATTGTCGCTCTGATGCAAACAACTGACGAGTTATCTACTTAAATTTGTTGAACAAAACGACTTACGTATTTTAAGCATGCTAACCTTTAGCCCGGTAAGCAAATTAAAAAAAAAACGCAATATGTAGGCTACACGAGAACGGAGACGTCGAGTAACCAAAACAAATATGTTAAACAAATTCGTACACGTTATTTATCAATTTAACTCTAGAATTAAAGGATATACAACGAGAAACAACGTTTGACAACCTTTAAACAGTTTTAATAACTATCTCAAAAATTGTCTCTCTGATGCAAACAACTGATGAGTTATCTACTTAAATTTGTTGAACAAAACGACTTACGTATTTTAAACATGCTAACCTTTAGCCCGGTAAGCAAATTAAAAAAAAACGCAATATGTAGGCTACACGAGAACGGAGACGTCGAGTAACCAAAACAAATGCGTTAAACAAATTCGTACACGTTATTTATCAATTTAACTCTAGAATTAAAGGATATACAACGAGAAACAACGTTTGACAACCTTTAAACAGTTTTAATAACTATCTCAAAAATTATCGCTCTGATGCAAACAACTGATGAGTTATCTACTTAAATTTGATGAACAAAACGACTTACGTATTTTAAACATGCTAACCTTTAGCCCGGCAAGCAAATTAAAAAAAAAAACGCAATATGTAGGCTATACGAGAACGGAGACGTCGAGTAACCAAAACAAATGCGTTAAACAAATTCGTACACGTTATTTATCAATTTAACTCTAGAATTAAAGGATATACAACGAGAAACAACGTTTGACAACCTTTAAACAGTTTTAATAACTATCTCAAAAATTTTCGCCCTGATGCAAACAACTGATGAGTTATCTACTTAAATTTGATGAACAAAACGACTTACGTATTTTAAACATGCTAACCTTTAGCCCGGTAAGCAAATTAAAAAAAAACGCAATATGTAGGCTACACGAGAACGGAGACGTCGAGTAACCAAAACAAATGCGTTAAACAAATTCGTACACGTTATTTATCAATTTAACTCTAGAATTAAAGGATATACAACGAGAAACAACGTTTGACAACCTTTAAACAGTTTTAATAACTATCTCAAAAATTGTCGCTCTGATGCAAACAACTGATGAGTTATCTACTTAAATTTGTTGAACAAAACGACTTACGTATTTTAAACATGCTAACCTTTAGCCCGGTAAGCAAATTAAAAAAAAAACGCAATATGTAGGCTACACGAGAACGGAGACGTCGAGTAACCAAAACAAATGCGTTAAACAAATTCGTACACGTTATTTATCAATTTAACTCTAGAATTAAAGGATATACAACGAGAAACAACGTTTGACAACCTTTAAACAGTTTTAATAACTATCTCAAAAATTATCGCTCTGATGCAAACAACTGATGAGTTATCTACTTAAATTTGATGAACAAAACGACTTACGTATTTTAAACATGCTAACCTTTAGCCCGGTAAGCAAATTTAAAAAAAAACGCAATATGTAGGCTACACGAGAACGGAGACGTCGAGTAACCAAAACAAATGCGTTAAACAAATTCGTATACGTTATTTATCAATTTAACTCTAGAATTAAAGGATATACAACGAGAAACAACGTTTGACAACCTTTAAACAGTTTTAATAACTATCTCAAAAATTGTCGCTCTGATGCAAACAACTGATGAGTTATCTACTTAAATTTGTTGAACAAAACGACTTACGTATTTTAAACATGCTAACCTTTAGCCCGGTAAGCAAATTAAAAAAAAACGCAATATGTAGGCTACACGAGAACGGAGACGTCGAGTAACCAAAACAAATGCGTTAAACAAATTCGTACACGTTATTTATCAATTTAACTCTAGAATTAAAGGATATACAACGAGAAACAACGTTTGACAACCTTTAAACAGTTTTAATAACTATCTCAAAAATTATCGCTCTGATGCAAACAACTGATGAGTTATCTACTTAAATTTGTTGAACAAAACGACTTACGTATTTTAAGCATGCTAACCTTTCGCCCGGTAAGCAAATTAAAAAAAAAACGCAATATGTAGGCTACACGAAAACGGAGACGTTGAGTAACCAAAACAAATGCGTTAAACAAATTCGTACACGTCATTTATCAATTTAACTCTAGAATTAAAGGATATACAACGAGAAACAACGTTTGACAACCTTTAAACAGTTTTAATAACTATCTCAAAAATTGTCGCTCTGATGCAAACAACTGATGAGTTATCTACTCAGATTTGTTGAACAAAACGACTTACGTATCTTAAACATGCTAACCTTTAGCCCGGTAAGCAAATTAAAAAAAAAAACGCAATATGTAGGCTACACGAGAACGGAGACGTCGAGTAACCAAAACAAATGCGTTAAACAAATTAGTACACGTTATTTATCAATTTAACTCTAGAATTAAAGGATATACAACGAGAAACAACTTTTGACAACCTATAAACAGTTTTAATAACTATCTCAAAAATTGTCGCTCTGATGCAAACAACTGCTGAGTTATCTACTCAAATTTGTTGAACAAAACGACTTACGTATTTTAAACATGCTAACCTTTAGCCCGGTAAGCAAATTAAAAAAAAAACGCAATATGTAGGCTACACGAGAACGGAGACGTCGAGTAACCAAAACAAATGCGTTAAACAAATTCGTACACGTTATTTATCAATTTAACTCTAGAATTAAAGGATATACAACGAGAAACAACGTTTGACAACCTTTAAACAGTTTTAATAACTATCTCAAAAATTGTCACTCTGATGCAAACAACTGCTGAGTTATCTACTCAAATTTGTTGAACAAAACGACTTACGTATTTTAAACATGCTAACCTTTAGCCCGGTAAGCAAACTTAAAAAAAAAACGCAATATGTAGGCTACACGAGAACGGAGACGTCGAGTAACCAAAACAAATGCGTTAAACAAATTCGTACACGTTATTTATCTATTTAACTCTAGAATTAAAGGATATACAACGAGAAACAACGTTTGACAACCTATAAACAGTTTTAATAACTATCTCAAAAATTGTCGCTCTGATGCAAACAACTGCTGAGTTATCTACTCAAATTTGTTGAACAAAACGACTTACGTATTTTAAACATGCTAACCTTTAGCCCGGTAAGCAAATTAAAAAAAAAACGCAATATGTAGGCTACACGAGAACGGAGACGTCGAGTAACCAAAACAAATGCGTTAAACAAATTAGTACACGTTATTTATCAATTTAACTCTAGAATTAAAGGATATACAACGAGAAACAACGTTTGACAACCTATAAACAGTTTTAATAACTATCTCAAAAATTGTCGCTCTGATGCAAACAACTGATGAGTTATCTACTTAGATTTGTTGAACAAAACGACTTACATATTTTAAACATGCTAACCTTTAGCCCGGTAAGCAAATTAAAAAAAAAAACGCAATATGTAGGCTACACGAGAACGGAGACGTCGAGTAACCAAAACAAATGCGTTAAACAAATTCGTACACGTTATTTATCAATTTAACTCTAGAATTAAAGGATATACAAAGAGAAACAACGTTTGACAAACTTTAAACAGTTTTAATAACTATCTCAAAAATTGTCGCTCTGATGCAAACAACTGATGAGTTATCTACTCAAATTTGTTGAACAAAACGACTTACGTATTTTAAACATGCTAACCTTTAGCCCGGTAAGCAAATTAAAAAAAAAACGCAATATGTAGGCTACACGAGAACGGAGACGTCGAGTAACCAAAACAAATGCGTTAAACAAATTCGTACACGTTATTTATCTATTTAACTCTAGAATTAAAGGATATACAACGAGAAACAACGTTTGACAACCTTTAAACAGTTTTAATAACTATCTCAAAAATTGTCGCTCTGATGCAAACAACTGATGAGTTATCTATTTAAATTTGTTGAACAAAACGACTTACGTCTAACCTTTAGCCCGGTAAGCAAATTAAAAAAAAAACGCAATATGTAGGCTACACGAGAACGGAGACGTCGAGTAACCAAAACAAATACGTTAAACAAATTCGTACACGTTATTTATCAATTTAACTCTAGAATTGAAGGATATAGAACGAGAAACAACATTTGACAACCTTTAAACAGTTTTAATAACTATCTAAAAATTGTCGCTCTGATGCAAACAACTGATGAGTTATCTACTTAAATTTGTTGAACAAAACGACTTACGTATTTTAAACATGCTAACCTTTAGCCCGGTAAGCAAATTAAAAAAAAACCGCAATATGTAGGCTACACGAGAACGGAGACGTCGAGTAACCAAAACAAATGCGTTAAACAAATTCGTACACGTTATTTATCAATTTAACTCTAGAATTAAAGGATATACAACGAGAAACAACGTTTGACAACCTTTAAACAGTTTTAATAACTATCTCAAAAATTGTCGCTCTGATGCAAACAACTGATGAGTTATCTACTTAAATTTGATGAACAAAACGGCTTACGTATTTTAAACATGCTAACCTTTAGCCCGGTAAGCAAATTAAAAAAAAAACGCAATATGTAGGCTACACGAGAACGGAGACGTCGAGTAACCAAAACAAATGCGTTAAACAAATTCGTACACGTTATTTATCAATTTAACTCTAGAATTAAAGGATATACAACGAGAAACAACGTTTGACAACCTTTAAACAGTTTTAATAACTATCTCAAAACTTGTCGCTCTGATGCAAACAACTGCTGAGTTATCTACTTAAATTTGATGAACAAAACGACTTACGTATTTTAAACATGCTAACCTTTAGCCCGGTAAGCAAATTAAAAAAAAAAACGCAATATGTAGGCTACACGAGAACGGAGACGTCGAGTAACCAAAACAAATGCGTTAAACAAATTCGTACACGTTATTTATCAATTTAACTCTAGAATTAAAGGATATACAACGAGAAACAACGTTTGACAACCTTTAAACAGTTTTAATAACTATCTCAAAAATTATCGCTCTGATGCAAACAACTGATGAGTTATCTACTTAAATTTGATGAACAAAACGACTTACGTAATTTAAACATGCTAACCTTTAGCCCGGTAAGCAAATTTAAAAAAAAACGCAATATGTAGGCTACACGAGAACGGAGACGTCGAGTAACCAAAACAAATGCGTTAAACAAATTCGTACACGTTATTTATCAATTTAACTCTAGAATTAAAGGATATACAACGAGAAACAACGTTTGACAACCTTTAAACAGTTTTAATAACTATCTCAAAAATTGTCGCTCTGATGCAAACAACTGATGAGTTATCTACTTAAATTTGATGAACAAAACGACTTACGTATTTTAAACATGCTAACCTTTAGCCCGGTAAGCAAATTAAAAAAAAAAACGCAATATGTAGGCTACACGAGAACGGAGACGTCGAGTAACCAAAACAAATGCGTTAAACAAATTCGTACACGTTATTTATCAATTTAACTCTAGAATTAAAGGATATACAACGAGAAACAACGTTTGACAACCTTTAAACAGTTTTAATAACTATCTCAAAAATTGTTGCTCTGATGCAAACACCTGCTGAGTTATCTACTTAAATTTGATGAACAAAACGACTTACGTATTTTAAACATGCTAACCTTTAGCCCGGTAAGCAAATTAAAAAAAAAACGCAATATGTAGGCTACACGAGAACGGAGACGTCGAGTAACCAAAACAAATGCGTTAAACAAATTCGTACACGTTATTTATCAATTTAACTCTAGAATTAAAGGATATACAACGAGAAACAACGTTTGACAACCTTTAAACAGTTTTAATAACTATCTCAAAAATTATCGCTCTGATGCAAACAACTGATGAGTTATCTACTTAAATTTGATGAACAAAACGACTTACGTATTTTAAACATGCTAACCTTTAGCCCGGTAAGCAAATTAAAAAAAAAAACGCAATATGTAGGCTACACGAGAACGGAGACGTCGAGTAACCAAAACAAATACGTTAAACAAATTCGTACACGTTATTTGTCAATTTAACTCTAGAATTAAAGGATATACAACGAGAAACAACGTTTGACAACTTTTAAACAGTTTTAATAACTATCTCAAAAATTGTCGCTCTGATGCAAACAACTGCTGAGTTATCTCTACTTAAATTTGATGAACAAAACGACTTACGTATTTTAAACATGCTAACCTTTAGCCCGGTAAGCAAATTAAAAAAAAAAACGCAATATGTAGGCTACACGAGAACGGAGACGTCGAGTAACCAAAACAAATGCGTTAAACAAATTCGTACACGTTATTTATCAATTTAACTCTAGAATTAAAGGATATACAACGAGAAACAACGTTTGACAACCTTTAAACAGTTTTAATAACTGTCTCAAAAATTATCGCTCTGATGCAAACAACTGATGAGTTATCTACTTAAATTTGATGAACAAAACGACTTACGTATTTTAAACATGCTAACCTTTAGCCCGGTAAGCAAATTTAAAAAAAAAAACGCAATATGTAGGCTACACGAGAACGGAGACGTCGAGTAACCAAAACAAATACGTTAAACAAATTCGTACACGTTATTTATCAATTTAACTCTAGAATTAAAGGATATACAACGAGAAACAACGTTTGACAACCTTTAAACAGTTTTAATAACTATCTCAAAAATTGTCGCTCTGATGCAAACAACTGATGAGTTATCTACTTAAATTTGATGAACAAAACGACTTACGTATTTTAAACATGCTAACCTTTAGCCCGGTAAGCAAATTAAAAAAAAAACGCAATATGTAGGCTACACGAGAACGGAGACGTCGAGTAACCAAAACAAATGCGTTAAACAAATTCGTACACGTTATTTATCTATTTAACTCTAGAATTAAAGGATATACAACGAGAAACAACGTTTGACAACCTTTAAACAGTTTTAATAACTATCTCAAAAATTGTCGCTCTGATGCAAACAACTGATGAGTTATCTACTTAAATTTGTTGAACAAAACGACTTACGTATTTTAAGCATGCTAACCTTTAGCCCGGTAAGCAAATTAAAAAAAAACGCAATATGTAGGCTACACGAGAACGGAGACGTCGAGTAACCAAAACAAATACGTTAAACAAATTCGTACACGTTATTTATCAATTTAACTCTAGAATTAAAGGATATACAACGAGAAACAACGTTTGACAACCTTTAAACAGTTTTAATAACTATCTCAAAAATTGTCGCTCTGATGCAAACAACTGATGAGTTATCTACTTAAATTTGTTGAACAAAACGACTTACGTATTTTAAACATGCTAACCTTTAGCCCGGTAAGCAAATTAAAAAAAAACGCAATATGTAGGCTACACGAAAACGGAGACGTCGAGTAACCAAAACAAATGCGTTAAACAAATTCGTACACGTTATTTATCAATTTAACTCTAGAATTAAAGGATATTTTAATAACTATCTCAAAAATTGTCGCTCTGATGCAAACAACTGCTGAGTTATCTACTCAAATTTGTTGAACAAAACGACTTACGTATTTTAAACATGCTAACCTTTAGCCCGGTAAGCAAATTAAAAAAAAAACGCAATATGTAGGCTACACGAGAACGGAGACGTAGAGTAACCAAAACAAATGCTTTAAACAAATTCGTACACGTTATTTATCAATTTAACTCTAGAATTAAAGGATATACAACGAGAAACAACGTTTGACAACCTTTAAACAGTTTTAATAACTATCTCAAAAATTGTCGCTCTGATGCAAACAACTGCTGAGTTATCTACTCAAATTTGTTGAACAAAACGACTTACGTATTTTAAACATGCTAACCTTTAGCCCGGTAAGCAAATTAAAAAAAAAAACGAAATATGTAGGCTACACGAGAACGGAGACGTCGAGTAACCAAAACAAATGCGTTAAACAAATTCGTACACGTTATTTATCAATTTAACTCTAGAATTAAAGGATATACAACGAGAAACAACGTTTGACAACCTTTAAACAGTTTTAATAACTATCTCAAAAATTGTCGCTCTGATGCAAACAACTGATGAGTTATCTACTTAAATTTGATGAACAAAACGACTTACGTATTTTAAGCATGCTAACCTTTAGCCCGGTAAGCAAATTAAAAAAAAAACGCAATATGTAGGCTACACGAGAACGGAGACGTCGAGTAACCAAAACAAATGCGTTAAACAAATTCGTACACGTTATTTATCAATTTAACACCCAGAATTAAAGGATATACAACGAGAAACAACGTTTGACAACCTTTAAACAGTTTTAATAACTATCTCAAAAATTGTCGCTCTGATGCAAACAACTGATGAGTTATCTACTCAAATTTGTTGAACAAAACGACTTACGTATTTTAAACATGCTAACCTTTAGCCCGGTAAGCAAATTAAAAAAAAAACGCAATATGTAGGCTACACGAGAACGGAGACGTCGAGTAACCAAAACAAATGCGTTAAACAAATTCGTACACGTTATTTATCTATTTAACTCTAGAATTAAAGGATATACAACGAGAAACAACGTTTGACACCCTTAAACAGTTTTAATAACTATCTCAAAAATTGTCGCTCTGATGCAAACAACTGATGAGTTATCTTCTTAAATTTGTTGAACAAAACGACTTACGTATTTTAAACATGCTAACCTTTAGCCCGGTAAGCAAATTAAAAAAAAAACGCAATATGTAGGCTACACGAAAACGGAGACGTCGAGTAACCAAAACAAATGCGTTAAACAAATTCGTACACGTTATTTATCAATTTAACTCTAGAATTAAAGGATATACAACGAGAAACAACGTTTGACAACCTTTAAACAGTTTTAATAACTATCTCAAAAATTGTCGCTCTGATGCAAACAACTGCTGAGTTATCTACTCAAATTTGTTGAACAAAACGACTTACGTATTTTAAACATGCTAACCTTTAGCCCGGTAAGCAAATTAAAAAAAAAACGCAATATGTAGGCTACACGAGAACGGAGACGTCGAGTAACCAAAACAAATGCTTTAAACAAATTCGTACACGTTATTTATCAATTTAACTCTAGAATTAAAGGATATACAACGAGAAACAACGTTTGACAACCTTTAAACAGTTTTAATAACTATCTCAAAAATTGTCGCTCTGATGCAAACAACTGCTGAGTTATCTACTCAAATTTGTTGAACAAAACGACTTACGTATTTTAAACATGCTAACCTTTAGCCCGGTAAGCAAATTAAAAAAAAAAACGCAATATGTAGGCTACACGAGAACGGAGACGTCGAGTAACCAAAACAAATGCGATAAACAAATTCGTACACGTTATTTATCAATTTAACTCTAGAATTAAAGGATATACAACGAGAAACAACGTTTGACAACCTTTAAACAGTTTTAATAACTATCTCAAAAATTGTCGCTCTGATGCACACAACTGCTGAGTTATCTACTTAAATTTGATGAACAAAACGACTTACGTATTTTAAACATGCTAACCTTTAGCCCGGTAAGCAAATTAAAAAAAAAAACGCAATATGTAGGCTACACGAGAACGGAGACGTCGAGTAACCAAAACAAATGCGTTAAACAAATTCGTACACGTTATTTATCAATATAACTCTAGAATTAAAGGATATACAACGAGAAACAACGTTTTACAACCTTTAAACAGTTTTAATAACTATCTCAAAAATTGTCGCTCTGATGCAAACAACTGATGAGTTATCTACTTAAATTTGTTGAACAAAACGACTTACGTATTTTAAGCATGCTAACCTTTAGCTCGGTAAGCAAATTAAAAAAAACGCAATATGTAGGCTACACGAGAACGGAGGCGACGAGTAACCAAAAGAAATGCGTTAAACAAATTCGTACACGTTATTTATCAATTTAACTCTAGAATTAAAGGATATACAACGAGAAACAACGTTTGACAACCTTTAAACAGTTTTAATAACTATCTCAAAAATTGTCGCCCTGATGCAAACAACTGATGAGTTATCTACTTAAATTTGTAGAACAAAACGACTTACGTATTTTAAGCATGCTAACCTTTATCCCGGTAAGCAAATTAAAAAAAAAAACGCAATATGTTAGCTACACGAGAACGGAGGCGTCGAGTAACCAAAACAAATGCGTTAAACAAATTCGTAAACGTTATTTATCAATTTAACTCTAGAATTAAAGGATATACAACGAGAAACAACGTTTGACAACCTTTAAACAGTTTTAATAACTATCTCAAAAATTGTCGCTCTGATGCAAACAACTGATGAGTTATCTACTTAAATTTGTTGAACAAAACGACTTACGTATTTTAAGCATGCTAACCTTTATCCCGGTAAGCAAATTAAAAAAAAAACGCAATATGTAGGCTACACGAGAACGGAGGCGTCGAGTAACCAAAACAAATGCGTTAAACAAATTCGTAAACGTTATTTATCAATTTAACTCTAGAATTAAAGGATATACAACGAGAAACAACGTTTGACAACCTTTAAACAGTTTTAATAACTATCTCAAAAATTGTCGCTCTGATGCAAACAACTGCTGAGTTATCTAATCAAATTTGTTGAACAAAACGACTTACGTATTTTAAACATGCTAACCTTTATCCCGGTAAGCAAATTAAAAAAAAAACGCAATATGTAGGCTACACGAGAACGGAGGCGTCGAGTAACCAAAACAAATGCGTTAAACAAATTCGTAAACGTTATTTATCAATTTAACTCTAGAATTAAAGGATATACAACGAGAAACAACGTTTGACAACCTTTAAACAGTTTTAATAACTATCTCAAAAATTGTCGCTCTGATGCAAACAACTGATGAGTTATCTACTTAAATTTGTTGATCAAAACGACTTACGTATTTTAAGCATGCTAACCTTTATCCCGGTAAGCAAATTAAAAAAAAACGCAATATGTAGGCTACACGAGAACGGAGGCGTCAAGTAACCAAAACAAATGCGTTAAACAAATTCGTAAACGTTATTTATCAATTTAACTCTAGAATTAAAGGATATACAACGAGAAACAACGTTTGACAACCTTTAAACAGCTTTAATAACTATCTCAAAAATTGTCGCTCTGATGCAAACAACTGCTGAGTTATCTACTCAAATTTGTTGAACAAAATGACTTACGTATTTTAAGCATGCTAACCTTTAGCTCGGTAAGCAAATTAAAAAAAAAAAGCAATATGTAGGCTACACGAGAACGGAGACGTCGAGTAACCAAAAGAAATGCGTTAAAAAAATTCGTACACGTTATTTATCAATTTAACTCTAGAATTAAAGGATATACAACGAGAAACAACGTTTGACAACCTTTAAACAGTTTTAATAACTATCTCAAAAATTGTTGCTCTGAAGCAAACAACTGATGAGTTATCTACTCAAATTTGTTGAACAAAACGACTTACGTATTTTAAGCATGCTAACCTTTAGCTCGGTAAGCAAATTAAAAAAAAAAGCAATATGTAGGCTACACGAGAACGGAGACGTCGAGTAACCAAAAGAAATGCGTTAAACAAATTCGTACACGTTATTTATCAATTTAACTCTAGAATTAAAGGATATACAACGAGAAACAACGTTTTACAACCTTTAAACAGTTTTAATAACTATCTCAAAAATTGTCGCTCTGATGCAAACAACTGATGAGTTATCTACTTAAATTTGTAGAACAAAACGACTTACGTATTTTAAGCATGCTAACCTTTATCCCGGTAAGCAAATTAAAAAAAAAAAACGCAATATGTAGGCTACACGAGAACGGAGGCGTCGAGTAACCAAAACAAATGCGGTAAACAAATTCGTAAACGTTATTTATCAATTTAACTCTAGAATTAAAGGATATACAACGAGAAACAACGTTTGACAACCTTTAAACAGTTTTAATAACTATCTCAAAAATTGTCGCTCTGATGCAAACAACTGATGAGTTATCTACTTAAATTTGTTGAACAAAACGACTTACGTATTTTAAGCATGCTAACCTTTAGCCCGGTAAGCAAATTAAAAAAAAAAAACGCAATATGTAGGCTACACGAGAACGGAGACGTCGAGTAACCAAAACAAATGCGTTAAACAAATTCGTACACGTTATTTATCAATTTAACTCTAGAATTAAAGGATATACAACGAGAAACAACGTTTGACAACCTTTAAACAGTTTTAATAACTATCTCAAAAATTGTCGCTCTGGTGCAAACAACTGATGAGTTATCTACTCAAATTTGTTGAACGAAACGACTTACGTATTTTAAGCATGCTAACCTTTAGCCCGGTAAGCAAATTAAAAAAAAAACGCAATATGTAGGCTACACGAGAACGGAGACGTCGAGTAACCAAAAGAAATGCGTTAAACAAATTCGTACACGTTATTTATCAATATAACTCTAGAATTAAAGGATATACAACGAGAAACAACGTTTGACAACCTTTAAACAGTTTTAATAACTATCTCAAAAATTGTCGCTCTGATGCAAACAACTGCTGAGTTATCTACTCAAATTTGTTGAACAAAACGACTTACGTATTTTAAGCATGCTAACCTTTAGCCCGGTAAGCAAATTAAAAAAAAAACGCAATATGTAGGCTACACGAGAACGGAGACGTCGAGTAACCAAAACAAATGCGTTAAACAAATTCGTACACGTTATTTATCAATTTAGCTCTAGAATTAAAGGATATACAACGAGAAACATCGTTTGACAACCTTTAAATAGTTTTAATAACTATCTCAAAAATTGTCGCTCTGATGCAAACAACTGATGAGTTATCTACTTAAATTTGTTGAACAAAACGACTTACGTATTTTAAGCATTCTAACCTTTAGCCCGGTAAGCAAATTAAAAAAAAAACGCAATATGTAAGCTACACGAGAACGGAGACGTCGAGTAACCAAAACAAATGCGTTAAACAAATTCGTACACGTTATTTAGCAATTTAACTCTAGAATTAAAGGATATACCACGAGAAACAACGTTTTACAACCTTTAAACAGTTTTAATAACTATCTCAAAAATTGTCGCTCTGATGCAAACAACTGATGAGTTATCTACTTAAATTTGTTGAACAAAACGACTTACGTATCTTAAGCATGCTAACCTTTAGCTCGGTAAGCAAATTAAAAAAAAAAGAGCAATATGTAGGCTACACGAGAACGGAGACGTCGAGTAACCAAAAGAAATGCGTTAAACAAATTCGTACACGTTATTTATCAATATAACTCTAGAATTAAAGGATATACAACGAGAAACAACGTTTGACAACCTTTAAACAGTTTTAATAACTATCTCAAAAATTGTCGCTCTGATGCAAAACAACTTATGAGTTATCTACTTAAATTTGTTGAACAAAACGACTTACGTATTTTAAGCATGCTAACCTTTAGCTCGGTAAGCAAATTAAAAAAAAAAACCAATATGTAGGCTACACGAGAACGGAGACGTCGAGTAACCAAAAGAAATGCGTTAAACAAATTCGTACACGTTATTTATCAATTTAACTCTAGAAATAAAGGATATACAACGAGAAACAACGTTTTACAACCTTTAAACAGTTTTAATAACTATCTCAAAAATTGTCGCTCTGATGCAAACAACTGATGAGTTATCTACTTAAATTTGTAGAAGAAAATGACTTACGTATTTTAAGCATGCTAACCTTTATCCCGGTAAGCAAATTAAAAAAAAAACGCAATATGTAGGCTACACGAGAACGGAGGCGTCGAGTAACCAAAACAAATGCGTTAAACAAATTCGTAAACGTTATTTATCAATTTAACTCTAGAATTAAAGGATATACAACGAGAAACAACGTTTTACAACCTTTAAACAGTTTTAATAATTATCTCAAAAATTGTCGCTCTGATGCAAACAACTGCTGAGTTATCTACTCAAATTTGTTGAACAAAACGACTTACGTATTTTAAACATGCTAACCTTTAGCCCGGTAAGCAAATTAAAAAAAAAACGCAATATGTAGGCTACACGAGAACGGAGGCGTCGAGAAACCAAAAGAAATGCGTTAAACAAATTCGTACACGCTATTTATCAATTTAACTCTAGAATTAAAGGATATACAACGAGAAACAACGTTTGACAACCTTTAAACAATTTTAATAACTATCTCAAAAATTGTCGCTCTGATGCAAACAACTGATGAGTTATCTACTTAAATTTGTTGAACAAAACGACTTACGTATTTTAAGCATGCTAACCTTTAGCCCGGTAAGCAAATTAAAAAAAAAAAACGCAATATGTAGGCTACACGAGAACGGAAGCGTCGAGTAACCAAAAGAAATGCGTTAAACAAATTCGTACACGTTATTTATCAATTTAACTCTAGAATTAAAGGATATACAACGAGAAACAACGTTTGACAACCTTTAAACAGTTTTAATAACTATCTCAAAAATTGTCGCTCTGATGCAAACAACTGATGAGTTATCTACTTAAATTTGTTGAACAAACGACTTACGTATTTTAAGCATGCTAACCTTTAGCTCGGTAAGCAAATTAAAAAAAAAAAAGCAATATGTAGGCTACACGAGAACGGAGACGTCGAGAAACCAAAAGAAATGCGTTAAACAAATTCGTACACGCTATTTATCAATTTAACTCTAGAATTAAAGGATATACAACGAGAAACAACGTTTGACAACCTTTAAACAATTTTAATAACTATCTCAAAAATTGTCGCTCTGATGCAAACAACTGATGAGTTATCTACTTAAATTTGTTGAACAAAACGACTTACGTATTTTAAGCATGCTAACCTTTAGCCCGGTAAGCAAATTAAAAAAAAAAAACGCAATATGTAGGCTACACGAGAACGGAAGCGTCGAGTAACCAAAAGAAATGCGTTAAACAAATTCGTACACGTTATTTATCAATTTAACTCTAGAATTAAAGGATATACAACGAGAAACAACGTTTGACAACCTTTAAACAGTTTTAATAACTATCTCAAAAATTGTCGCTCTGATGCAAACAACTGCTGAGTTAATTACTCAAATTTGTTGAACAAAACGACTTACGTATTTTAAACATGCTAGCCTTTAGCCCGGTAAGCAAATTAAAAAAAAAAACGCAATATGTAGGCTACACGAGAACGGAGGCGTCGAGTAACCAAAAGAAATGCGTTAAACAAATTCGTACACGTTATTTATCAATTTAACTCTAGAATTAAAGGATATACAACGAGAAACAACGTTTGACAACCTTTAAACAGTTTTAATAACTATCTCAAAAATTGTCGCTCTGATGCAAACAACTGATGAGTTATCTACTTAAATTTGTTGAACAAAACGACTTACGTATTTTAAGCATGCTAACCTTTAGCCCGGTAAGCAAATTAAAAAAAAAAAACGCAATATGTAGGCTACACGAGAACGGAGGCGTCGAGTAACCAAAAGAAATGCGTTAAACAAATTCGTACACGTTATTTATCAATTTAACTCTAGAATTAAAGGATATACAACGAGAAACAACGTTTGACAACCTTTAAACAGTTTTAATAACTATCTCAAAAATTGTCGCTCTGATGCAAACAACTGCTGAGTTATCTACTCAAATTTGTTGAACAAAACGACTTACGTATTTTAAACATGCTAACCTTTAGCCCGGTAAGCAAATTAAAAAAAAAAAAACGCAATATGTAGGCTACACGAGAACGGAGGCGTCGAGTAACCAAAACAAATGCGTTAAACAAATTCGTAAACGTTATTTATCAATTTAACTCTAGAATTAAAGGATATACAACGAGAAACAACGTTTTACAACCTTTAAACAGTTTTAATAACTATCTCAAAAAGTGTCGCTCTGATGCAAACAACTGATGAGTTATCTACTCAAATTTGTTGAACGAAACGACTTACGTATTTTAAGCATGCTAACCTTTAACCCGGTAAGCAAATTAAAAAAAAACGCAATATGTAGGATACACGAGAACGGAGACGTCGAAAACCAAAACAAATGCGTTAAACAAATTCGTACACGTTATTTATCAATATAACTCTAGAATTAAAGGATATGCAACGAGAAACAACGTTTGACAACCTTTAAACAGTTTTAATAACTATCTCAAAAATTGTCGCTCTGATGCAAACAACTGATGAGTTATCTACTTAAATTTGTTGAACAAAACGACTTACGTATTTTAAGCATGCTAACCTTTAGCTCGGTAAGCAAATTAAAAAAAAAACGCAATATGTAGGCTACACGAGAACGGATGCGTCGAGTAACCAAAACAAATGCGTTAAACAAATTTGTAAACGTTATTTATCAATTTAACTCTAGAATTAAAGGATATACAACGAGAAACAACGTTTGACAACCTTTAAACAGTTTTAATAACTATCTCAAAAATTGTCGCTCTGATGCAAACAACTGATGAGTTATCTACTTAAATTTGTTGAACAAAACGACTTACGTATTTTAAGCATGCTAACCTTTAGCCCGGTAAGCAAATTAAAAAAAACGCAATATGTAGGCTACACGAGAACGGAGGCGTCGAGTAACCAAAACAAATGCGTTAAACAAATTCGCAAACGTTATTTATCAATTTAACTCTAGAATTAAAGGATATACAACGAGAAACAACGTTTGACAACCTTTAAACAGTTTTAATAACTATCTCAAAAATTGTCGCTCTGATGCAAACAACTGATGAGTTATCTACTTAAATTTGTTGAACAAAACGACTTACGTATTTTAAGCATGCTAACCTTTAGCCCGGTAAGCAAATTAAAAAAAAACGCAATATGTAGGCTACACGAGAACGGAGACGTCGAGTAACCAAAAGAAATGCGTTAAACAAATTCGTAAACGTTATTTATCAATTTAACTCTAGAATTAAAGGATATACAACGAGAAACAACGTTTGACAACCTTTAAACAGTTTTAATAACTATCTCAAAAATTGTCGCTCTGATGCAAACAACTGATGAGTTATCTACTTAAATTTGTTGAACAAAACGACTTACGTATTTTAAGCATGCTAACCTTTAGCCCGGTAAGCAAGTTAAAAAAAAAACGCAATATGTAGGCTACACGAGAACGGAGACGTCGAGTAACCAAAAGAAATGCGTTAAACAAATTCGTAAACGTTATTTATCAATTTAACTCTAGAATTAAAGGATATACAACGAGAAACAACGTTTGACAACCTTTAAACAGTTTTAATAACTATCTCAAAAATTATCGCTCTGATGCAAACAACTGATGAGTTATCTACTTAAATTTGTTGAACAAAACGACTTACGTATTTTAAGCATGCTAACCTTTAGCCCGGTAAGCAAGTTAAAAAAAAAACGCAATATGTAGGCTACACGCGAACGGAGACGTCGAGTAACCAAAACAAATGCGTTAAACAAATTCGTGCATGTTATTTATCTATTTAACTCTAGAATTAAAGGATATACAACGAGAAACAAGGTTTGACAACCTTTAAACAGTTTTAATAACTATCTAAAAAATTGTCGCTCTGATGCAAACAACTGATGAGTTATCTACTTAAATTTGTTGAACAAAACGACTTACGTATTTTAAGCATGCTAACCTTTAGCCCGGTAAGCAAATTAAAAAAAAAACGCAATATGTAGGCTACACGAGAACGGAGACGTCGAGTAACCAAAACAAATACGTTAAACAAATTCGTACACGTTATTTATCAATTTAACTCTAGAATTAAAGGATATACAACGAGAAACAACGTTTGACAACCTTTAAACAGTTTTAATAACTATCTCAAAAATTGTCGCTCTGATGCAAACAACTGATGAGTTATCTACTTAAATTTGTTGAACAAAACGACTTACGTATTTTAAACATGCTAACCTTTAGCCCGGTAAGCAAATTAAAAAAAAACGCAATATGTAGGCTACACGAAAACCGAGACGTCGAGTAACCAAAACAAATGCGTTAAACAAATTCGTACACGTTATTTATCAATTTAACTCTAGAATTAAAGGATATACAACGAGAAACAACGTTTGACAACCTTTAAACAGTTTTAATAACTATCTCAAAAATTGTCGCTCTGATGCAAACAACTGCTGAGTTATCTACTCAAATTTGTTGAACAAAACGACTTACGTATTTTAAACATGCTAACCTTTAGCCCGGTAATCAAATTAAAAAAAAAACGCAATATGTAGGCTACACGAGAACGGAGACGTCGAGTAACCAAAACAAATGCTTTAAACAAATTCGTACACGTTATTTATCAATTTAACTCTAGAATTAAAGAATATACAACGAGAAACAACGTTTGACAACCTTTAAACAGTTTTAATAACTATCTCAAAAATTGTCGCTCTGATGCAAACAACTGCTGAGTTATCTACTCAAATTTGTTGAACAAAACGGCTTACGTATTTTAAACATGCTAACCTTTAGCCCGGTAAGCAAATTAAAAAAAAAACGCAATATGTAAGCTACACGAGAACGGAGACGTCGAGTAACCAAAACAAATGCGTTAAACAAATTCGTACACGTTATTTATCAATTTAACTCTAGAATTAAAGGATATACAACGAGAAACAACGTTTTACAACCTTTAAACAGTTTTAATAACTATCTCAAAAATTGTCGCTCTGATGCAAACAACTGATGAGTTATCTACTTAAATTTGATGAACAAAACGACTTACGTATTTTAGGCATGCTAACCTTTAGCCCGGTAAGCAAATTAAAAAAAAAACGCAATATGTAGGCTACACGAGAACGGAGACGTCGAGTAACCAAAACAAATTCGTTAAACAAATTCGTACACGTTATTTATCAATTTAACTCTAGAATTAAAGGATATACAACGAGAAACAACGTTTGACAACCTTTAAACAGTTTTAATAACTATCTCAAAAATTGTCGCTCTGATGCAAACAACTGATGAGTTATCTACTCAAATTTGTTGAACAAAACGACTTACGTATTTTAAACATGCTAACCTTTAGCCCGGTAAGCAAATTAAAAAAAATACGCAATATGTAGGCTACACGAGAACGGAGACGTCGAGTAACCAAAACAAATGCGTTAAACAAATTCGTACACGTTATTTATCTATTTAACTCTAGAATTAAAGGACATACAACGAGAAACAACGTTTGACAACCTTTAAACAGTTTTAATAACTATCTCAAAAATTGTCGCTCTGATGCAAACAACTGATGAGTTATCTACTTAAATTTGTTGAACAAAACGACTTACGTATTTTAAGCATGCTAACCTTTAGCCCGGTAAGCAAATTAAAAAAAAAAAACGCAATATGTAGGCTACACGAGAACGGAGACGTCGAGTAACCAAAACAAATACGTTAAACAAATTCGTACACGTTATTTATCAATTTAACTCTAGAATTAAAGGATATACAACGAGAAACAACGTTTGACAACCTTTAAACAGTTTTAATAAATATCTCAAAAATTGTCGCTCTGATGCAAACAACTGATGAGTTATCTACTTAAATTTGATGAACAAAACGACTTACGTATTTTAAACATGCTAACCTTTAGCCCGGTAAGCAAATTAAAAAAAAAAACGCAATATGTAGGCTACACGAGAACGGAGACGTCGAGTAACCAAAAGAAATGCGTTAAACAAATTCGTACACGTTATTTATCAATTTAACTCTAGAATTAAAGGATATACAACGAGAAACAACGTTTGACAACCTTTAAACAGTTTTAATAACTATCTCAAAATTTGTCGCTCTGATGCAAACAACTGCTTAGTTATCTACTTCAATTTGATGAACAAAACGACTTACGTATTTTAAACATGCTAACCTTTAGCCCGGTAAGCAAATTAAAAAAAAAACGCAATATGTAGGCTACACGAGAACGGAGACGTCGAGTAACCAAAACAAATGCGTTAAACAAATTCGTACACGTTATTTATCAATTTAACTCTAGAATTAAAGGATATACAACGAGAAACAACGTTTGACAACCTTTAAACAATTTTAATAACTATCTCAAAAATTATCGCTCTGATGCAAACAACTGACGAGTTATCTACTTAAATTTGATGAACAAAACGACTTACGTATTTTAAACATGCTAACCTTTAGCCCGGTAAGCAAATTAAAAAAAAAACGCAATATGTAGGCTACGCGAGAACGGAGACGTCGAGTAACCAAAACAAATGCGTTAAACAAATTCGTACACGTTATTTATCAATTTAACTCTAGAATTAAAGGATATACAACGAGAAACAACGTTTGACAACCTTTAAACAGTTTTAATAACTATCTCAAAAATTATCGCTCTGATGCAAACAACTGACGAGTTATCTACTTAAATTTTATGAACAAAACGACTTACGTATTTTAAACATGCTAACCTTTAGCCCGGTAAGCAAATTAAAAAAAAAACGCAATATGTAGGCTACACGAGAACGGAGACGTCGAGTAACCAAAACAAATGCGTTAAACAAATTCGTACACGTTATTTATCAATTTAACTCTAGAATTAAAGGATATACAACGAGAAACAACGTTTGACAACCTTTAAACAGTTTTAATAACTATCTCAAAAATTGTCGCTCTGATGCAAACAACTGATGAGTTGTCTACTTAAATTTGTTGAACAAAACGACTTACGTATTTTAAACATGCTAACCTTTAGCCCGGTAAGCAAATTAAAAAAAAAAAACGCAATATGTAGGCTACACGAGAACGGAGACGTCGAGTAACCAAAACAAATGCGTTAAACAAATTCGTACACGTTATTTATCAATTTAACTCTAGAATTAAAGGATATACAACGAGAAACAACGTTTGACAACCTTTAAACAGTTTTAATAACTATCTCAAAATTATCGCTCTGATGCAAACAACTGATGAGTTATCTACTTAAATTTGTTGAACAAAACGACTTACGTATTTTAAGCATGCTAACCTTTAGCCCGGTAAGCAAATTAAAAAAAAAACGCAATATGTAGGCTACACGAGAACGGAGACGTCGAGTAACCAAAACAAATGCGTTAAACAAATTCGTACACGTTATTTATCAATTTAACTCTAGAATTAAAGGATATACAACGAGAAACAACGGTTGACAACCTTTAAACAGTTTTAATAACTATCTCAAAAATTATCGCTCTGATGCAAACAACTGATGAGTTATCTACTTAAATTTGATGAACAAAACGACTTACGTATTTTAAACATGCTAACCTTTAGCCCGGTAAGCAAATTAAAAAAAAAAACGCAATATGAAGGCTACACGAGAACGGAGACGTCGAGTAACCAAAAGAAATGCGTTAAACAAATTCGTACACGTTATTTATCAATTTAACTCTAGAATTAAAGGATATACAACGAGAAACAACGTTTGACAACCTTTAAACAGTTTTAATAACTATCTCAAAAATTGTCGCTCTGATGCAAACAACTGATGAGTTATCTACTTAAATTTGATGAACAAAACGACTTACGTATTTTAAACATGCTAACCTTTAGCCCGGTAAGCAAATTAAAAAAAAAAACGCAATATGTAGGCTACACGAGAACGGAGACGTCGAGTAACCAAAAGAAATGCGTTAAACAAATTCGTACACGTTATTTATCAATTTAACTCTAGAATTAAAGGATATACAACGAGAAACAACGTTTGACAACCTTTAAACAGTTTTAATAACTATCTCAAAAATTGTCGCTCTGATGCAAACAACTGCTGAGTTATCTACTCAAATTTGTTGAACAAAACGACTTACGTATTTTAAACATGCTAACCTTTAGCCCGGTAAGCAAATTAAAAAAAAAACGTAATATGTAGACTACACGAGAACGGAGACGTCGAGTAACCAAAACAAATGCGTTAAACAAATTCGTACACGTTATTTATCAATTTAACTCTAGAATTAAAGGATATACAACGAGAAACAACGTTTGACAACCTTTAAACAGTTTTAATAACTATCTCAAAAATTGTCGCTCTGATGCAAACAACTGCTGAGTTATCTACTTAAATTTGATGAACAAAACGACTTACGTATTTTAAACATGCTAACCTTTAGCCCGGTAAGCAAATTAAAAAAAAAAACGCAATATGTAGGCTACACGAGAACGGAGACGTCGAGTAACCAAAACAAATGCGTTAAACAAATTCGTACACGTTATTTATCAATTTAACTCTAGAATTAAAGGATATACAACGAGAAACAACGTTTGACAACCTTTAAACAGTTTTAATAACTATCTCAAAAATTGCCGCTCTGATGCAAACAACTGCTGAGTTAACTACTCAAATTTGTTGAACAAAACGACTTACGTATTTTAAACATCTAACCTTTAGCCCGGTAAGCAAATTAAAAAAAAAAACGCAATATGTAGGCTACACGAGAACGGAGACGTCGAGTAACCAAAACAAATGCGTTAAACAAATTCGTACACGTTATTTATCTATTTAACTCTAGAATTAAAGGATATACAACGAGAAACAACGTTTGACAACCTTTAAACAGTTTTAATAACTATCTCAAAAATTGTCGCTCTGATGCAAACAACTGATGAGTTATCTACTTAAATTTGTTGAACAAAACGACTTACGTATTTTAAGCATGCTAACCTTTAGCCCGGTAAGCAAATTAAAAAAAAAAACACAATATGTAGGCTACACGAGAACGGAGACGTCGAGTAACCAAAACAAATACGTTAAACAAATTCGTACACGTTATTTATCAATTTAACTCTGGAATTAAAGGATATACAACGAGAAACAACGTTTGACAACCTTTAAACAGTTTTAATAAATATCTCAAAAATTGTCGCTCTGATGCAAACAACTGATGAGTTATCTACTTAAATTTGATGAACAAAACGACTTACGTATTTTAAACATGCTAACCTTTAGCCCGGTAAGCAAATTAAAAAAAAAAACGCAATATGTAGGCTACACGAGAACGGAGACGTCGAGTAACCAAAAGAAATGCGTTAAACAAATTCGTACACGTTATTTATCAATTTAACTCTAGAATTAAAGGATATACAACGAGAAACAACGTTTGAGAACCTTTAAACAGTTTTAATAACTATCTCAAAAATTGTCGCTCTGATGCAAACAACTGCTTAGTTATCTACTTCAATTTGATGAACAAAACGACTTACGTATTTTAAACATGCTAACCTTTAGCCCGGTAAGCAAATTAAAAAAAAAACGCAATATGTAGGCTACACGAGAACGGAGACGTCGAGTAACCAAAACAAATGCGTTAAACAAATTCGTACACGTTATTTATCAATTTAACTCTAGAATTAAAGGATATACAACGAGAAACAACGTTTGACAACCTTTAAACAATTTTAATAACTATCTCAAAAATTATCGCTCTGATGCAAACAACTGACGAGTTATCTACTTAAATTTGATGAACAAAACGACTTACGTATTTTAAACATGCTAACCTTTAGCCCGGTAAGCAAATTAAAAAAAAACGCAATATGTAGGCTACGCGAGAACGGAGACGTCGAGTAACCAAAACAAATGCGTTAAACAAATTCGTACACGTTATTTATCAATTTAACTCTAGAATTAAAGGATATACAACGAGAAACAACGTTTGACAACCTTTAAACAGTTTTAATAACTATCTCAAAAATTATCGCTCTGATGCAAACAACTGACGAGTTATCTACTTAAATTTTATGAACAAAACGACTTACGTATTTTAAACATGCTAACCTTTAGCCCGGTAAGCAAATTAAAAAAAAAACGCAATATGTAGGCTACACGAGAACGGAGACGTCGAGTAACCAAAACAAATGCGTTAAACAAATTCGTACACGTTATTTATCAATTTAACTCTAGAATTAAAGGATATACAACGAGAAACAACGTTTGACAACCTTTAAACAGTTTTAATAACTATCTCAAAAATTGTCGCTCTGATGCAAACAACTGATGAGTTATCTACTTAAATTTGTTGAACAAAACGACTTACGTATTTTAAACATGCTAACCTTTAGCCCGGTAAGCAAATTAAAAAAAAAAAACGCAATATGTAGGCTACACGAGAACGGAGACGTCGAGTAACCAAAACAAATGCGTTAAACAAATTCGTACACGTTATTTATCAATTTAACTCTAGAATTAAAGGATATACAACGAGAAACAACGTTTGACAACCTTTAAACAGTTTTAATAACTATCTCAAAATTATCGCTCTGATGCAAACAACTGATGAGTTATCTACTTAAATTTGTTGAACAAAACGACTTACGTATTTTAAGCATGCTAACCTTTAGCCCGGTAAGGAAATTAAAAAAAAAACGCAATATGTAGGCTACACGAGAACGGAGACGTCGAGTAACCAAAACAAATGCGTTAAACAAATTCGTACACGTTATTTATCAATTTAACTCTAGAATTAAAGGATATACAACGAGAAACAACGGTTGACAACCTTTAAACAGTTTTAATAACTATCTCAAAAATTATCGCTCTGATGCAAACAACTGATGAGTTATCTACTTAAATTTGATGAACAAAACGACTTACGTATTTTAAACATGCTAACCTTTAGCCCGGTAAGCAAATTAAAAAAAAAAAAGCAATATGAAGGCTACACGAGAACGGAGACGTCGAGTAACCAAAAGAAATGCGTTAAACAAATTCGTACACGTTATTTATCAATTTAACTCTAGAATTAAAGGATATACAACGAGAAACAACGTTTGACAACCTTTAAACAGTTTTAATAACTATCTCAAAAATTGTCGCTCTGATGCAAACAACTGATGAGTTATCTACTTAAATTTGATGAACAAAACGACTTACGTATTTTAAACATGCTAACCTTTAGCCCGGTAAGCAAATTAAAAAAAAAAAACGCAATATGTAGGCTACACGAGAACGGAGACGTCGAGTAACCAAAAGAAATGCGTTAAACAAATTCGTACACGTTATTTATCAATTTAACTCTAGAATTAAAGGATATACAACGAGAAACAACGTTTGACAACCTTTAAACAGTTTTAATAACTATCTCAAAAATTGTCGCTCTGATGCAAACAACTGCTGAGTTATCTACTTAAATTTGATGAACAAAACGACTTACGTATTTTAAACATGCTAACCTTTAGCCCGGTAAGCAAATTAAAAAAAAAAACGCAATATGTAGGCTACACGAGAACGGAGACGTCGAGTAACCAAAACAAATGCGTTAAACAAATTCGTACACGTTATTTATCAATTTAACTCTAGAATTAAAGGACATACAACGAGAAACAACGTTTGACAACCTTTAAACAGTTTTAATAACTATCTCAAAAATTGTCGCTCTGATGCAAACAACTGCTGAGTTATCTACTCAAATTTGTTGAACAAAACGACTTACGTATTTTAAACATCTAACCTTTAGCCCGGTAAGCAAATTAAAAAAAAAAACGCAATATGTAGGCTACAAGAGAACGGAGACCTCGAGTAACCAAAACAAATGCGTTAAACAAATTCGTACACGTTATTTATCAATTTAACTCTAGAATTAAAGGATATACAACGAGAAACAACGTTTGACAACCTTTAAACAGTTTTAATAACTATCTCAAAAATTGTCGCTCTGATGCAAACAACTGCTGAGTTATCTACTCAAATTTGTTGAACAAAACGACTTACGTATTTTAAACATGCTAACCTTTAGCCCGGTAAGCAAATTAAAAAAAAAAACGTAATATGTAGGCTACACGAGAACGGAGACGTCGAGTAACCAAAACAAATGCGTTAAACAAATTCGTACACGTTATTTATCAATTTAACTCTAGAATTAAAGGATATACAACGAGAAACAACGTTTGACAACCTTTAAACAGTTTTAATAACTATCTCAAAAATTGTCGCTCTGATGCAAACAACTGCTGAGTTATCTACTCAAATTTGTTGAACAAAACGACTTACGTATTTTAAACATGCTAACCTTTAGCCCGGTAAGCAAATTAAAAAAAAACGCAATATGTAGGCTACACGAGAACGGAGACGTCGAGTAACCAAAACAAATGCGTTAAACAAATTCGTACACGTTATTTATCAATTTAACTCTAGAATTAAAGGATATACAACGAGAAACAACGTTTGACAACCTTTAAACAGTTTTAATAACTATCTCAAAAATTGTCGCTCTGATGCAAACAACTGATGAGTTATCTACTTAAATTTGATGAACAAAACGACTTACGTATTTTAAACATGCTAACCTTTAGCCCGGTAAGCAAATTAAAAAAAAAACGCAATATGTAGGCTACAAGAGAACGGAGACCTCGAGTAACCAAAACAAATGCGTTAAACAAATTCGTACACGTTATTTATCAATTTAACTCTAGACTTAAAGGATATACAACGAGAAACAACGTTTGAAAACCTTTAAACAGTTTTAATAACTATCTCAAAAATTGTCGCTCTGATGCAAACAACTGCTGAGTTTTCTACTCAAATTTGTTGAACAAAACGACTTACGTATTTTAAACATGCTAACCTTTAGCCCGGTAAGCAAATTAAAAAAAAACGCAATATGTAGGCTACACGAGAACGGAGACGTCGAGTAACCAAAACAAATGCGTTAAACAAATTCGTACACGTTATTTATCAATTTAACTCTAGAATTAAAGGATATACAACGAGAAGCAACGTTTGACAACCTTTAAACAGTTTTAATAACTATCTCAAAAATTGTCGCTCTGATGCAAACAACTGATGAGTTATCTACTTAAATTTGATGAACAAAACGACTTACGTATTTTAAACATGCTAACCTTTAGCCCGGTAAGCAAATTAAAAAAAAAACGCAATATGTAGGCTACACGAGAACGGAGACGTCGAGTAACCAAAACAAATGCGTTAAACAAATTCGTACAGGTTATTTATCAATTTAACTCTAGAATTAAAGGATATACAACGAGAAACAACGTTTGACAACCTTTAAACAGTTTTAATAACTATCTCAAAAATTGTCGCTCCGATGCAAACAACTGCTGAGTTATCTACTTAAATTTGATGAACAAAACGGCTTACGTATTTTAAACATGCTAACCTTTAGCCCGGTAAGCAAATAAAAAAAAAAACGCAATATGTAGGCTACACGAGAACGGAGACGTCGAGTAACCAAAAGAAATGCGTTAAACAAATTCGTAAACGTTATTTATCAATATAACTCTAGAATTAAAGGATATACAACGAGAAACAACGTTTGACAACCTTTAAACAGTTTTAATAAATATCTCAAAAATTGTCGCTCTGATGCAAACAACTGATGAGTTATCTACGACTTACCTATTTTAAGCATGCTAACCTTTAGCCCAGTAAGCAAATTAAAAAAAAAACGCAATATGTAGGCTACACGAGAACGGAGACGTCGAGTAACCAAAACAAATGCGTTAAACAAATTCGTACACGTTATTTATCAATTTAACTCTAGAATTAAAGGATATACAACGAGAAACAACGTTTGACAACCTTTAAACAGTTTTAATAACTATCTCAAAAATTGTCGCTCTGATGCAAACAACTGATGAGTTATCTACTCAAATTTGTTGAACGAAACGACTTACGTATTTTAAGCATGCTAACCTTTAGCCCGGTAAGCAAATTAAAAAAAAAACGCAATATGTAGGCTACACGAGAACGGAGACGTCGAGTAACCAAAAGAAATGCGTTAAACAAATTCGTACACGTTATTTATCAATATAACTCTAGAATTAAAGTATATACAACGAGAAACAACGTTTGACAACCTTTAAACAGTATTAAGAACTATCTCTAAAATTGTCGCTCTGATGCAAACAACTGCTGAGTTATCTACTCAAATTTTTTGAACAAAACGACTTACGTATTTTAAGCATGCTAACCTTTAGCCCGGTAAGCAAATTAAAAAAAAAACGCAATATGTAGGCTACACGAGAACGGAGGCGTCGAGTAACCAAAACAGATGCGTTAAACAAATTCGTAAACGTTATTTATCAATTTAACTCTAGAATTAAAGGATATACAACGAGAAACAACGTTTGACAACCTTTAAACAGTTTTAATAACTATCTCAAAAATTGTCGCTCTGATGCAAACAACTGATGAGTTATCTACTTAAATTTGTTGAACAAAACGACTTACGTATTTTAAGCATGCTAACCTTTAGCTCGGTAAGCAAATTAAAAAAAAAAAGCAATATGTAGGCTACACGAGAACGGAGACGTCGAGTAACCAAAAGAAATGCGTTAAACAAATTCGTACACGTTATTTATCAATATAACTCTAGAATTAAAGGATATGCAACGAGAAACAACGTTTGACAACCTTTAAACAGTTTTAATAACTATCTCAAAAATTGTCGCTCTGATGCAAACAACTGATGAGTTATCTACTTAAATTTGTTGAACAAAACGACTTACGTATTTTAAGCATGCTAACCTTTAGCTCGGTAAGCAAATTAAAAAAAAAACGCAATATGTAGGCTACACGAGAACGGATGCGTCGAGTAACCAAAACAAATGCGTTAAACAAATTTGTAAACGTTATTTATCAATTTAACTCTAGAATTAAAGGATATACAACGAGAAACAACGTTTGACAACCTTTAAACAGTTTTAATAACTATCTCAAAAATTGTCGCTCTGATGCAAACAACTGATGAGTTATCTACTTAAATTTGTTGAACAAAACGACTTACGTATTTTAAGCATGCTAACCTTTAGCCCGGTAAGCAAATTAAAAAAAACGCAATATGTAGGCTACACGAGAACGGAGGCGTCGAGTAACCAAAACAAATGCGTTAAACAAATTCGCAAACGTTATTTATCAATTTAACTCTAGAATTAAAGGATATACAACGAGAAACAACGTTTGACAACCTTTAAACAGTTTTAATAACTATCTCAAAAATTGTCGCTCTGATGCAAACAACTGATGAGTTATCTACTTAAATTTGTTGAACAAAACGACTTACGTATTTTAAGCATGCTAACCTTTAGCCCGGTAAGCAAATTAAAAAAAAAACGCAATATGTAGGCTACACGAGAACGGAGACGTCGAGTAACCAAAAGAAATGCGTTAAACAAATTCGTAAACGTTATTTATCAATTTAACTCTAGAATTAAAGGATATACAACGAGAAACAACGTTTGACAACCTTTAAACAGTTTTAATAACTATCTCAAAAATTGTCGCTCTGATGCAAACAACTGATGAGTTATCTACTTAAATTTGTTGAACAAAACGACTTACGTATTTTAAGCATGCTAACCTTTAGCCCGGTAAGCAAGTTAAAAAAAAAACGCAATATGTAGGCTACACGAGAACGGAGACGTCGAGTAACCAAAAGAAATGCGTTAGACAAATTCGTAAACGTTATTTATCAATTTAACTCTAGAATTAAAGGATATACAACGAGAAACAACGTTTGACAACCTTTAAACAGTTTTAATAACTATCTCAAAAATTGTCGCTCTGATGCAAACAACTGCTGAGTTATCTACTCAAATTTGTTGAACAAAACGACTTACGTATTTTAAGCATGCTAACCTTTAGCCCGGTAAGCAAATTAAAAAAAAAACGCAATATGTAGGCTACACGAGAACGGAGACGTCGAGTAACCAAAAGAAATGCGTTAAACAAATTCGTAAACGTTATTTATCAATTTAACTCTAGAATTAAAGGATATACAACGAGAAACAACGTTTGACAACCTTTAAACAGTTTTAATAACTATCTCAAAAATTGTCGCTCTGATGCAAACAACTGCTGAGTTATCTACTCAAATTTGTTGAACAAAACGACTTACGTATTTTAAACATGCTAACCTTTAGCCCGGTAAGCAAATTAAAAAAAAAACGCAATATGTAGGCTACACGAGAACGGAGACGTCGAGTAACCAAAACAAATGCGTTAAACAAATTCGTACACGTTATTTATCAATTTAACTCTAGAATTAAAGGATATACAACGAGAAACAACGTTTGACAACCTTTAAACAGTTTTAATAACTATCTCAAAAATTGTCGCTCTGATGCAAACAACTGATGAGTTATCTACTTAAATTTGATGAACAAAACGACTTACGTATTTTAAACATGCTAACCTTTAGCCCGGTAAGCAAATTAAAAAAAAAACGCAATATGTAGGCTACAAGAGAACGGAGACGTCGAGTAACCAAAAGAAATGCGTTAAACAAATTCGTACACGTTATTTATCAATATAACTCTAGAATTAAAGTATATACAACGAGAAACAACGTTTGACAACCTTTAAACAGTATTAAGAACTATCTCTAAAATTGTCGCTCTGATGCAAACAACTGCTGAGTTATCTACTCAAATTTTTTGAACAAAACGACTTACGTATTTTAAGCATGCTAACCTTTAGCCCGGTAAGCAAATTAAAAAAAAAACGCAATATGTAGGCTACACGAGAACGGAGGCGTCGAGTAACCAAAACAAATGCGTTAAACAAATTCGTAAACGTTATTTATCAATTTAACTCTAGAATTAAAGGATATACAACGAGAAACAACGTTTGACAACCTTTAAACAGTTTTAATAACTATCTCAAAAATTGTCGCTCTGATGCAAACAACTGATGAGTTATCTACTTAAATTTGTTGAACAAAACGACTTACGTATTTTAAGCATGCTAACCTTTAGCTCGGTAAGCAAATTAAAAAAAAAAACGCAATATGTAGGCTACACGAGAACGGAGACGTCGAGTAACCAAAAGAAATGCGTTAAACAAATTCGTACACGTTATTTATCAATATAACTCTAGAATTAAAGGATATGCAACGAGAAACAACGTTTGACAACCTTTAAACAGTTTTAATAACTATCTCAAAAATTGTCGCTCTGATGCAAACAACTGATGAGTTATCTACTTAAATTTGTTGAACAAAACGACTTACGTATTTTAAGCATGCTAACCTTTAGCTCGGTAAGCAAATTAAAAAAAAAACGCAATATGTAGGCTACACGAGAACGGAGACGTCGAGTAACCAAAACAAATGCGTTAAACAAATTCGTACACGTTATTTATCAATTTAACTCTAGAATTAAAGGATATACAACGAGAAACAACGGTTGACAACCTTTAAACAGTTTTAATAACTATCTCAAAAATTGTCGCTCTGATGCAAACAACTGCTGAGTTATCTACTTAAATTTGATGAACAAAACGGCTTACGTATTTTAAACATGCTAACCTTTAGCCCGGTAAGCAAATAAAAAAAAAAACGCAATATGTAGGCTACACGAGAACGGAGACGTCGAGTAACCAAAAGAAATGCGTTAAACAAATTCGTAAACGTTATTTATCAATATAACTCTAGAATTAAAGGATATACAACGAGAAACAACGTTTGACAACCTTTAAACAGTTTTAATAACTATCTCAAAAATTGTCGCTCTGATGCAAACAACTGATGAGTTATCTACTTAAATTTGATGAACAAAACGACTTACGTATTTTAAACATGCTAACCTTTAGCCCGGTAAGCAAATTAAAAAAAAAAACGCAATATGTAGGCTACACGAGATCGGAGACGTCGAGTAACCAAAAGAAATGCGTTAAACAAATTCGTACACGTTATTTATCAATTTAACTCTAGAATTAAAGGATATACAACGAGAAACAACGTTTGACAACCTTTAAACAGTTTTAATAACTATCTCAAAAATTGTCGCTCTGATGCAAACAACTGCTGAGTTATCTACTTAAATTTGATGAACAAAACGACTTACGTATTTTAAACATGCTAACCTTTAGCCCGGTAAGCAAATTAAAAAAAAAACGCAATATGTAGGCTACACGAGAACGGAGACGTCGAGTAACCAAAACAAATGCGTTAAACAAATTCGTACACGTTATTTATCAATTTAACTCTAGAATTAAAGGATATACAACGAGAAACAACGTTTGACAACCTTTAAACAGTTTTAATAACTATCTCAAAAATTGTCGCTCTGATGCAAACAACTGCTGAGTTATCTACTCAAATTTGTTGAACAAAACGACTTACGTATTTTAAACATCTAACCTTTAGCCCGGTAAGCAAATTAAAAAAAAAACGCAATATGTAGGCTACAAGAGAACGGAGACCTCGAGTAACCAAAACAAATGCGTTAAACAAATTCGTACACGTTATTTATCAATTTAACTCTAGAATTAAAGGATATACAACGAGAAACAACGTTTGACAACCTTTAAACAGTTTTAATAACTATCTCAAAAATTGTCGCTCTGATGCAAACAACTGCTGAGTTATCTACTCAAATTTGTTGAACAAAACGACTTACGTATTTTAAACATGCTAACCTTTAGCCCGGTAAGCAAATTAAAAAAAAAACGTAATATGTAGGCTACACGAGAACGGAGACGTCGAGTAACCAAAACAAATGCGTTAAACAAATTCGTACACGTTATTTATCAATTTAACTCTAGAATTAAAGGATATACAACGAGAAACAACGTTTGACAACCTTTAAACAGTTTTAATAACTATCTCAAAAATTGTCGCTCTGATGCAAACAACTGCTGAGTTATCTACTCAAATTTGTTGAACAAAACGACTTACGTATTTTAAACATGCTAACCTTTAGCCCGGTAAGCAAATTAAAAAAAAAACGCAATATGTAGGCTACACGAGAACGGAGACGTCGAGTAACCAAAACAAATGCGTTAAACAAATTCGTACACGTTATTTATCAATTTAACTCTAGAATTAAAGGATATACAACGAGAAACAACGTTTGACAACCTTTAAACAGTTTTAATAACTATCTCAAAAATTGTCGCTCTGATGCAAACAACTGATGAGTTATCTACTTAAATTTGATGAACAAAACGACTTACGTATTTTAAACATGCTAACCTTTAGCCCGGTAAGCAAATTAAAAAAAAACGCAATATGTAGGCTACAAGAGAACGGAGACCTCGAGTAACCAAAACAAATGCGTTAAACAAATTCGTACACGTTATTTATCAATTTAACTCTAGAATTAAAGGATATACAACGAGAAACAACGTTTGACAACCTTTAAACAGTTTTAATAACTATCTCAAAAATTGTCGCTCTGATGCAAACAACTGCTGAGTTATCTACTCAAATTTGTTGAACAAAACGACTTACGTATTTTAAACATGCTAACCTTTAGCCCGGTAAGCAAATTAAAAAAAAAACGTAATATGTAGGCTACACGAGAACGGAGACGTCGAGTAACCAAAACAAATGCGTTAAACAAATTCGTACACGTTATTTATCAATTTAACTCTAGAATTAAAGGATATACAACGAGAAACAACGTTTGAAAACCTTTAAACAGTTTTAATAACTATCTCAAAAATTGTCGCTCTGATGCAAACAACTGCTGAGTTATCTACTCAAATTTGTTGAACAAAACGACTTACGTATTTTAAACATGCTAACCTTTAGCCCGGTAAGCAAATTAAAAAAAAAACGCAATATGTAGGCTACACGAGAACGGAGACGTCGAGTAACCAAAACAAATGCGTTAAACAAATTCGTACACGTTATTTATCAATTTAACTCTAGAATTAAAGGATATACAACGAGAAACAACGTTTGACAACCTTTAAACAGTTTTAATAACTATCTCAAAAATTGTCGCTCTGATGCAAACAACTGCTGAGTTATCTACTCAAATTTGTTGAACAAAACGACTTACGTATTTTAAACATGCTAACCTTTAGCCCGGTAAACAAATTAAAAAAAAAAACGCAATATGTAGGCTACACGAGAACGGAGGCGTCGAGTAACCAAAACAAATGCGTTAAACAAATTCGTAAACGTTATTTATCAATTTAACTCTAGAATTAAAGGATATACAACGAGAAACAACGTTTGACAACCTTTAAACAGTTTTAATAACTATCTCAAAAATTGTCGCTCTGATGCAAACAACTGATGAGTTATCTACTTAAATTTGTTGAACAAAACGACTTACGTATTTTAAGCATGCTAACCTTTAGCCCGGTAAGCAAGTTAAAAAAAAAACGCAATATGTAGGCTACACGAGAACGGAGACGTCGAGTAACCAAAAGAAATGCGTTAAACAAATTCGTAAACGTTATTTATCAATATAACTCTAGAATTAAAGGATATGCAACGAGAAACAACGTTTGACAACCTTTAAACAGTTTTAATAACTATCTCAAAAATTGTCGCTCTGATGCAAACAACTGATGAGTTATCTACTTAAATTTGTTGAACAAAACGACTTACGTATTTTAAGCATGCTAACCTTTAGCTCGGTAAGCAAATTAAAAAAAAAACGCAATATGTAGGCTACACGAGAACGGATGCGTCGAGTAACCAAAACAAATGCGTTAAACAAATTCGTAAACGTTATTTATCAATTTAACTCTAGAATTAAAGGATATACAACGAGAAACTACGTTTGACAACCTTTAAGGAGTTTTAATAACTATCTCAAAAATTGTCGCTCTGATGCAAGCAACTGCTGAGTTATCTACTCAAATTTGTTGAACAAAACGACTTACGTATTTTAAACATGCTAACCTTTAGCCCGGTAAGCAAATTAAAAAAAAAAACGCAATATGTAGGCTACACGAGAACGGAGGCGTCGAGTAACCAAAACAAATGCGTTAAACAAATTCGTAAACGTTATTTATCAATTTAACTCTAGAATTAAAGGATATACAACGAGAAACAACGTTTGACAACCTTTAAACAGTTTTAATAACTATCTCAAAAATTGTCGCTCTGATGCAAACAACTGATGAGTTATCTACTCAAATTTGTTGAACGAAACGACTTACGTATTTTAAGCATGCTAACCTTTAGCCCGGTAAGCAAATTAAAAAAAAAACGCAATATGTAGGATACACGAGAACGGAGACGTCGAGTAACCAAAACAAATGCGTTAAACAAATTCGTACACGTTATTTATCAATATAACTCTAGAATTAAAGGATATGCAACGAGAAACAACGTTTGACAACCTTTAAACAGTTTTAATAACTATCTCAAAAATTGTCGCTCTGATGCAAACAACTGATGAGTTATCTACTTAAATTTGTTGAACAAAACGACTTACGTATTTTAAGCATGCTAACCTTTAGCTCGGTAAGCAAATTAAAAAAAAAACGCAATATGTAGGCTACACGAGAACGGATGCGTCGAGTAACCAAAACAAATGCGTTAAACAAATTTGTAAACGTTATTTATCAATTTAACTCTAGAATTAAAGGATATACAACGAGAAACAACGTTTGACAACCTTTAAACAGTTTTAATAACTATCTCAAAAATTGTCGCTCTGATGCAAACAACTGATGAGTTATCTACTTAAATTTGTTGAACAAAACGACTTACGTATTTTAAGCATGCTAACCTTTAGCCCGGTAAGCAAATTAAAAAAAACGCAATATGTAGGCTACACGAGAACGGAGGCGTCGAGTAACCAAAACAAATGCGTTAAACAAATTCGTAAACGTTATTTATCAATTTAACTCTAGAATTAAAGGATATACAACGAGAAACAACGTTTGACAACCTTTAAACAGTTTTAATAACTATCTCAAAAATTGTCGCTCTGATGCAAACAACTGATGAGTTATCTACTTAAATTTGTTGAACAAAACGACTTACGTATTTTAAGCATGCTAACCTTTAGCCCGGTAAGCAAATTAAAAAAAAAAAACGCAATATGTAGGCTACACGAGAACGGAGACGTCGAGTAACCAAAAGAAATGCGTTAAACAAATTCGTAAACGTTATTTGTCAATTTAACTCTAGAATTAAAGGATATACAACGAGAAACAACGTTTGACAACCTTTAAACAGTTTTAATAACTATCTCAAAAATTGTCGCTCTGATGCAAACAACTGATGAGTTATCTACTTAAATTTGTTGAACAAAACGACTTACGTATTTTAAGCATGCTAACCTTTAGCCCGGTAAGCAAGTTAAAAAAAAAACGCAATATGTAGGCTACACGAGAACGGAGACGTCGAGTAACCAAAAGAAATGCGTTAAACAAATTCGTAAACGTTATTTATCAATTTAACTCTAGAATTAAAGGATATACAACGAGAAACAACGTTTGACAACCTTTAAACAGTTTTAATAACTATCTCAAAAATTATCGCTCTGATGCAAACAACTGATGAGTTATCTACTTAAATTTGATGAACAAAACGACTTACGTATTTTAAACATGCTAACCTTTAGCCCGGTAAGCAAATTAAAAAAAAAACGCAATATGTAGGCTACACGAGAACGGAGACGTCGAGTAACCAAAACAAATTCGTTAAACAAATTCGTACACGTTATTTATCAATTTAACTCTAGAATTAAAGGATATACAACGAGAAACAACGTTTGACAACCTTTAAACAGTTTTAATAACTATCTCAAAAATTGTCGCTCTGATGCAAACGACTGATGAGTTATCTACTTAAATTTGATGAACAAAACGACTTACGTATTTTAAGCATGCTAACCTTTAGCCCGGTAAGCAAATTAAAAAAAAAAACGCAATATGTAGGCTACACGAGAACGGAGACGTCGAGTAACCAAAACAAATGCGTTAAACAAATTCGTACACGTTATTTATCAATTTAACTCTAGAATTAAAGGATATACAACGAGAAACAACGTTTGACAACCTTTAAACAGTTTTAATAACTATCTCAAAAATTGTCGCTCTGATGCAAACAACTGATGAGTTATCTACTCAAATTTGTTGAACAAAACGACTTACGTATTTTAAACATGCTAACCTTTAGCCCGGTAAGCAAATTAAAAAAAAAACGCAATATGTAGGCTACACGAGAACGGAGACGTCGAGTAACCAAAGCAAATGCGTTAAACAAATTCGTACACGTTATTTATCTATTTAACTCTAGAATTAAAGGATATACAACGAGAAACAAGGTTTGACAACCTTTAAACAGTTTTAATAACTATCTAAAAAATTGTCGCTCTGATGCAAACAACTGATGAGTTATCTACTCAAATTTGTTGAACAAAACGACTTACGTATTTTAAACATGCTAACCTTTAGCCCGGTAAGCAAATTAAAAAAAAAACGCAATATGTAGGCTACACGAGAACGGAGACGTCGAGTAACCAAAACAAATACGTTAAACAAATTCGTACACGTTATTTATCAATTTAACTCTAGAATTAAAGGATATACAACGAGAAACAACGTTTGACAACCTTTAAACAGTTTTAATAACTATCTCAAAAATTGTCGCTCTGATGCAAACAACTGATGAGTTATCTACTTAAATTTGTTGAACAAAACGACTTACGTATTTTAAACATGCTAACCTTTAGCCCGGTAAGCAAATTAAAAAAAAAACGCAATATGTAGGCTACACGAAAACGGAGACGTCGAGTAACCAAAACAAATGCGTTAAACAAATTCGTACACGTTATTTATCAATTTAACTCTAGAATTAAAGGATATACAACGAGAAACAACGTTTGACAACCTTTAAACAGTTTTAATAACTATCTCAAAAATTGTCGCTCTGATGCAAACAACTGCTGAGTTATCTACTCAAATTTGTTGAACAAAACGACTTACGTATTTTAAACATGCTAACCTTTAGCCCGGTAATCAAATTTAAAAAAAAACGCAATATGTAGGCTACACGAGAACGGAGACGTCGAGTAACCAAAACAAATGCTTTAAACAAATTCGTACACGTTATTTATCAATTTAACTCTAGAATTAAAGAATATACAACGAGAAACAACGTTTGACAACCTTTAAACAGTTTTAATAACTATCTCAAAAATTGTCGCTCTGATGCAAACAACTGCTGAGTTATCTACTCAAATTTGTTGAACAAAACGGCTTACGTATTTTAAACATGCTAACCTTTAGCCCGGTAAGCAAATTAAAAAAAAAAAACGCAATATGTAGGCTACACGAGAACGGAGACGTCGAGTAACCAAAACAAATGCGTTAAACAAATTCGTACACGTTATTTATCAATTTAACTCTAGAATTAAAGGATATACAACGAGAAACAACGTTTGACAACCTTTAAACAGTTTTAATAACTATCTCAAAAATTGTCGCTCTGATGCAAACAACTGATGAGTTATCTACTTAAATTTGATGAACAAAACGACTTACGTATTTTAAGCATGCTAACCTTTAGCCCGGTAAGCAAATTAAAAAAAAAACGCAATATGTAGGCTACACGAGAACGGAGACGTCGAGTAACCAAAACAAATTCATTAAACAAATTCGTACACGTTATTTATCAATTTAACTCTAGAATTAAAGGATATACAACGAGAAACAACGTTTGACAACCTTTAAACAGTTTTAATAACTATCTCAAAAATTGTCGCTCTGATGCAAACAACTGATGAGTTATCTACTCAAATTTGTTGAACAAAACGACTTACGTATTTTAAACATGCTAACCTTTAGCCCGGTAAGCAAATTAAAAAAAATACGCAATATGTAGGCTACACGAGAACGGAGACGTCGAGTAACCAAAACAAATGCGTTAAACAAATTCGTACACGTTATTTATCTATTTAACTCTAGAATTAAAGGATATACAACGAGAAACAACGTTTGACAACCTTTAAACAGTTTTAATAACTATCTCAAAAATTGTCGCTCTGATGCAAACAACTGATGAGTTATCTACTTAAATTTGTTGAACAAAACGACTTACGTATTTTAAGCATGCTAACCTTTAGCCCGGTAAGCAAATTAAAAAAAAAACGCAATATGTAGGCTACACGAGAACGGAGACGTCGAGTAACCAAAACAAATACGTTAAACAAATTCGTACACGTTATTTATCAATTTAACTCTAGAATTAAAGGATATACAACGAGAAACAACGTTTGACAACCTTTAAACAGTTTTAATAACTATCTCAAAAATTGTCGCTCTGATGCAAACAACTGATGAGTTATCTACTTAAATTTGTTGAACAAAACGACTTACGTATTTTAAACATGCTAACCTTTAGCCCGGTAAGCAAATTAAAAAAAAACGCAATATGTAGGCTACACGAAAACGGAGACGTCGAGTAACCAAAACAAATGCGTTAAACAAATTCGTACACGTTATTTATCAATTTAACTCTAGAATTAAAGGATATACAACGAGAAACAACGTTTGACAACCTTTAAACAGTTTTAATAACTATCTCAAATATTGTCGCTCTGATGCAAACAACTGCTGAGTTATCTACTCAAATTTGTTGAACAAAACGACTTACGTATTTTAAACATGCTAACCTTTAGCCCGGTAAGCAAATTAAAAAAAAAAACGCAATATGTAGGCTACACGAGAACGGAGACGTCGAGTAACCAAAACAAATGCGTTAAACAAATTCGTACACGTTATTTATCAATTTAACTCTAGAATTAAAGGATATACAACGAGAAACAACGTTTGACAACCTTTAAACAGTTTTAATAACTATCTCAAAAATTGTCGCTCTGATGCAAACAACTGATGAGTTATCTACTTAAATTTGTTGAACAAAACGACTTACGTATTTTAAACATGCTAACCTTTAGCCCGGTAAGCAAATTAAAAAAAAAAACGCAATATGTAGGCTACACGAGAACGGAGACGTCGAGTAACCAAAACAAATGCGTTAAACAAATTAGTACACGTTATTTATCAATTTAACTCTAGAATTAAAGGATATACAACGAGAAACAACGTTTGACAACCTTTAAACAGTGTTAATAACTATCTCAAAAATTATCGCTCTGATGCAAACAACTGATAAGTTATCTACTTAAATTTGTTGAACAAAACGACTTACGTATTTTAAGCATGCTAACCTTTAGCCCGGTAAGCAAATTAAAAAAAAAACGCAATATGTAGGCTACACGAGAACGGAGACGTCGAGTAACCAAAACAAATGCGTTAAACAAATTCGTACACGTTATTTATCAATTTAACTCTAGAATTAAAGGATATACAACGAGAAACAACGGTTGACAACCTTTAAACAGTTTTAATAACTATCTCAAAAATTATCGCTCTGATGCAAACAACTGATGAGTTATCTACTTAAATTTGATGAACAAAACGACTTACGTATTTTAAACATGCTAACCTTTAGCCCGGTAAGCAAATTAAAAAAAAAAACGCAATATGTAGGCTACACGAGAACGGAGACGTCGAGTAACCAAAAGAAATGCGTTAAACAAATTCGTACACGTTATTTATCAATTTAACTCTAGAATTAAAGGATATACAACGAGAAACAACGTTTGACAACCTTTAAACAGTTTTAATAACTATCTCAAAAATTGTCGCTCTGATGCAAACAACTGATGAGTTATCTACTTAAATTTGATGAACAAAACGACTTACGTATTTTAAACATGCTAACCTTTAGCCCGGTAAGCAAATTAAAAAAAAAAACGCAATATGTAGGCTATACGAGAACGGAGACGTCGAGTAACCAAAAGAAATGCGTTAAACAAATTCGTACACGTTATTTATCAATTTAACTCTAGAATTAAAGGATATACAACGAGAAACAACGTTTGACAACCTTTAAACAGTTTTAATAACTATCTCAAAAATTGTCGCTCTGATGCAAACAACTGCTGAGTTATCTACTTAAATTTGATGAACAAAACGACTTACGTATTTTAAACATGCTAACCTTTAGCCCGGTAAGCAAATTAAAAAAAAAAACGCAATATGTAGGCTACACGAGAACGGAGACGTCGAGTAACCAAAACAAATGCGTTAAACAAATTCGTACACGTTATTTATCAATTTAACTCTAGAATTAAAGGATATACAACGAGAAACAACGTTTGACAACCTTTAAACAGTTTTAATAACTATCTCAAAAATTGTCGCTCTGATGCAAACAACTGCTGAGTTATCTACTCAAATTTGTTGAACAAAACGACTTACGTATTTTAAACATCTAACCTTTAGCCCGGTAAGCAAATTAAAAAAAAAACGCAATATGTAGGCTACAAGAGAACGGAGACCTCGAGTAACCAAAACAAATGCGTTAAACAAATTCGTACACGTTATTTATCAATTTAACTCTAGAATTAAAGGATATACAACGAGAAACAACGTTTGACAACCTTTAAACAGTTTTAATAACTATCTCAAAAATTGTCGCTCTGATGCAAACAACTGCTGAGTTATCTACTCAAATTTGTTGAACAAAACGACTTACGTATTTTAAACATGCTAACCTTTAGCCCGGTAAGCAAATTAAAAAAAAAACGTAATATGTAGGCTACACGAGAACGGAGACGTCGAGTAACCAAAACAAATGCGTTAAACAAATTCGTACACGTTATTTATCAATTTAACTCTAGAATTAAAGGATATACAACGAGAAACAACGTTTGACAACCTTTAAACAGTTTTAATAACTATCTCAAAAATTGTCGCTCTGATGCAAACAACTGCTGAGTTATCTACTCAAATTTGTTTAACAAAACACTTACGTATTTTAAACATGCTAACCTTTAGCCCGGTAAGCAAATTAAAAAAAAAACGCAATATGTAGGCTACACGAGAACGGAGACGTCGAGTAACCAAAACAAATGCGTTAAACAAATTCGTACACGTTATTTATCAATTTAACTCTAGAATTAAAGGATATACAACGAGAAACAACGTTTGACAACCTTTAAACAGTTTTAATAACTATCTCAAAAATTGTCGCTCTGATGCAAACAACTGATGAGTTATCTACTTAAATTTGATGAACAAAACGACTTACGTATTTTAAACATGCTAACCTTTAGCCCGGTAAGCAAATTAAAAAAAAAAACGCAATATGTAGGCTACAAGAGAACGGAGACCTCGAGTAACCAAAAGAAATGCGTTAAACAAATTCGTACACGTTATTTATCAATTTAACTCTAGAATTAAAGGATATACAACGAGAAACAACGTTTGACAACCTTTAAACAGTTTTAATAACTATCTCAAAAATTGTCGCTCTGATGCAAACAACTGCTGAGTTATCTACTCAAATTTGTTGAACAAAACGACTTACGTATTTTAAACATGCTAACCTTTAGCCCGGTAATCAAATTAAAAAAAAAAACGTAATATGTAGGCTACACGAGAACGGAGACGTCGAGTAACCAAAACAAATGCGTTAAACAAATTCGTACACGTTATTTATCAATTTAACTCTAGAATTAAAGGATATACAACGAGAAACAACGTTTGATAACCTTTAAACAGTTTTAATAACTATCTCAAAAATTGTCGCTCTGATGCAAACAACTGCTGAGTTATCTACTCAAATTTGTTGAACAAAACGACTTACGTATTTTAAACATGCTAACCTTTAGCCCGGTAAGCAAATTAAAAAAAAAACGCAATATGTAGGCTACACGAGAACGGAGACGTCGAGTAACCAAAACAAATGCGTTAAACAAATTCGTACACGTTATTTATCAATTTAACTCTAGAATTAAAGGATATACAACGAGAAACAACGTTTGACAACCTTTAAACAGTTTTAATAACTATCTCAAAAATTGTCGCTCTGATGCAAACAACTGATGAGTTATCTACTTAAATTTGTTGAACAAAACGACTTACGTATTTTAAGCATGCTAACCTTTAGCTCGGTAAGCAAATTAAAAAAAAAAAGCAATATGTAGGCTACACGAGAACGGAGACGTCGAGTAACCAAAAGAAATGCGTTAAACAAATTCGTACACGTTATTTATCAATTTAACTCTAGAATTAAAGGATATACAACGAGAAACACCGTTTGACAACCTTTAAACAGTTTTAATAACTATCTCAAAAATTGTCACCCTGATGCAAACAACTGATGAGTTATCTACTTAAATTTGTAGAACAAAACGACTTACGTATTTTAAGCATGCTAACCTTTATCCCGGTAAGCAAATTAAAAAAAAAACGCAATATGTAGGCTACACGAGAACGGAGGCGCCGAGTAACCAAAACAAATGCGATAAACAAATTCGTAAACGCTATTTATCAATTTAACTCTAGAATTAAAGGATATACAACGAGAAACAACGTTTGACAACCTTTAAACAGTTTTAATAACTATCTCAAAAATTGCCGCTCTGATGCAAACAACTGATGAGTTATCTACTTAAATTTGTTGAACAAAACGACTTACGTATTTTAAGCATGCTAACCTTTATCCCGGTAAGCAAATTAAAAAAAAACGCAATATGTAGGCTACACGAGAACGGAGGCGTCGAGTAACCAAAACAAATGCGTTAAACAAATTCGTAAACGTTATTTATCAATTTAACTCTAGAATTAAAGGACATACAACGAGAAACAACGTTTGACAACCTTTAAACAGTTTTAATAACTATCTCAAAAATTGTCGCTCTGATGCAAACAACTGCTATGTTATCTACTCAAATTTGTTGAACAAAACGACTTACGTATTTTAAGCATGCTAACCTTTATCCCGGTAAGCAAATTAAAAAAAAAAACGCAATATGTAGGCTACACGAGAACGGAGGCGTCGAGTAACCAAAACAAATGCGTTAAACAAATTCGTAAACGTTATTTATCAATTTAACTCTAGAATTAAAGGACATACAACGAGAAACAACGTTTGACAACCTTTAAACAGTTTTAATAACTATCTCAAAAATTGTCGCTCTGATGCAAACAACTGCTATGTTATCTACTCAAATTTGTTGAACAAAACGACTTACGTATTTTAAGCATGCTAACCTTTATCCCGGTAAGCAAATTAAAAAAAAAAAACGCAATATGTAGGCTACACGAGAACGGAGGCGTCGAGTAACCAAAACAAATGCGTTAAACAAATTCGTACACGTTATTTATCAATTTAACTCTAGAATTAAAGGATATACAACGAGAAACAACGTTTGACAACCTTTAAACAGTTTTAATAACTATCTCAAAAATTGTCGCTCTGATGAAAACAACTGATGAGTTATCTACTTAAATTTGTTGAACAAAACGACTTACGTATTTTAAGCATGCTAACCTTTAGCTCGGTAAGCAAATTAAAAAAAAAAGCAATATGTAGGCTACACGAGAACGGAGACGTCGAGTAACCAAAAGAAATGCGTTAAACAAATTCGTACACGTTATTTATCAATTTAACTCTAGAATTAAAGGATATACAACGAGAAACAACGTTTTACAACCTTTAAACAGTTTTAATAACTATCTCAAAAATTGTCGCTCTGATGCAAACAACTGATGAGTTATCTACTTAAATTTGTAGAACAAAACGACTTACGTATTTTAAGCATGCTAACCTTTATCCCGGTAAGCAAATTAAAAAAAAAACGCAATATGTAGGCTACACGAGAACGGAGGCGTCGAGTAACCAAAACAAATGCGGTAAACAAATTCGTAAACGTTATTTATCAATTTAACTCTAGAATTAAAGGATATACAACGAGAAACAACGTTTGACAACCTTTAAACAGTTTTAATAACTATCTCAAAAATTGTCGCTCTGATGCAAACAACTGATGAGTTATCTACTTAAATTTGTTGAACAAAACGACTTACGTATTTTAAGCATGCTAACCTTTAGCCCGGTAAGCAAATTAAAAAAAAAAAACGCAATATGTAGGCTACACGAGAACGGAGACGTCGAGTAACCAAAACAAATGCGTTAAACAAATTCGTACACGTTATTTATCAATTTAACTCTAGAATTAAAGGATATACAACGAGAAACAACGTTTGACAACCTTTAAACAGTTTTAATAACTATCTCAAAAATTGTCGCTCTGATGCAAACAACTGATGAGTTATCTACTCAAATTTGTTGAACGAAACGACTTACGTATTTTAAGCATGCTAACCTTTAGCCCGGTAAGCAAATTAAAAAAAAAACGCAATATGTAGGCTACACGAGAACGGAGACGTCGAGTAACCAAAAGAAATGCGTTAAACAAATTCGTACACGTTATTTATCAATATAACTCTAGAATTAAAGGATATACAACGAGAAACAACGTTTGACAACCTTTAAACAGTTTTAATAACTATCTCAAAAATTGTCGCTCTGATGCAAACAACTGATGAGTTATCTACTTAAATTTGTTGAACAAAACGACTTACGTATTTTAAGCATGCTAACCTTTATCCCGGTAAGCAAATTTAAAAAAAACACACAATATGTAGGCTACACGAGAACGGAGACGTCGAGTAACCAAAACAAATGCGTTAAACAAATTCGTACACGTTATTTATCAATTTAGCTCTAGAATTAAAGGATATACAACGAGAAACATCGTTTGACAACCTTTAAATAGTTTTAATAACTATCTCAAAAATTGTCGCTCTGATGCAAACAACTGATAAGTTATCTACTTAAATTTGTTGAACAAAACGACTTACGTATTTTAAGCATGCTAACCTTTAGCCCGGTAAGCAAATTAAAAAAAAACGCAATATGTAAGCTACACGAGAACGGAGACGTCGAGTAACCAAAACAAATGCGTTAAACAAATTCGTACACGTTATTTAGCAATTTAACTCTAGAATTAAAGGATATACCACTAGAAACAACGTTTTACAACCTTTAAACAGTTTTAATAACTATCTCAAAAATTGTCGCTCTGATGCAAACAACTGATGAGTTATCTACTTAAATTTGTTGAACAAAACGACTTACGTATCTTAAGCATGCTAACCTTTAGCTCGGTAAGCAAATTAAAAAAAAAAAAGCAATATGTAGGCTACACGAGAACGGAGACGTCGAGTAACCAAAAGAAATGCGTTAAACAAATTCGTACACGTTATTTATCAATATAACTCTAGAATTAAAGGATATACAACGAGAAACAACGTTTGACAACCTTTAAACAGTTTTAATAACTATCTCAAAAATTGTCGCTCTGATGCAAACAACTGATGAGTTATCTACTTAAATTTGTTGAACAAAACGACTTACGTATTTTAAGCATGCTAACCTTTAGCTCGGTAAGCAAATTAAAAAAAAAAAGCAATATGTAGGCTACACGAGAACGGAGACGTCGAGTAACCAAAAGAAATGCGTTAAACAAATTCGTACACGTTATTTATCAATTTAACTCTAGAATTAAAGGATATACAACGAGAAACAACGTTTTACAACCTTTAAACAGTTTTAATAACTATCTCAAAAATTGTCGCTCTGATGCAAACAACTGATGAGTTATCTACTTAAATTTGTAGAAGAAAACGACTTACGTATTTTAAGCATGCTAACCTTTATCCCGGTAAGCAAATTAAAAAAAAAACGCAATATGTAGGCTACACGAGAACGGAGGCGTCGAGTAACCAAAACAAATGCGTTAAACAAATTCGTAAACGTTATTTATCAATTTAACTCTAGAATTAAAGGATATACAACGAGAAACAACGTTTTACAACCTTTAAACAGTTTTAATAACTATCTCAAAAATTGTCGCTCTGATGCAAACAACTGCTGAGTTATCTACTCAAATTTGTTGAACAAAACGACTTACGTATTTTAAACATGCTAATCTTTAGCCCGGTAAGCAAATTAAAAAAAAAACGCAATATGTAGGCTACACGAGAACGGAGGCGTCGAGTAACCAAAACAAATGCGTTAAACAAATTCGTAAACGTTATTTATCAATTTAACTCTAGAATTAAAGGATATACAACGAGAAAAAACGTTTGACAACCTTTAAACAGTTTTAATAACTATCTCAAAAATTGTCGCTCTGATGCAAACAACTGATGAGTTATCTACTTAAATTTGTTGAACAAAACCCCTTACGTATTTTAAGCATGCTAACCTTTAGCTCGGTAAGCAAATTAAAAAAAAAAAGCAATATGTAGGCTACACGAGAACGGAGACGTCGAGAAACCAAAAGAAATGCGTTAAACAAATTCGTACACGCTATTTATCAATTTAACTCTAGAATTAAAGGATATACAACGAGAAACAACGTTTGACAACCTTTAAACAATTTTAATAACTATCTCAAAAATTGTCGCTCTGATGCAAACAACTGATGAGTTATCTACTTAAATTTGTTGAACAAAACGACTTACGTATTTTAAGCATGCTAACCTTTAGCCCGGTAAGCAAATTAAAAAAAAAAACGCAATATGTAGGCTACACGAGAACGGAAGCGTCGAGTAACCAAAAGAAATGCGTTAAACAAATTTGTACACGTTATTTATCAATTTAACTCTAGAATTAAAGGATATACAACGAGAAACAACGTTTGACAACCTTTAAACAGTTTTAATAACTATCTAAAAAATTGTCGCTCTGATGCAAACAACTGCTGAGTTAATTACTCAAATTTGTTGAACAAAACGACTTACGTATTTTAAACATGCTAGCCTTTAGCCCGGTAAGCAAATTAAAAAAAAAACGCAATATGTAGGCTACACGAGAACGGAGGCGTCGAGTAACCAAAAGAAATGCGTTAAACAAATTCGTACACGTTATTTATCAATTTAACTCTAGAATTAAAGGATATACAACGAGAAACAACGTTTGACAACCTTTAAACAGTTTTAATAACTATCTCAAAAATTGTCGCTCTGATGCAAACAACTGATGAGTTATCTACTTAAATTTGTTGAACAAAACGACTTACGTATTTTAAGCATGCTAACCTTTAGCCCGGTAAGCAAATTAAAAAAAAAAAAACGCAATATGTAGGCTACACGAGAACGGAGGCTTCGAGTAACCAAAACAAATGCGTTAAACAAATTCGTACACGTTATTTATCAATTTAACTCTAGAACTAAAGGATATACAACGAGAAACAACGTTTGACAACCTTTAAACAGTTTTAATAACTATCTCAAAAATTGTCGCTCTGATGCAAACAACTGCTGAGTTATCTACTCAAATTTGTTGAACAAAACGACTTACGTATTTTAAACATGCTAACCTTTAGCCCGGTAAGCAAATTAAAAAAAAAAAAACGCAATATGTAGGCTACACGAGAACGGAGGCGTCGAGTAACCAAAACAAATGCGTTAAACAAATTCGTAAACGTTATTTATCAATTTAACTCTAGAATTAAAGGATATACAACGAGAAACAACGTTTTACAACCTTTAAACAGTTTTAATAACTATCTCAAAAAGTGTCGCTCTGATGCAAACAACTGATGAGTTATCTACTCAAATTTGTTGAACGAAACGACTTACGTATTTTAAGCATGCTAACCTTTAGCCCGGTAAGCAAATTAAAAAAAAAACGCAATATGTAGGATACACGAGAACGGAGACGTCGAGTAACCAAAACAAATGCGTTAAACAAATTCGTACACGTTATTTATCAATATAACTCTAGAAGTAAAGGATATGCAACGAGAAACAACGTTTGACAACCTTTAAACAGTTTTAATAACTATCTCAAAAATTGTCGCTCTGATGCAAACAACTGATGAGTTATCTACTTAAATTTGTTGAACAAAACGACTTACGTATTTTAAGCATGCTAACCTTTAGCTCGGTAAGCAAATTAAAAAAAAAACACAATATGTAGGCTACACGAGAACGGATGCGTCGAGTAACCAAAACAAATGCGTTAAACAAATTTGTAAACGTTATTTATCAATTTAACTCTAGAATTAAAGGATATACAACGAGAAAGAACGTTTGACAACCTTTAAACAGTTTTAATAACTATCTCAAAAATTGTCGCTCTGATGAAAACAACTGATGAGTTATCTACTTAAATTTGTTGAACAAAACGACTTACGTATTTTAAGCATGCTAACCTTTAGCCCGGTAAGCAAATTAAAAAAAACGCAATATGTAGGCTACACGAGAACGGAGGCGTCGAGTAACCAAAACAAATGCGTTAAACAAATTCGCAAACGTTATTTATCAATTTAACTCTAGAATTAAAGGATATACAACGAGAAACAACGTTTGACAACCTTTAAACAGTTTTAATAACTATCTCAAAAATTGTCGCTCTGATGCAAACAACTGATGAGTTATCTACTTAAATTTGTTGAACAAGACGACTTACGTATTTTAAGCATGCTAACCTTTAGCCCGGTAAGCAAATTAAAAAAAAAACGCAATATGTAGGCTACACGAGAACGGAGACGTCGAGTAACCAAAAGAAATGCGTTAAACAAATTCGTAAACGTTACTTATCAATTTAACTCTAGAATTAAAGGATATACAACGAGAAACAACGTTTGACAACCTTTAAACAGTTTTAATAACTATCTCAAAAATTGTCGCTCTGATGCAAACAACTGATGAGTTATCTACTTAATTTGTTGAACAAAACGACTTACGTATTTTAAGCATGCTAACCTTTAGCCCGGTAAGCAAGTTAAAAAAAAAAACGCAATATGTAGGCTACACGAGAACGGAGACGTCGAGTAACCAAAAGAAATGCGTTAAACAAATTCGTAAACGTTATTTATCAATTTAACTCTAGAATTAAAGGATATACAACGAGAAACAACGTTTGACAACCTTTAAACAGTTTTAATAACTATCTCAAAAATTGTCGCTCTGATGCAAACAACTGATGAGTTATCTACTTAAATTTGTTGAACAAAACGACTTACGTATTTTAAGCATGCTAACCTTTAGCCCGGTAAGCAAATTAAAAAAAAACGCAATATGTAGGCTACACGAGATTGGAGACGTCGAGTAACCAAAACAAATGCGTTAAACAAATTCGTACACGTTATTTATCAATTTAACTCTAGAATTAAAGGATATACAACGAGAAACAACGTTTGACAACCTTTAAACAGTTTTAATAACTATCTCAAAAATTGTCGCTCTGATGCAAACAACTGATGAGTTATCTACTTAAATTTGTTGAACAAAACGACTTACGTATTTTAAGCATGCTAACATTTAGCCCGGTAAGCAAATTAAAAAAAAAACGCAATATGTAGGCTACACGAGAACGGAGACGTCGAGTAACCAAAAAAATGCGTTAAACAAATTCGTACACGTTATTTATCAATTTAACTCTAGAATTAAAGGATATACAACGAGAAACAATGTTTGACAACCTTTAAACAGTTTTAATAACTATCTCAAAAATTGTCGCTCTGATGCAAACAACTGCTGAGTTATCTACTTAAATTTGTTGAACAAAACGACTTACGTATTTTAAGCATGCTAACCTTTAGCTCGGTAAGCAAATTAAAAAAAAAAAGCAATATGTAGGCTACACGAGAACGGAGACGTCGAGTAACCAAAAGAAATGCGTTAAACAAATTCGTACACGTTATTTATCAATTTAACTCTAGAATTAAACGATATACAACGAGAAACAACGTTTGACAACCTTTAAACAGTTTTAATAACTATCTGAAAAATTGTCGCTCTGATGCAAACAACTGCTGAGTTATCTACTCAAATTTGTTGAACAAAGCGACTTACGTATTTTAAGCATGCTAACCTTTAGCCCGGTAAGCAAATTAAAAAAAAAAAAAACGCAATATGTAGGCTACACGAGAACGGAGGCGTCGAGTAACCAAAACAAATGCGTTAAACAAATTCGTACACGTCATTTATCAATTTAACTCTAGAATTAAAGTATATACAACGAGAAACAACGTTTGACAACCTTTAAACAGTTTTAATAACTATCTCAAAAATTGTCGCTCTGATGCAAACAACTGATGAGTTATCTACTTAAATTTGTTGAACAAAACGTCTTACGTATTTTAAGCATGCTAACCTTTAGCCCGGTAAGCAAATTTAAAAAAAACGCAATATGTAGGCTACACGAGAACGGAGACGTCGAGTAACCAAAAGAAATGCGTTAAACAAATTCGTACACGTTATTTATCAATTTAACTCTAGAATTAAAGGATATACAACGAGAAACAACGTTTTACAACCTTTAAACAGTTTTAATTACTATCTCAAAAATTGTCGCTCTGATGCAAACAACTGATGAGTTATCTACTTAAATTTGTTGAACAAAACGACTTACGTATTTTAAGCATGCTAACCTTTAGCCCGGTAAGCAAATTTAAAAAAAAACGCAATATGTAGGCTACACGAGAACGGAGACGTCGAGTAACCAAAACAAATGCGTTAAACAAATTCGTAAACGTTATTTATCAATTTAACTCTAGAACTAAAGGATATACAACGAGAAACAACGTTTGACAACCTTTAAACAGTTTTAATAACTATCTCAAAAATTGTTGCTCTGATGCAAACAACTGATGATTTATCTATTTAAATTTGTTGAACAAAATGACTTACGTATTTTAAGCATGCTAACCTTTAGCTCGGTAAGCAAATTAAAAAAAAAAAGCAATATGTAGGCTACACGAGAACGGAGACGTCGAGTAACCAAAAGAAATGCGTTAAACAAATTCGTACACGTTATTTATCAATTTAACTCTAGAATTAAAGGATATACAACGAGAAACAACGTTTTACAACCTTTAAACTGTTTTAATAACTATCTCAAAAATTGTCGCTCTGATGCAAACAACTGATGAGTTATCTACTTAAATTTGTTGAACAAAACGACTTACGTATTTTAAGCATGCTAACCTTTAGCCCGGTAAGCAAATTAAAAAAAAAGGCAATATGTAGGCTACACGAGAACGGAGACGTCGAGTAACCAAAACAAATGCGTTAAACAAATTCATAAACGTTATTTATCAATTTAACTATAGAATTAAAGGATATACAACGAGAAACAACGTTTGACAACCTTTAAACAGTTTTAATAACTATCTCAAAAATTATCGCTCTTATGCAAACAACTGATGAGTTATCTACTTAAATTTGTTGAACAAAACGACTTACGTATTTTAAGCATGCTAACCTTTATCCCGGTAAGCAAATTTAAAAAAACAACGCAATATGTAGGCTACACGAGAACGGAGACGTCGAGTAACCAAAAGAAATGCGTTAAACAAATTCGTACACGTTATTTATCAATTTAACTCTAGAATTAAAGGATATACAACGAGAAACAACGTTTGACAACCTTTAAACAGTTTTAATAACTATCTCAAAAATTGTCGCTCTGATGCAAACAACTGATGAGTTATCTACTTAAATTTGTTGAACAAAACGACTTACGTATTTTAAGCATGCTAACCTTTATCCCGGTAAGCAAATTAAAAAAAAAAAACGCAATATGTAGGCTACACGAGAACGGAGGCGTCGAGTAACCAAAAGAAATGCGTTAAACAAATTCGTACACGTTATTTATCAATTTAACTCTAGAATTAAAGGATACACAACGAGAAACAACGTTTGACAACCTTTAAACAGTTTTAATAACTATCTCAAAAATTGTCGCTCTGATGCAAACAACTGATGAGTTATCTACTTTAATTTGTTGAACAAAACGACTTACGTATTTTAAGCATGCTAACCTTTAGCCCGGTAAGCAAATTAAAAAAAAAAAACGCAATATGTAGGCTACACCAGAACGGTGGCGTCGAGTAACCAAAACAAATGCGTTAAACAAATTCGTAAACATTATTTATCAATTTAACTCTAGAATTAAAGGATATACAACGAGAAACAACGTTTGACAACCTTTAAACAGTTTTAATAACTATCTCAAAAATTGTCGCTCTGATGCAAACAACTGATGAGTTATCTACTTAAATTTGCTGAACAAAACGACTTACGTATTTTAAGCATGCTAACCTTTAGCTCGGTAAGCAAATTAAAAAAAAAGCAATATGTAGGCTACACGAGAACGGAGACGTCGAGTAACCAAAAGAAATGCGTTAAACAAATTCGTACACGTTATTTATCAATTTAACTCTAGAATTAAAGGATATACAACGAGAAACAACGTTTGACAACCTTTAAACAGTTTTAATAACTATCTCAAAAATTGTCGCTCTGATGCAAACAACTGATGAGTTATCTACTTAAATTTGTTGAACAAAACGACTTACGTATTTTAAGCATGCTAACCTTTAGCTCGGTAAGCAAATTAAAAAAAAAAGCAATATGTAGGCTACACGAGAACGGAGACGTCGAGTAACCAAAAGAAATGCGTTAAACAAATTCGTACACGTTATTTATCAATTTAACTCTAGAATTAAAGGATATACAACGAGAAACAACGTTTTACAACCTTTAAATAGTTTTAATAACTATCTCAAAAATTGTCGCTCTGATGCAAACAACTGATGAGTTATCTACTTAAATTTGTTGAACAAAACGACTTACGTATTCTAAGCATGCTAACCTTTAGCCCGGTAAGCAAATTAAAAAAAAAACGCAATATGTAGGCTACACGAGAACGGATGCATTAAACAAATTCGTAAACGTTATTTATCAATTTAACTCTAGAATTAAAGGATATACAAAGAGAAACAACGTTTTACAACCTTTAAACAGTTTTAATAACTATCTCAAAAATTGTCGCTCTGATGCAAACAACTGATGAGTTATCTACTTAAATTTGTTGAACAAAACGACTTACGTATTTTAAGCATGCTAACCTTTATCCCGGTAAGCAAATTAAAAAAAAAAAGCAATATGTAGGCTACACGAGAACGGAGACGTCGAGTAACCAAAAGAAATGCGTTAAACAAATTCGTACACGTTATTTATCAATTTAACTCTAGAATTAAAGGATATACAACGAGAAACAACGTTTTACATCCTTTAAACAGTTTTAATAACTATCTCAAAAATGTCGCTCTGATGCAAACAACTGATGAGTTATCTACTTAAATTTGTTGAACAAAACGACTTACGTATTTTAAGCATGCTAACCTTTAGCTCGGTAAGCAAATTTAAAAAAAAAAAGCAATATGTAGGCTACACGAGAACGGAGACGTCGAGTAACCAAAAGAAATGCGTTAAACAAATTCGTAAACGTTATTTATCAATTTAACTCTAGAATTAAAGGATATACAACGAGAAACAAGGTTTTACAACCTTAAAACAGTTTTAATAACTATCTCAAAAATTGTCGCTCTGCTGCAAACAACTGATGAGTTATCTACTTAAATTTGTTGAACAAAACGACTTACGTATTTTAAGCATGCTAACCTTTAGCTCGGTAAGCAAATTAAAAAAAAACGCAATATGTAGGCTACACGAGAACGGAGGCGACGAGTAACCAAAACAAATGCGTTAAACAAATTCGTAAACGTTATTTATTAATTTAACTCTAGAATTAAAGGATATACAATGAGAAACAACGTTTGACAACCTTTAAACAGTTTTAATAACTATCTCAAAAATTGTCGCTCTGATGCAAACAACTGATGAGTTATCTACTTAAATTTGTTGAACAAAACGACTTACGTATTTTAAGCATGCTAACCTTTAGCCCGGTAAGCAAATTAAAAAAAAAACGCAATATGTAGGCTACACGAGGACGGAGACGTCGAGTAACCAAAACAAATGCGTTAAACAAATTCGTAAACGTTATTTATCAATTTAACTCTAGAATTAAAGGATATACAACGAGAAACAACGTTTGACAACCTTTAAACAGTTTTAATAACTATCTCAAAAATTGTCGCTCTGATGCAAACAACTGATGAGTTATCTACTTAAATTTGTTGAACAAAACGACTTACGTATTTTAAGCATGCTAACCTTTAGCTCGGTAAGCAAATTAAAAAAAAAAGCAATATGTAGGCTACACGAGAACGGAGACATCGAGTAACCAAAAGAAATGCGTTAGACAAATTCGTACACGTTATTTATCAATTCAACTCTAGAATTAAAGGATATACAACGAGAAACAACGTTTTACAACCTTTAAACAGTTTTAATAACTATCTCAAAAATTTTCGCTCTGATGCAAACAACTGATGAGTTATCTACTTAAATTTGTTGAACAAAACGACTTACGTATTTTAAGCATGCTAACCTTTAGCTCGGTAAGCAAATTTAAAAAAAAAAAGCAATATGTAGGCTACACGAGAACGGAGACGTCGAGTAACCAAAAGAAATGCGTTAAACAAATTCGTACACGTTATTTATCAATTTAACTCTAGATTTAAAGGATATACAACGAGAAACAACGTTTGACAACCTTTAAACAGTTTTAATAACTATCTCAAAAATTGTCGCTCTGATGCAAACAACTGATGAGTTATCTACTTAAATTTGTTGAACAAAACGACTTACGTATTTTAAGCATGCTAACCTTTAGCTCGGTAAGCAAATTAAAAAAAAAAAAAGCAATATGTAGGCTACACGAGAACGGAGACGTCGAGTAACCAAAAGAAATGCGTTAAACAAATTCGTACACGTTATTTATCAATTTAACTCTAGAATTAAAGGATATACAACGAGAAACAACGTTTGACAACCTTTAAACAGTTTTAATAACTATCTCAAAAATTGTCGCTCTGATGCAAACAACTGATGAGTTATCTACTTAAATTTGTTGAACAAAACGACTTACGTATTTTAAGCATGCTAACCTTTAGCTCGGTAAGCAAATTAAAAAAAAAAAGCAATATGTAGGCTACACGAGAACGGAGACGTCGAGTAACCAAAAGAAATGCGTTAAACAAATTCGTACACGTTATTTATCAATTTAACTCTAGAATTAAAGGATATACAACGAGAAACAACGTTTTACAACCTTTAAACAGTTTTAATAACTATCTCAAAAATTGTCGCTCTGATGCAAACAACTGATGAGTTATCTACTTAAATTTGTAGAACAAAACGACTTACGTATTTTAAGCATGCTAACCTTTATCCCGGTAAGCAAATTAAAAAAAAAACGCAATATGTAGGCTACACGAGAACGGAGGCGTCGAGTAACCAAAACAAATGCGTTAAAGAAATTCGTAAACGTTATTTATCAATTTAACTCTAGAATTAAAGGATATACAACGAGAAACAACGTTTGACAACCTTTAAACAGTTTTAATAACTATCTCAAAAATTGTCGCTCTGATGCAAACAACCGATGAGTTATCTACTTAAATTTGTTGAACAAAACGACTTACGTATTTTGAGCATGCTAACCTTTAGCCCGGTAAGCAAATTAAAAAAAAAACGCAATATGTAGGCTACACGAGAACGGAGACGTCGAGTAACCAAAACAAATGCGTTAAACAAATTCGTACACGTTATTTATCAATTTAACTCTAGAATTAAAGGATATACAACGAGAAACATTGTTTGACAACCTTTAAATAGTTTTAATAACTATCTCAAAAATTTTCGCTCTGATGCAAACAACTGATGAGTTATCTACTTAAATTTGTTGAACAAAACGACTTACGTATTTTAAGCATGCTAACCTTTAGCTCGGTAAGCAAATTAAAAAAAAAAAGCAATATGTAGGCTACACGAGAACGGAGACGTCGAGTAACCAAAAGAAATGCGTTAAACAAATTCGTACACGTTATTTATCAATTTAACTCTAGAATTAAAGGATATACAACGAGAAACAACGTTTTACAACCTTTAAACAGTTTTAATAACTATCTCAAAAATTGTCGCTCTGATGCAAACAACTGATTAGTTATCTACTTAAATTTGTTGAACAAAACGACTTACGTATTTTAAGCATGCTAACCTTTAGCTCGGTAAGCGAATTAAAAAAAAAAAAAGCAATATGTAGGCTACACGAGAAAGGAGACGTCGAGTAACCAAAAGAAATGCGTTAAACAAATTCGTACACGTTATTTATCAATTTAACTCTAGAATTAAAGGATATACAACGAGAAACAAGGTTTTACAACCTTTAAACAGTTTTAATAACTATCTCAAAAATTGTCGCTCTGATGCAAACAACTGATGAGTTATCTACTTAAATTTGTTGAACAAAACGACTTACGTATTTTAAGCATGCTAACCTTTAGCTCGGTAAGCAAATTAAAAAAAACGCAATATGTAGGCTACACGAGAACGGAGGCGACGAGTAACCAAAACAAATGCGTTAAACAAATTTGTAAACGTTATTTATTAATTTAACTCTAGAATTAAAGGATATACAACGAGAAACAACGTTTGACAACCTTTAAACAGTTTTAATAACTATCTCAAAAATTGTCGCTCTGATGCAAACAACTGATGAGTTATCTACTTAAATTTGTTGAACAAAACGACTTAGTTATTTTAAGCATGCTAACCTTTAGCCCGGTAAGCAAATTAAAAAAAAACCCAATATGTAGGCTACACGAGAACGGAGACGTCGAGTAACCAAAACAAATGCGTTAAACAAATTCGTAAACGTTATTTATCAATTTAACTCTAGAATTAAAGGATATACAACGAGAAACAACGTTTGACAACCTTTAAACAGTTTTAATAACTATCTCAAAAATTGTCGCTCTGATGCAAACAACTGATGAGTTATCTACTTAAATTTGTTGAACAAAACGACTTACGTATTTTAAGCATGCTAACCTTTAGCTCGGTAAGCAAATTAAAAAAAAAAAGCAATATGTAGGCTACACGAGAACGGAGACGTCGAGTAACCAAAAGAAATGCGATAAACAAATTCGTAAACGTTATTTATCAATTTAACTCTAGAATTAAAGGATATACAACGAGAAACAACGTTTGACAACCTTTAAACAGTTTTAATAACTATCTCAAAAATTGTCGCTCTGATGCAAACAACTGATGAGTTATCTACTTAAATTTGTTGAACAAAACGACTTACGTATTTTAAGCATGCTAACCTTTAGCCCGGTAAGCAAATTAAAAAAAAAACGCAATATGTAGGCTACACGAGAACGGAGACGTCGAGTAACCAAAACAAATGCGTTAAAGAAATTCGTAAACGTTATTTATCAATTTAACTCTAGAATTAAAGGATATACAACGAGAAACAACGTTTGACAACCTTTAAACAGTTTTAATAACTATCTCAAAAATTGTCGCTCTGATGCAAACAACCGATGAGTTATCTACTTAAATTTGTTGAACAAAACGACTTACGTATTTTAAGCATGCTAACCTTTAGCCCGGTAAGCAAATTAAAAAAAAAACGCAATATGTAGGCTACACGAGAACGGAGACGTCGAGTAACCAAAACAAATGCGTTAAACAAATTCGTACACGTTATTTATCAATTTAACTCTAGAATTAAAGGATATACAACGAGAAACATCGTTTGACAACCTTTAAATAGTTTTAATAACTATCTCAAAAATTGTCGCTCTGATGCAAACAACTGATGAGTTATCTACTTAAATTTGTTGAACAAAACGACTTACGTATTTTAAGCATGCTAACCTTTAGCTCGGTAAGCAAATTAAAAAAAAAAAGCAATATGTAGGCTACACGAGAACGGAGACGTCGAGTAACCAAAAGAAATGCGTTAAACAAATTCGTACACGTTATTTATCAATTTAATACTATGTTCAAACAGAAAAATAAATTGGGGCTATTTCGATTTAAATTGAGTGGTGTTCATACAACTCTATTTAGATTACACAATAGTAATTTGATAGCTGGTTGTCTCATCTCTACAGTAACAACATATCTTTGTTGAGACTGTCAAAATGTGCGTGTTAATATTAGGTGAATGGAATGGAATGAAAACATAAAACTTTGAAATTTTTGTGTGTTTTAAGAAAATGTGTTCAGTGTTTTGTTTTAATTTTGATTTTGCCATCTTCTTTTGACAGTCCCTACTCCAGTGAAATCAAAGACATAAAATCAGCTGATGAAATGAGCCAACCATATAGTTCAGCCATGCGTAAGTGACGTTTAAATATACTCAATAAACATACTTTACAATGTTGCATTTGCAGGTTGAAACAATTTATTACGCAATTTTTTTTAAATTGGCAATTTATTATTACAATTTATTATATGACAAATTGCGTAGTAAATTGCCCAAACAGTATAAATTGCCAATTTGGTGTGTGTTTGAACCTAGTATAACTCTAGAGTTAAAGGATATACAACGAGAAACAACGTTTTACAACCTTTAAACAGTTTTAATAACTATCTCAAAAATTGTCGCTCTGATGCAAACAACTGATTAGTTATCTACTTAAATTTGTTGAACAAAACGACTTACGTATTTTAAGCATGCTAACCTTTAGCTCGGTAAGCAAATTAAAAAAAAAAAGCAATATGTAGGCTACACGAGAAAGGAGACGTCGAGTAACCAAAAGAAATGCGTTAAACAAATTCGTACACGTTATTTATCAATTTAACTCTAGAATTAAAGGATATACAACGAGAAACAACGTTTTACAACCTTTAAACAGTTTTAATAACTATCTCAAAAATTGTCGCTCTGATGCAAACAACTGATGAGTTATCTACTCAAATTTGTTGAACGAAACGACTTACGTATTTTAAGCATGCTAACCTTTAGCCCGGTAAGCAAATTAAAAAAAAAAAACGCAATATGTAGGCTACACGAGAACGGAGACGTCGAGTAACCAAAACAAATGCGTTAAACAAATTCTTAAAGGTTATTTATCAATTTAACTTTAGAAGTAAAGGATATACAACGAGAAACAACGTTTGACAACCTTTAAACAGTTTTAATAACTATCTCAAAAATTGTCGCTCTGATGCAAACAACTGATGAGTTATCTACTTAAATTTGTTGAACAAAACGACTTACGTATTTTAAGCATGCTAACCTTTAGCTCGGTAAGCAAATTAAAAAAAAAGCAATATGTAGGCTACACGAGAACGGAGACGTCGAGTAACCAAAAGAAATGCGTTAAACAAATTCGTACACGTTATTTATCAATTTAACTCTAGAATTAAAGGATATACAACGAGAAACAACGTTTTACAACCTTTAAACAGTTTTAATAACTATCTCAAAAATTGTCGCTCTGATGCAAACAACTGATGAGTTATCTACTTAAATTTGTAGAACAAAACGACTTACGTATTTTAAGCATGCTAACCTTTAGCCCGGTAAGCAAATTAAAAAAAAAAACGCAATATGTAGGCTACACGAGAACGGAGGCGTCGAGTAACCAAAACAAATGCGTTAAACAAATTCGTACACGTTATTTATCAATGTATCTCTAGCATTAAAGGATATACAACGAGAAACAACGTTTGACAACCTTTAAACAGTTTTAATAACTATCTCAAAAATTGTCGCTCTGATGCAAACAACTGCTGAGTTATCTACTCAAATTTGTTGAACAAAACGACTTACGTATTTTAAACATGCTAACCTTTAGCCCGGTAAGCAAATTAAAAAAAAAAAACGCAATATGTAGGCTACACGAGAACGGAGACGTCGACTAACCAAAACAAATGCGTTAAACAAATTCTTAAAGGTTATTTATCAATTTAACTTTAGAAGTAAAGGATATACAACGAGAAACAACGTTTGACAACCTTTAAACAGTTTTAATAACTATCTCAAAAATTGTCGCTCTGATGCAAACAACTGATGAGTTATCTACTTAAATTTGTTGAACAAAACGACTTACGTATTTTAAGCATGCTAACCTTTAGCTCGGTAAGCAAATTAAAAAAAAAAGCAATATGTAGGCTACACGAGAACGGAGACGTCGAGTAACCAAAAGAAATGCGTTAAACAAATTCGTACACGTTATTTATCAATTTAACTCTAGAATTAAAGGATATACAACGAGAAACAACGTTTTACAACCTTTAAACAGTTTTAATAACTATCTCAAAAATTGTCGCTCTGATGCAAACAACTGATTAGTTATCTACTTAAATTTGTTGAACAAAACGACTTACGTATTTTAAGCATGCTAATCTTTAGCTCGGTAAGCAAATTAAAAAAAAAGCAATATGTAGGCTACACGAGAAAGGAGACGTCGAGTAACCAAAAGAAATGCGTTAAACAAATTCGTACACGTTATTTATCAATTTAACTCTAGAATTAAAGGATATACAACGAGAAACAACGTTTTACAACCTTTAAACAGTTTTAATAACTATCTCAAAAATTGTCGCTCTGATGCAAACAACTGATGAGTTATCTACTCAAATTTGTTGAACGAAACGACTTACGTATTTTAAGCATGCTAACCTTTAGCCCGGTAAGCAAATTAAAAAAAAAACGCAATATGTAGGCTACACGAGAACGGAGACGTCGAGTAACCAAAACAAATGCGTTAAACAAATTCGTACACGTTATTTATCAATATAACTCTAGAATTAAAGGATATACAACGAGAAACAACGTTTGACAACCTTTAAACAGTTTTAATAACTATCTCAAAAATTGTCGCTCTGATGCAAACAACGGCTGAGTTATCTACTTAAATTTGTTGAACAAAACGACTTACGTATTTTAAGCATGCTAACCTTTAGCCCGGTAAGCAAATTAAAAAAAAACGCAATATGTAGGCTACACGAGAACGGAGACGTCGAGTAACCAAAACAAATGCGTTAAACAAATTCGTACACGTTATTTATCAATGTATCTCTAGCATTAAAGGATATACAACGAGAAACAACGTTTGACAACCTTTAAACAGTTTTAATAACTATCTCAAAAATTGTCGCTCTGATGCAAACAACTGCTGAGTTATCTACTCAAATTTGTTGAACAAAACGACTTACGTATTTTAAACATGCTAACCTTTAGCCCGGTAAGCAAATTAAAAAAAAAAAACGCAATATGTAGGCTACACGAGAACGGAGACGTCGACTAACCAAAACAAATGCGTTAAAACAAATTCTTAAAGGTTATTTATCAATTTAATTTTAGAAGTAAAGGATATACAACGAGAAACAACGTTTGACAACCTTTAAACAGTTTTAATAACTATCTCAAAAATTGTCGCTCTGATGCAAACAACTGATGAGTTATCTACTTAAATTTGTTGAACAAAACGACTTACGTATTTTAAGCATGCTAACCTTTAGCTCGGTAAGCAAATTAAAAAAAAAAGCAATATGTAGGCTACACGAGAACGGAGACGTCGCGTAACCAAAAGAAATGCGTTAAACAAATTCGTACACGTTATTTATCAATATAACTCTAGAATTAAAGGATATACAACGAGAAACAACGTTTTACAACCTTTAAACAGTTTTAATAACTATCTCAAAAATTGTCGCTCTGATGCAAACAACTGATGAGTTATCTACTTAAATTTGTAGAACAAAACGACTTACGTATTTTAAGCATGCTAACCTTTAGCCCGGTAAGCAAATTTAAAAAAAAACGCAATATGTAGGCTACACGAGAACGGAGGCGTCGAGTAACCAAAACAAATGCGTTAAATAAATTCGTAAATGTTATTTATCAATTTAACTCTAGAATTAAAGGATATACAACGAGAAACAACGTTTGACAACCTTTAAACAGTTTTAATAACTATCTCAAAAATTGTCGCTCTGATGCAAACAACTGATGAGTTATCTACTTAAATTTGTAGAACAAAACGACTTACGTATTTTAAGCATGCTAACCTTTAGCCCGGTAAGCAAATTAAAAAAAAAACGCAATATGTAGGCTACACGAGAACGGAGACGTCGAGTAACCAAAAGAAATGCGTTAAACAAATTCGTACACGTTATTTATCAATTTAACTCTAGAATTAAAGGATATGCAACGAGAAACAACGTTTTACAACCTTTAAACAGTTTTAATAACTATCTCAAAAATTGTCGCTCTGATGCAAACAACTGATGAGTTATCTACTTAAATTTGTTGAACAAAACGACTTACGTATTTTAAGCATGCTAACCTTTAGCCCGGTAAGCAAATTAAAAAAAAAAAAACACAATATGTAGGCTACACGAGAACGGGGACGTCGACTAACCAAAACAAATGCGTTAAACAAATTCTTAAAGGTTATTTATCAATTTAACTTTAGAAGTAAAGGATATACAACGAGAAACAACGTTTGCCAACCTTTAAACAGTTTTAATAACTATCTCAAAAATTGTCGCTCTGATGCAAACAACTGATGAGTTATCTACTTAAATTTGTTGAACAAAACGACTTACGTATTTTAAGCATGCTAACCTTTAGCTCGGTAAGCAAATTAAAAAAAAAGCAATATGTAGGCTACACGAGAACGGAGACGTCGAGTAACCAAAAGAAATGCGTTAAACAAATTCGTACACGTTATTTATCAATTTAACTCTAGAATTAAAGGATATACAACGAGAAACAACGTTTTACAACCTTTAAACAGTTTTAATAACTATCTCAAAAATTGTCGCTCTGATGCAAACAACTGATTAGTTATCTACTTAAATTTGTTGATCAAAACGACTTACGTATTTTAAGCATGCTAATCTTTAGCTCGGTAAGCAAATTAAAAAAAAAAAAGCAATATGTAGGCTACACGAGAAAAGGAGACGTCGAGTAACCAAAAGAAATGCGTTAAACAAATTCGTACACGTTATTTATCAATTTAACTCTAGAATTAAAGGATATACAACGAGAAACAACGTTTTACAACCTTTAAACAGTTTTAATAACTATCTCAAAAATTGTCGCTCTGATGCAAACAACTGATGAGTTATCTACTCAAATTTGTTGAACGAAACGACTTACGTATTTTAAGCATGCTAACCTTTAGCCCGGTAAGCAAATTAAAAAAAAAACGCAATATGTAGGCTACACGAGAACGGAGACGTCGAGTAACCAAAACAAATGCGTTAAACAAATTCGTACACGTTATTTATCAATATAACTCTAGAATTAGAGGATATACAACGAGAAACAACGTTTGGCAACCTTTAAACAGTTTTAATTACTATCTCAAAAATTGTCGCTCTGATGCAAACAACGGCTGAGTTATCTACTTAAATTTGTTGAACAAAACGACTTACGTATTTTAAGCATGCTAACCTTTAGCCCGGTAAGCAAATTAAAAAAAAACTCAATATGTAGGCTACACGAGAACGGAGACGTCGAGTAACCAAAACAAATGCGTTAAACAAATTCGTACACGTTATTTATCAATGTATCTCTAGCATTAAAGGATATACAACGAGAAACAACGTTTGACAACCTTTAAACAGTTTTAATAACTATCTCAAAAATTGTCGCTCTGATGCAAACAACTGCTGAGTTATCTACTCAAATTTGTTGAACAAAACGACTTACGTATTTTAAACATGCTAACCTTTAGCCCGGTAAGCAAATTAAAAAAAAAAAAACGCAATATGTAGGCTACACGAGAACGGAGACGTCGACTAACCAAAACAAATGCGTTAAACAAATTCTTAAAGGTTATTTATCAATTTAACTTTAGAAGTAAAGGATATACAACGAGAAACAACGTTTGACAACCTTTAAACAGTTTTAATAACTATCTCAAAAATTGTCGCTCTGATGCAAACAACTGATGAGTTATCTACTTAAATTTGTTGAACAAAACGACTTACGTATTTTAAGCATGCTAACCTTTAGCTCGGTAAGCAAATTAAAAAAAAAAGCAATATGTAGGCTACACGAGAACGGAGACGTCGAGTAACCAAAAGAAATGCGTTAAACAAATTCGTACACGTTATTTATCTATTTAACTCTAGAATTAAAGGATATACAACGAGAAACAACGTTTTACAACCTTTAAACAGTTTTAATAACTATCTCAAAAATTGTCGCTCTGATGCAAACAACTGATGAGTTATCTACTTAAATTTGTTGAACAAAACGACTTACGTATTTTAAGCATGCTAACCTTTAGCTCGGTAAGCAAATTAAAAAAAAAAACGCAATATGTAGGCTACACGAGAACGGAGACGTCGAGTAACCAAAACAAATGCGTTAAACAAATTCGTACACGTTATTTATCAATTTAACTCTAGAATTAAAGGATATACAACGAGAAACAACGTTTGACAACCTTTAAACAGTTTTAATAACTATCTCAAAAATTGTCGCTCTGATGCAAACAACTGATGAGTTATCTACTTAAATTTGTAGAACAAAACGACTTACGTATTTTAAGCATGCTAACCTTTAGCCCGGTAAGCAAATTAAAAAAAAACGCAATATGTAGGCTACACGAGAACGGAGACGTCGAGTAACCAAAAGAAATGCGTTAAACAAATTCGTACACGTTATTTATCAATTTAACTCTAGAATTAAAGGATATGCAACGAGAAACAACGTTTTATAACCTTTAAACAGTTTTAATAACTATCTCAAAAATTGTCGCTCTGATGCAAACAACTGATGAGTTATCTACTTAAATTTGTTGAACAAAACGACTTACGTATTTTAAGCATGCTAACCTTTAGCCCGGTAAGCAAATTAAAAAAAAAACGCAATATGTAGGCTACACGAGAACGGAGACGTCGAGTAACCAAAACAAATGCGTTAAACAAATTCGTACACGTTATTTATCAATTTAACTCTAGAATTAAAGGATATACAACGAGAAACAACGTTTGACAACCTTTAAACAGTTTTAATAACTATCTCAAAAATTGTCGCTCTGATGCAAACAACTGCTGAGTTATCTACTCAAATTTGTTGAACAAAACGACTTACGTATTTTAAGCATGCTAACCTTTAGCCCGGTAAGCAAATTAAAAAAAAAACGCAATATGTAGGCTACACGAGAACGGAGACGTCGAGTAACCAAAACAAATGCGTTAAACAAATTCGTACACGTTATTTATCAATTTAACTCTAGAATTAAAGGATATACAACGAGAAACAACGTTTTACAACCTTTAAACAGTTTTAATAACTATCTCAAAAATTGTCGCTCTGATGCAAACAACTGATGAGTTATCTACTTAAATTTGTTGAACAAAACGACTTACGTATTTTAAGCATGCTAACCTTTATCCCGGTAAGCAAATTAAAAAAAAACGCAATATGTAGGCTACACGAGAACGGAGACGTCGAGTAACCAAAACAAATGCGTTATACAAATTCGTACAGGTTATTTATCAATTTAACTCTAGAATTAAAGGATATACAACGAGAAACAACGTTTTACAACCTTTAGACAGTTTTAATAACTATCTCAAAAATTATCGCTCTGATGCAAACAACTGCTGAGTTATCTACTTAAATTTGTTGAACAAAACGACTTACGTATTTTAAGCATGCTAACCTTTAGCCCGGTAAGCAAATTAAAAAAAAAACGCAATATGTAGGCTACACGAGAACGGAGACGTCGAGTAACCAAAAGAAATGCGTTAAACAAATTCGTACACGTTATTTATCAATTTAACTCTAGAATTAAAGGATATACAAGGAGAAACAACGTTTGACAACCTTTAAACAGTTTTAATAACTATCTCAAAAATTGTCGCTCTGATGCAAACAACTGATGAGTTATCTACTCAAATTTGTTGAACGAAACGACTTACGTATTTTAAGCATGCTAACCTTTAGCCCGGTAAGCAAATTAAAAAAAAAACGCAATATGTAGGCTACACGAGAACGGAGACGTCGAGTAACCAAAACAAATGCGTTAAACAAATTCGTACAGGTTATTTATCAATTTAACTCTAGAATTAAAGGATATACAACGAGAAACAACGTTTTACAACCTTTAAACAGTTTTAATAACTATCTCAAAAATTGTCGCTCTGATGCAAACAACTGCTGAGTTATCTACTCAAATTTGTTGAACAAAACGACTTACGTATTTTAAGCATGCTAACCTTTAGCCCGGTAAGCAAATTAAAAAAAAAACGCAATATGTAGGCTACACGAGAACGGAGACGTCGAGTAACCAAAACAAATGCGTTAAACAAATTCGTACACGTTATTTATCAATTTAACTCTAGAATTAAAGGATATACAACGAGAAACATCGTTTGACAACCTTTAAATAGTTTTAATAACTATCTCAAAAATTGTCGCTCTGATGCAAACAACTGATGAGTTATCTACTTAAATTTGTTGAACAAAACGACTTACGTATTTTAAGCATGCTAACCTTTAGCCCGGTAAGCAAATTAAAAAAAAAAACGCAATATGTAGGCTACACGAGAACGGAGACGTCGAGTAACCAAAACAAATGTGTTAAACAAATTCGTACACGTTATTTATCAATTTAACTCTAGAATTAAAGGATATACAACGAGAAACAACGTTTTACAACCTTTAAACAGTTTTAATAACTATCTCAAAAATTGTCGCTCTGATGCAAACAACTGATGAGTTATCTACTTAAATTTGTTGAACAAAACGACTTACGTATTTTAAGCATGCTAACCTTTATCCCGGTAAGCAAATTAAAAAAAAAACGCAATATGTAGGCTACACGAGAACGGAGGCGTCGAGTAACCAAAACAAATGCGTTAAACAAATTCGTACACGTTATTTATCAATTTAACTCTAGAATTAAAGGATATACAACGTGAAACAACGTTTTACAACCTTTAAACAGTTTTAATAACTATCTCAAAAATTGTCGCTCTGATGCAAACAACTGATGAGTTATCTATTTAAATTTGTTGAACAAAACGACTTACGTATTTTAAGCATGCTAACCTTTAGCTCGGTAAGCAAATTAAAAAAAAAAGCAATATGTAGGCTACACGAGAACGGAGACGTCGAGTAACCAAAAGAAATGCGTTAAACAAATTCGTACACGTTATTTATCAATTTAACTCTAGAATTAAAGGATATACAACGAGAAACAACGTTTGACAACCTTTAAACAGTTTTAATAACTATCTCAAAAATTGTCGCTCTGATGCAAACAACTGATGAGTTATCTACTTAAAGTTGTTGAACAAAACGACTTACGTATTTTAAGCATGCTAACCTTTATCCCGGTAAGCAAATTAAAAAAAAAAAGCAATATGTAGGCTACACGAGAACGGAGACGTCGAGTAACCAAAAGAATTGCGTTAAACAAATTCGTACACGTTATTTATCAATTTAACTCTAGAATTAAAGGATATACAACGAGAAACAACGTTTGACAACCTTTAAACAGTTTTAATAACTATCTCAAAAATTGTCGCTCTGATGCAAACAACTGATGAGTTATCTACTTAAATTTGTTGAACAAAACGACTTACGTATTTTAAGCATGCTAACCTTTATCCCGGTAAGCAAATTAAAAAAAAAAAAGCAATATGTAGGCTACACGAGAACGGAGACGTCGAGTAACCAAAACAAATGCGTTAAACAAATTCGTAAACGTTATTTATCAATTTAACTCTAGAATTAAAGGATATACAACGAGAAACAACGTTTGACAACCTTTAAATAGTTTTAATAACTATCTCAAAAATTGTCGCTCTGATGCAAACAACTGATGAGTTATCTACTTAAATTTGTTGAACAAAACGACTTACGTATTTTAAGCATGCTAACATTTAGCTCGGTAAGCAAATTAAAAAAAAACGCAATATGTAGGCTACACGAGAACGGAGACGTCGAGTAACCAAAAGAAATGCGTTAAACAAATTCGTACACGTTATTTATCAATTTAACTCTAGAATTAAAGGATATACAACGAGAAACAACGTTTGACAACCTTTAAACAGTTTTAATAACTATCTCAAAAATTGTCGCTCTGATGCAAACAACTGATGAGTTATCTACTTAAATTTGTTGAACAAAACGACTTACGTATTTTAAGCATGCTAACCTTTATCCCGGTAAGCAAATTAAAAAAAAAAGCAATATATAGGCTACACGAGAACGGAGGCGTCGAGTAACCAAAACAAATGCGTTAAACAAATTCGTAAACGTTATTTATCAATTTAACTCTAGAATTAAAGGATATACAACGAGAAACATCGTTTGACAACCTTTAAACAGTTTTAATAACTATCTCAAAAATTGTCGCTCTGATGCAAACAACTGATGAGTTATCTACTCAAATTTGTTGAACAAAACGACTTACGTATTTTAAGCATGTTAACCTTTAGCTCGGTAAGCAAATTAAAAAAAAACGCAATATGTAGGCTACCCGAGAACGGAGGCGTCGAGTAACGAAAACAAATGCGTTAACCAAATTCGTAAACGTTATTTATCAATTTAACTCTAGAATTAAAGGATATACAACGAGAAACAACGTTTTACAACCTTTAAACAGTTTTAATAACTATCTCAAAAATTGTCGCTCTGATGCAAACAACTGATGAGTTATCTACTTAAATTTGTAGAACAAAACGACTTACGTATTTTAAGCATGTTAACCTTTAGCTCGGTAAGCAAATTAAAAAAAAAACGCAATATGTAGGCTACACGAGAACGGAGGCGTCGAGTAACCAAAACAAATGCGTTAACCAAATTCGTAAACGTTATTTATCAATTTAACTCTAGAATTAAAGGATATACAACGAGAAACAACGTTTTACAACCTTTAAACAGTTTTAATAACTATCTCAAAAATTGTCGCTCTGATGCAAACAACTGATGAGTTATCTACTTAAATTTGTAGAACAAAACGACTTACGTATTTTAAGCATGCTAACCTTTATCCCGGTAAGCAAATTAAAAAAAAAACGCAATATGTAGGCTACACGAGAACGGAGACGTCGAGTAACCAAAACAAATGCGTTAAACAAATTCGTAAACGTTATTTATCAATTTAACTCTAGAATTAAAGGATATACAACGAGAAACAACGTTTGACAACCTTTAAACAGTTTTAATAACTATCTCAAAAATTATCGCTCTGATGCAAACAACTGATGAGTTATCTACTTAAATTTGTTGAACAAAACGACTTACGTATTTTAAGCATGCTAACCTTTAGCTCGGTAAGCAAATTAAAAAAAAAACGCAATATGTATGCTACACGAGAACGGAGACGTCGAATAACCAAAACAAATGCGTTAAACAAATTCGTAAACGTTATTTATCAATTTAACTCTAGAATTAAAGGATATACAACGAGAAACAACGTTTGACAACCTTTAAACAGTTTTAATAACTATCTCAAAAATTGTCGCTCTGATGCAAACAACTGATGAGTTATCTACTTAAATTTGTTGAACAAAACGACTTACGTATTTTAAGCATGCTAACCTTTAGCTCGGTAAGCAAATTAAAAAAAAAAAGCAATATGTAGGCTACACGAGAACGGAGACGTCGAGTAACCAAAACAAATGCGTTAAACAAATTCGTAAACGTTATTTATCAATTTAACTCTAGAATTAAAGGATATACAACGAGAAACAAAGTTTGACAACCTTTAAACAGTTTTAATAACTATCTCAAAAATTGTCGCTCTGATGCAAACAAATTGTGATGAGTTATCTACTTAAATTTGTTGAACAAAACGACTTACGTATTTTAATCATGCTAACCTTTAGCCCGGTAAGCAAATTAAAAAAAAAACGCAATATGTAGGCTACACGAGAACGGAGACGTCGAGTAACCAAAAGAAATGCGTTAAACAAATTCGTACACGTTATTTCTCAATTTAACTCTAGAATTAAAGGATATACAACGAGAAACAACGTTTGACAACCTTTAAACAGTTTTAATAACTATCTCAAAAATTGTCGCTCTAATGCAAACAACTGATGAGTTATCTACTTAAATTTGTTGAACAAAACGACTTACGTATTTTAAGCATGCTAACCTTTAGCCCGGTAAGCAAATTAAAAAAAAAAAACGCAATATGTAGGCTACACGAGAACGGAGACGTCAAGTAACCAAAACAAATGCGTTAAACAAATTCGTACACGTTATTTATCAATTTAACTCTAGAATTAAAGGATATACAACGAGAAACAACGTTTTACAACCTTTAAACAGTTTTAATAACTATCTCAAAAATTGTCGCTCTGATGCAAACAACTGATGAGTTATCTACTTAAATTTGTTGAACAAAACGACTTACGTATTTTAAGCATGCTAACCTTTAGCTCGGTAAGCAAATTAAAAAAAAAAAGCAATATGTAGGCTACACGAGAACGGAGACGTCGAGTAACCAAAAGAAATGCGTTAAACAAATTCGTACACGTTATTTATCAATTTAACTCTAGAATTAAAGGATATACAACGAGAAACAACGTTTTACAACCTTTAAACAGTTTTAATAACTATCTCAAAAATTGTCGCTCTGATGCAAACAGCTGATGAGTTATCTACTTAAATTTTTTGAACAAAACGACTTACGTATTTTAAGCATGCTAACCTTTAGCTCGGTAAGCAAATTAAAAAAAAAACGCAATATGTAGGCTACACGAGAACGGAGGCGTAGAGTAACCAAAACAAATGCGTTAAACAAATTCGTACACGTTATTTATCAATTTAACTCTAGAATTAAAGGATATACAACGAGAAACAACGTTTTACAACCTTTAAACAGTTTTAATAACTATCTCAAAAATTGTCGCTCTGATGCAAACAACTGATGAGTTATCTACTTAAATTTGTTGAACAAAACGACTTACGTATTTTAAGCATGCTAACCTTTAGCTCGGTAAGCAAATTAAAAAAAAAAAGCAATATGTAGGCTACACGAGAACGGAGACGTCGAGTAACCAAAAGAAATGCGTTAAACAAATTCGTACACGTTATTTATCAATTTAACTCTAGAATTAAAGGATATACAACGAGAAACAACGTTTTACAACCTTTAAACAGTTTTAATAACTATCTCAAAAATTGTCGCTCTGATGCAAACAACTGATGAGTTATCTACTTAAATTTTTTGAACAAAACGACTTACGTATTTAAAGCATGCTAACCTTTAGCTCGGTAAGCAAATTAAAAAAAAAAACGCAATATGTAGGCTACACGAGAACGGAGGCGTAGAGTAACCAAAACAAATGCGTTAAACAAATTCGTACACGTTATTTATCAATTTAACTCTAGAATTAAAGGATATACAACGAGAAACAACGTTTTACAACCTTTAAACAGTTTTAATAACTATCTCAAAAATTGTCGCTCTGATGCAAACAACTGATGAGTTATCTACTTAAATTTGTTGAACAAAACGACTTACGTATTTTAAGCATGCTAACCTTTAGCTCGGTAAGCAAATTAAAAAAAAAAAACGCAATATGTAGGCTACACGAGAACGGAGACGTCGACTAACCAAAACAAATGCGTTAAACAAATTAGTACACGTTATTTATCAATTTAACTCTAGAATTAAAGGATATACAACGAGAAACAACGTTTGACAACCTTTAAACAGTTTTAGTAACTATCTCAAAAATTGTCGCTCTGATGCAAACAACTGATGAGTTATCTACTTAAATTTGTTGAACAAAACGACTTACGTATTTTAAGCATGCTAACCTTTAGCTCGGTAAGCAAATTAAAAAAAAAAACGCAATATGTAGGCTACACGAGAACGGAGGCGTCGAGTAACCAAAACAAATGCGTTAAACAAATTCGTAAACGTTATTTATCAATTTAACTCTAGAATTAAAGGATATACAACGAGAAACAACGTTTGACAACCTTTAAACAGTTTTAATAACTATCTCAAAAATTGTGGCTCTGATGCAAACAACTGCTGAGTTATCTACTCAAATTTGATGAACAAAACGACTTACGTATTTTAAACATGCTAACCTTTAGCCCGGTAAGCAAATTAAAAAAACAAACGCAATATGTAGGCTACACGAGAACGGAGACGTCGAGTAACCAAAACAAATGCGTTAAACAAATTCGTACAGGTTATTTATCAATTTAACTCTAGAATTAAAGGATATACAACGAGAAACAACGTTTTACAACCTTTAAACAGTTTTAATAACTATCTCAAAAATTGTCTCTCTGATGCAAACAACTGCTAAGTTATCTACTCAAATTTGTTGAACAAAACGACTTACGTATTTTAAGCATGCTAACCTTTAGCCCGGTAAGCAAATTAAAAAAAAAAGCAATATGTAGGCTACACGAGAACGGAGACGTCGAGTAACCAAAAGAAATGCGTTCAACAAATTCGTACACGTTATTTATCAATTTAACTCTAGAATTAAAGGATATACAACGAGAAACAACGTTTTACAACCTTTAAACAGTTTTAATAACTATCTCAAAAATTGTCGCTCTGATGCAAACAACTGATGAGTTATCTACTTAAATTTTTTGAACAAAACGACTTACGTATTTTAAGCATGCTAACCTTTAGCCCGGTAAGCAAATTAAAAAAAAAACGCAATATGTAGGCTACACGAGAACGGAGACGTCGAGTAACCAAAAGAAATGCGTTAAACAAATTCGTACACGTTATTTATCAATTTAACTCTAGAATTAAAGGATATACAACGAGAAACAACGTTTGACAACCTTTAAACAGTTTTAATAACTATCTCAAAAATTGTCGCTCTGATGCAAACAACTGATGAGTTATCTACTTAAATTTGTTGAACAAAACGACTTACGTATTTTAAGCATGCTAACCTTTAGCTCGGTAAGCAAATTAAAAAAAAAAAACGCAATATGTAGGCTACACGAGAACGGAGGCGTCGAGTAACCAAAACAAATGCGTTAAACAAATTCGTAAACGTTATTTATCAATTTAACTCTAGAATTAAAGGATATACAACGAGAAACAACGTTTGACAACCTTTAAACAGTTTTAATAACTATCTCAAAAATTGTCGCTCTGATGCAAACAACTGCTGAGTTATCTACTCAAATTTGTTGAACAAAACGACTTACGTATTTTAAACATGCTAACCTTTAGCCCGGTAAGCAAATTAAAAAAAAAACGCAATATGTAGGCTACACGAGAACGGAGACGTCGAGTAACCAAAACAAATGCGTTAAACAAATTCGTACAGGTTATTTATCAATTTAACTCTAGAATTAAAGGGTATACAACGAGAAACAACGTTTTACAACCTTTAAACAGTTTTAATAACTATCTCAAAAATTGTCGCTCTGATGCAAACAACTGCTGAGTTATCTACTCAAATTTGTTGAACAAAACGACTTACGTATTTTAAGCATGCTAATCTTTAGCCCGGTAAGCAAAGTAAAAAAAAAAAGCAAAATGTAGGCTACACGAGAACGGAGACGTCGAGTAACCAAAAGAAATGCGTTAAACAAATTCGTACACGTTATTTATCAATTTAACTCTAGAATTAAAGGATATACAACGAGAAACAACGTTTTACAACCTTTAAACAGTTTTAATAACTATCTCAAAAATTGTCGCTCTGATGCAAACAACTGATGAGTTATCTACTTAAATTTGTTGAACAAAACGACTTACGTATTTTAAGCATGCTAACCTTTAGCCCGGTAAGCAAATTAAAAAAAAAACGCAATATATAGGCTACACGAGAGCGGAGACGTCGAGTAACCAAAACAAATGCGTTAAACAAATTCGTACACGTTATTTATCAATTTAACTCTAGAATTAAAGGATATACAACGAGAAACAACGTTTGACAACCTTTAAACAGTTTTAATAACTATCTCAAAAATTGTCGCTCTGATGCAAACAACTGATGAGTTATCTACTTAAATTTGTTGAACAAAACGACTTACGTATTTTAAGCATGCTAACCTTTAGCCCGGTAAGCAAATTAAAAAAAAAAACGCAATATGTAGGCTACACGAGAACGGAGACGTCGAGTAACCAAAACAAATGCGTTAAACAAATTCGTACACGTTATTTATCAATTTAACTCTAGAATTAAAGGATATACAACGAGAAACAACGTTTTACAACCTTTAAACAGTTTTAATAATTATCTCAAAAATTGTCGCTCTGATGCAAACAACTGATGAGTTATCTACTTAAATTTGTTGAACAAAACGACTTACGTATTCTAAGCATGCTAACCTTTAGCTCGGTAAGCAAATTAAAAAAAAAAACGCAATATGTAGGCTAGACGAGAACGGAGACGTCGAGTAACCAAAACAAATGCGTTAAACAAATTCGTACAGGTTATTTATCAATTTAACTCTAGAATTAAAGGATATACAACGAGAAACAACGTTTTACAACCTTTAAACAGTTTTAATAACTATCTCAAAAATTGTCGCTCTGATGCAAACAACTGCTGAGTTATCTACTCAAATTTTTTGAACAAAACGACTTAAGTATTTTAAGCATGCTAACCTTTAGCCCGGTAAGCAAATTAAAAAAAAAAGCAATATGTAGGCTACACGAGAACGGAGACGTCGAGTAACCAAAAGAAATGCGTTAAACAAATTCGTACACGTTATTTATCAATTTAACTCTAGAATTAAAGGATATACAACGAGAAACAACGTTTGACAACCTTTAAACAGTTTTAATAACTATCTCAAAAATTGTCGCTCTGATGCAAACAACTGATGAGTTATCTACTTAAATTTGTTGAACAAAACGACTTACGTATTTTAAGCATGCTAACCTTTAGCCCGGTAAGCAAATTAAAAAAAAAACGCAATATGTAGGCTACACGAGAACGGAGACGTCGAGTAACCAAAACAAATGCGTCAAACAAATTCGTAAACGTTATTTATCAATTTAACTCTAGAATTAAAGGATATACAACCTGAAAAAACGTTTGACAACCTTTAAACAGTTTTAATAACTATCTCAGAAATTGTCGCTCTGATGCAAACAACTGATGAGTTATCTACTTAAATTTGTTGAACAAAACGACTTACGTATTTTAAGCATGCTCCCGGTAAGCAAATTAAAAAAAAAAAAGCAATATGTAGGCTACACGAGAACGGAGACGTCGAGTAACCAAAAGAAATGCGTTAAACAAATTCGTACACGTTATTTATCAATATAACTCTAGAATTAAAGGATATACAACGAGAAACAACGTTTGACAACCTTTAAACAGTTTTAATAACTATCTCAAAAATTGTCGCTCTGATGCAAACAACTGATGAGTTATCTACTTAAATTTGTTGAACAAAACGACTTACGTATTTTAAGCATGCTAACCTTTAGCCCGGTAAGCAAATTAAAAACAAAACGCAATATGTAGGCTACACGAGAACGGAGACGTCGGGTAACCAAAAGAAATGCGTTAAACAAATTCGTACACGTTATTTATCAATTTAACTCTAGAATTAAAGGATATACAACGAGAAACAACGTTTTACAACCTTTAAACAGTTTTAATAACTATCTCAAAAATTGTCGCTCTGATGCAAACAACTGATGAGTTATCTACTTAAATTTGTTGAACAAAACGACTTACGTATTTTAAGCATGCTAACCTTTAGCCCGGTAAGCAAATTTAAAAAAAACGCAATATGTAGGCTACACGAGAACGGAGACGTCGAGTAACCAAAACAAATGCGTTAAACAAATTCGTAAACGTTATTTATCAATTTAACTCTAGAATTAAAGGATATACAACGAGAAACAACGTTTGACAACCTTTAAACAGTTTTAATAACTATCTCAAAAATTGTCGCTCTGATGCAAACAACTGATGAGTTATCTACTTAAATTTGTTGAACAAAACGACTTACGTATTTTAAGCATGCTAACCTTTAGCCCGGTAAGCAAATTAAAAAAAACGCAATATGTAGGCTACACGAGAACGGAGACGTCGAGTAATCAAAAGAAATGCGTTAAACAAATTCGTAAACGTTATTTATCAATTTAACTCTAGAATTAAAGGATATACAACGAGAAACATCGTTTGACAACCTTTAAATAGTTTTAATAACTATCTCAAAAATTGTCGCTCTGATGCAAACAACTGATGAGTTATCTACTTAAATTTGTTGAACAAAACGACTTACGTATTTTAAGCATGCTAACCTTTAGCTCGGTAAGCAAATTAAAAAAAAAAAGCAATATGTAGGCTACACGAGAACGGAGACGTCGAGTAACCAAAAGAAATGCGTTAAACAAATTCGTACACGTTATTTATCAATTTAACTCTAGAATTAAAGGATATACAATGAGAAATAACGTTTGACAACCTTTAAACAGTTTTAATAACTATCTCAAAAATTGTCGCTCTGATGCAAACAACTGATGAGTTATCTACTTAAATTTGTTGAACAAAACTACTTACGTATTTTAAGCATGCTAACCTTTATCCCGGTAAGCAAATTAAAAAAAAAAACGCAATATGTAGGCTACACGAGAACGGAGACGTCGAGTAACCAAAACAAATGCGTTAAACAAATTCGTAAACGTTATTTATCAATTTAACTCTAGAATTAAAGGATATACAACGAGAAACAACGTTTGACAACCTTTAAACAGTTTTAATAACTATCTCAAAAATTGTCGCTCTGATGCAAACAACTGATGAGTTATCTACTTAAATTTGTTGAACAAAACGACTTACGTATTTTAAGCATGCTAACCTTTAGCTCGGTAAGCAAATTAAAAAAAAAAACGCAATATGTAGGCTACACGAGAACGGAGACGTCGAGTAACCAAAACAAATGCGTTAAACAAATTCGTACAGGTTATTTATCAATTTAACCCTAGAATTAAAGGATATACAACGAGAAACAACGTTTGACAACCTTTAAACAGTTTTAATAACTATCTCAAAAATTGTCGCTCTGATGCAAACAACTGATGAGTTATCTACTTAAATTTGTTGAACAAAACGACTTACGTATTTTAAGCATGCTAACCTTTATCCCGGTAAGCAAATTAAAAAAAAAACGCAATATGTAGGCTACACGAGAACGGAGGCGTCGAGTAACCAAAACAAATGCGTTAAACAAATTCGTAAACGTTATTTATCAATTTAACTCTAGAATTAAAGGATATACAACGAGAAACAACGTTTGACAACCTTTAAACAGTTTTAATAACTATCTCAAAAATTGTCGCTCTGATGCAAACAACTGATGAGTTATCTACTTAAATTTGTTGAACAAAACGACTTACGTATTTTAAGCATGCTAACCTTTATCCCGGTAAGCAAATTAAAAAAAAAAACGCAATATGTAGGCTACACGAGAACGGAGGCGTCGAGTAACCAAAACAAATGCGTTAAACAAATTCGTAAACGTTATTTATCAATTTAACTCTAGAATTAAAGGATATACAACGAGAAACAACGTTTGACAACCTTTAAACAGTTTTAATAACTATCTCAAAAATTGTCGCTCTGATGCAAACAACTGATGAGTTATCTACTTAAATTTGTTGAGCAAAACGACTTACGTATTTTAAGCATGCTAACCTTTAGCCCGGTAGGCAAATTAAAAAAAAAACGCAATATGTAGGCTACACGAGAACGGAGGCGTCGAGTAACCAAAACAAATGCGTTAAACAAATTCGTAAACGTTATTTATCAATTTAACTCTAGAATTAAAGGATATACAACGAGAAACAACGTTTGACAACCTTTAAACAGTTTTAATAACTATCTCAAAAATTGTCGCTCTGATGCAAACAACTGATGAGTTATCTACTTAAATTTGTTGAACAAAACGACTTACGTATTTTAAGCATGCTAACCTTTAGCCCGGTAAGCAAATTAAAAAAAAAACGCAATATGTAGGCTACACTAGAACGGAGACGTCGAGTAACCAAAACAAATGCGTTAAACAAATTCGTACACGTTATTTATCAATTTAACTCTAGAATTAAAGGATATACAACGAGAAACAACGTTTTACAACCTTTAAACAGTTTTAATAACTATCTCAAAAATTGTCGCTCTGATGCAAACAACTGATGAGTTATCTACTTAAATTTGTTGAACAAAACGACTTGCGTATTTTAAGCATGCTAACCTTTAGCTCGGTAAGCAAATTTAAAAAAAAAAGCAATATGTAGGCTACACGAGAACGGAGACGTCGAGTAACCAAAAGAAATGCGTTAAACAAATTCGTACACGTTATTTATCAATTTAACTCTAGAATTAAAGGATATACAACGACAACCATCGTTTGACAACCTTTAAACAGTTTTAATAACTATCTCAAAAATTGTCGCTCTGATGCAAACAACTGATGAGTTATCTACTCAAATTTGTTGAACGAAACGACTTACGTATTTTAAGCATGCTAACCTTTAGCCCGGTAAGCAAATTAAAAAAAAAACGCAATACGGAGACGTCGAGTAACCAAAACAAATGCGTTAAACAAATTCGTAAACGTTATTTATCAATTTAACTCTAGAATTAAAGGATATACAACGAGAAACAACGTTTGACTACCTTTAAACAGTTTTAATAACTATCTCAAAAATTGTCGCTCTGATGCAAACAACTGATGAGTTATCTACTTAAATTTGTTGAACAAAACGACTTACGTATTTTAAGCATGCTAACCTTTAGCCCGGTAAGCAAATTAAAAAAAACACGCAATATGTAGGCTACACGAGAACGGAGGCGTCGAGTAACCAAAACAAATGCGTTAAACAAATTCGTAAACGTTATTTATCAATTTAACTCTAGAATTAAAGGATATACAACGAGAAACAACGTTTGACAACCTTTAAACAGTTTTAATAACTATCTCAAAAATTGTCGCTCTGATGCAAACAACTGATGAGTTATCTACTTAAATTTGTTGAACAAAACGACTTACGTATTTTAAGCATGCTAACCTTTAGCCCGGTAAGCAAATTAAAAAAAAACGCAATATGTAGGCTACACGAGAACGGAGGCGTCGAGTAACCAAAACAAATGCGTTAAACAAATTCGTAAACGTTATTTATCAATTTAACTCTAGAATTAAAGGATATACAACGAGAAACAACGTTTGACAACCTTTAAACAGTTTTAATAACTATCTCAAAAATTGTCGCTCTGATGCAAACAACTGCTGAGTTATCTACTCAAATTTGTTGAACAAAACGACTTAAGAATTTTAAGCATGCTAACCTTTATCCCGGTAAGCAAATTAAAAAAAAACGCAATATGTAGGCTACACGAGAACGGAGGCGTCGAGTAACCAAAAGAAATGCGTTAAACAAATTCGTAAACGTTATTTATCAATTTAACTCTAGAATTAAAGGATATACAACGAGAAACAACGTTTGACAACCTTTAAACAGTTTTAATAACTATCTCAAAAATTGTCGCTCTGATGCAAACAACTGACGAGTTATCTACTTAAATTTGTTGAACAAAACGACTTACGTATTTTAAGCATGCTAACCTTTAGCCCGGAAAGCAAATTAAAAAAAAAACGCAATATGTAGGCTACACGAGAACGGAGACGTCGAGTAACCAAAACAAATGCGTTAAACAAATTCGTAAACGTTATTTATCAATTTAACTCTAGAATTAAAGGATATACAACGAGAAACAACGTTTGACAATCTTTAAACAGTTTTAATAACTATCTCAAAAATTGTCGCTCTGATGCAAACAACTGATGAGTTATCTACTTAAATTTGTTGAACAAAACGACTTACGTATTTTAAGCATGCTAACCTTTAGCCCGGTAAGCAAATTAAAAAAAAACGCAATATGTAGGCTACACGAGAACGGAGGCGTCGAGTAACCAAAACAAATGCGTTAAACAAATTCGTAAACGTTATTTATCAATTTAACTCTAGAATTAAAGGATATACAACGAGAAACAACGTTTGACAACCTTTAAACAGTTTTAATAACTATCTCAAAAATTGGTGCTCTGATGCAAACAACTGATGAGTTATCTACTGAAATTTGTTGAACAAAACGACTTACGTATTTTAAGCATGCTAACCTTTAGCCCGGTAAGCAAATTAAAAAAAAAACGCAATATGTAGGCTACACGAGAACGGAGACGTCGAGTAACCAAAAGAAATGCGTTAAACAAATTCGTACACGTTATTTATCAATTTAACTCTAGAATTAAAGGATATACAACGAGAAACAACGTTTGACAACCTTAAAACAGTTTTAATAACTATCTCAAAAATTGTCGCTCTGATGCAAACAACTGATGAGTTATCTACTTAAATTTGTTGAACAAAACGGCTTACGTATTTTAAGCATGCTAACCTTTATCCCGGTAAGCAAATTAAAAAAAAAACGCAATATGTAGGCTACACGAGAACGGAGGCGTCGAGTAACCAAAACAAATGCGTTAAACAAATTCGTACACGTTATTTATCAATTTAACTCTAGAATTAAAGGATATACAACGAGAAACAACGTTTGACAACCTTTAAACAGTTTTAATAACTATCTCAAAAATTGTCGCTCTGATGCAAACAACTGATGAGTTATCTACTTAAATTTGTTGAATAAAACGACTTACGTATTTTAAGCATGCTAACCTTTAGCTCGGTAAGCAAATTAAAAAAAAAAAGCAATATGTAGGCTACACGAGAACGGAGACGTCGAGTAACCAAAAGAAATGCGTTAAACAAATTCGTACACGTTATTTATCAATTTAACTCTAGAATTAAAGGATATACAACGAGAAACAACGTTTTACAACCTTTAAACAGTTTTAATAACTATCTCAAAAATTGTCGCTCTGATGCAAACAACTGATGAGTTATCTACTTAAATTTGTTGAACAAAACGACATACGTATTTTAAGCATGCTAACCTTTAGCTCGGTAAGCAAATTAAAAAAAAAAGCAATATGTAGGCTACACGAGAACGGAGACGTCGAGTAACCAAAAGAAATGCGTTAAACAAATTCGTACACGTTATTTATCAATTTAACTCTAGAATTAAAGGATATACAACGAGAAACAACGTTTTACAACCTTTAAACAGTTTTAATAACTATCTCAAAAATTGTCGCTCTGATGCAAACAACTGATGAGTTATCTACTTAAATTTGTTGAACAAAATGACTTACGTATTTTAAGCATGCTAACCTTTAGCTCGGTAAGCAAATTAAAAAAAAAAAGGAATATGTAGGCTACACGAGAACGGAGGCGTCGAGTAACCAAAACAAGTGCGTTAAACAAATTCGTAAACGTTATTTATCAATTTAACTCTAGAATTAAAGGATATACAACGAGAAACAACGTTTGACAACCTTTAAACAGTTTTAATAACTATCTCAAAAATTGTCGCTCTGATGCAAACAACTGATGAGTTATCTACTTAAATTTGTTGAACAAAACGACTTACGTATTTTAAGCATGCTAACCTTTAGCTCGGTAAGCAAATTAAAAAAAAAAGCAATATGTAGGCTACACGAGAACGGAGACGTCGAGTAACCAAAAGAAATGCGTTAAACAAATTCGTACACGTTATTTATCAATTTAACTCTAGAATTAAAGGATATACAACGAGAAACAACGTTTGACAACCTTTAAACAGTTTTAATAACTATCTCAAAAATTGTCGCTCTGATGCAAACAACTGATGAGTTATCTACTTAAATTTGTTGAACAAAACGACTTACGTATTTTAAGCATGCTAACCTTTATCCCGGTAAGCAAATTAAAAAAAAACGCAATATGTAGGCTACACGAGAACGGAGGCGTCGAGTAACCAAAACAAATGCGTTAAACAAATTCGTAAACGTTATTTATCAATTTAACTCTAGAATTAAAGGATATACAACGAGAAACAACGTTTGACAACCTTTAAACAGTTTTAATAACTATCTCAAAAATTGTCGCTCTGATGCAAACAACTGATGAGTTATCTACTTAAATTTGTTGAACAAAACGACTTACGTATTTTAAGCTTGCTAACCTTTATCCCGGTAAGCAAATTAAAAAAAAAACGCAATATGTAGGCTACACGAGAACGGATGCGTCGAGTAACCAAAACAAATGCGTTAAACAAATTCGTAAACGTTATTTATCAATTTAACTCTAGAATTAAAGGATATACAACGAGAAACAACGTTTGACAACCTTTAAACAGTTTTAATAACTATCTCAAAAATTGTCGCTCTGATGCAAACAACTGATGAGTTATCTACTTAAATTTGTTGAGCAAAACGACTTACGTATTTTAAGCATGCTAACCTTTAGCCCGGTAAGCAAATTAAAAAAAAAACGCAATATGTAGGCTACACGTGAACGGAGGCGTCGAGTAACCAAAACAAATGCGTTAAACAAATTCGTAAACGTTATTTATCAATTTAACTCTAGAATTAAAGGATATACAACGAGAAACAACGTTTGACAAGCTTTTAACAGTTTTAATAACTATCTAAAAAATTGTCGCTCTGATGCAAACAACTGATGATTTATCTACTTAAATTTGTTGAACAAAACGACTTACGTATTTTAAGCATGCTAACCTTTAGCCCGGTAAGCAAATTTAAAAAAAAACGCAATATGTAGGCTACACGAGAACGGAGACGTCGAGTAACCAAAAGAAATGCGTTAAACAAATTCGTACACGTTATTTATCAATTTAACTCTAGAATTAAAGGATATACAACGAGAAACATCGTTTGACAACCTTTAAACAGTTTTAATAACTATCTCAAAAATTGTCGCTCTGATGCAAACAACTGATGAGTTATCTACTCAAATTTGTTGAACGAAACGACTTACGTATTTTAAGCATGCTAACCTTTAGCCCGGTAAGCAAATTAAAAAAAAAACGCAATATGTAGGCTACACGAGAACGGAGGCGTCGAGTAACCAAAACAAATGCGTTAAACAAATTCGTAAACGTTATTTATCAATTTAACTCTAGAATTAAAGGATATACAACGAGAAACATCGTTTGACAACCTTTAAACAGTTTTAATAACTATCTCAAAAATTGTCGCTCTGATGCAAACAACTGATGAGTTATCTACTCAAATTTGTTGAACGAAACGACTTACGTATTTTAAGCATGCTAACCTTTAGCCCGGTAAGCAAATTAAAAAAAAAAAGCAATATGTAGGCTACACGAGAACGGAGACGTCGAGTAACCAAAAGAAATGCGTTAAACAAATTCGTACACGTTATTTATCAATTTAACTCTAGAATTAAAGGATATACAACGAGAAACAACGTTTTACAACCTTTAAACAATTTTAATAACTATCTCAAAAATTGTCGCTCTGATGCAAACAACTGATGAGTTATCTACTTAAATTTGTTGAACAAAACGACTTACGTATTTTAAGCATGCTAACCTTTATCCCGGTAAGCAAATTAAAAAAAAAACGCAATATGTAGGCTACACGAGAACGTAGGCGTCGAGTAACCAAAACAAATGCGTTAAACAAATTCGTACACGTTATTTATCAATTTAACTCTAGAATTAAAGGATATACAACGAGAAACAACGTTTGACAACCTTTAAACAGTTTTAATAACTATCTCAAAAATTGTCGCTCTGATGCAAACAACTGATGAGTTATCTACTTAAATTTGTTGAATAAAACGACTTACGTATTTTAAGCATGCTAACCTTTAGCTCGGTAAGCAAATTAAAAAAAAAAAGCAATATGTAGGCTACACGAGAACGGAGACGTCGAGTAACCAAAAGAAATGCGTTAAACAAATTCGTACACGTTATTTATCAATTTAACTCTAGAATTAAAGGATATACAACGAGAAACAACGTTTTACAACCTTTAAACAATTTTAATAACTATCTCAAAAATTGTCGCTCTGATGCAAACAACTGATGAGTTATCTACTTAAATTTGTTGAACAAAACGACATACGTATTTTAAGCATGCTAACCTTTAGCTCGGTAAGCAAATTAAAAAAAAAGCAATATGTAGGCTACACGAGAACGGAGACGTCGAGTAACCAAAAGAAATGCGTTAAACAAATTCGTACACGTTATTTATCAATTTAACTCTAGAATTAAAGGATATACAACGAGAAACAACGTTTGACAACCTTTAAACAGTTTTAATAACTATCTCAAAAATTGTCGCTCTGATGCAAACAACTGATGAGTTATCTACTTAAATTTGTTGAACAAAACGACTTACGTATTTTAAGCATGCTAACCTTTAGCTCGGTAAGCAAATTTAAAAAAAAAAAGCAATATGTAGGCTACACGAGAACGGAGACGTCGAGTAACCAAAAGAAATGCGTTAGACAAATTCGTAAACGTTATTTATCAATTTAACTCTAGAATTAAAGGATATACAACGAGAAACAACGTTTTACAACCTTTAAACAGTTTTAATAACTATCTCAAAAATTGTCGCTCTGATGCAAACAACTGATGAGTTATCTACTTAAATTTGTTGAACAAAATGACTTACGTATTTTAAGCATGCTAACCTTTAGCTCGGTAAGCAAATTAAAAAAAAAAAGCAATATGTAGGCTACACGAGAACGGAGGCGTCGAGTAACCAAAACAAATGCGTTAAACAAATTCGTAAACGTTATTTATCAATTTAACTCTAGAATTAAAGGATATACAACGAGAAACAACGTTTGACAACCTTTAAATAGTTTTAATAACTATCTCAAAAATTGTCGCTCTGATGCAAACAACTGATGAGTTATCTACTTAAATTTGTTGAACAAAACGACTTACGTATTTTAAGCATGCTAACCTTTAGCTCGGTAAGCAAATTAAAAAAAGAAGCAATATGTAGGCTACACGAGAACGGAGACGTCGAGTAACCAAAAGAAATGCGTTAAACAAATTCGTACACGTTATTTATCAATTTAACTCTAGAATTAAAGGATATACAACGAGAAACAACGTTTGACAACCTTTAAACAGTTTTAATAACTATCTCAAAAATTGTCGCTCTGATGCAAACAACTGATGAGTTATCTACTTAAATTAGTAGAACAAAACGACTTACGTATTTTAAGCATGCTAACCTTTATCCCGGTAAGCAAATTAAAAAAAAAACGCAATATGTAGGCTACACGAGAACGGAGGCGTCGAGTAACCAAAACAAATGCGTTAAACAAATTCGTAAACGTTATTTATCAATTTAACTCTAGAATTAAAGGATATACAACGAGAAACAACGTTTAACAACCTTTAAACAGTTTTAATAACTATCTCAAAAATTGTCGCTCTGATGCAAACAACTGATGAGTTATCTACTTAAATTTGTTGAACAAAACGACTTACGTATTTTAAGCATGCTAACCTTTAGCTCGGTAAGCAAATTAAAAAAAAAAAAAGCAATATGTAGGCTACACGAGAACGGAGACGTCGAGTAACCAAAAGAAATGCGTTAAACAAATTCGTACACGTTATTTATCAATTTAACTCTAGAATTAAAGGATATACGACGAGAAACAACGTTTTACAACCTTTAAACAGTTTTAATAACTATCTCAAAAATTGTCGCTCTGATGCAAACAACTGCTGAGTTATCTACTTAAATTTGTTGAACAAAACGACTTACGTATTTTAAGCATGCTAACCTTTAGCCCGGTAAGCAAATTAAAAAAAAAACGCAATATGTAGGCTACACGAGAACGGAGACGTCGAGTAACCAAAACAAATGCGTTAAACAAATTCGTACACGTTATTTATCAATATAACTCTAGAATTAAAGGATATACAACAAGAAACAACGTTTGACAACCTTTAAACAGTTTTAATAACTATCTCAAAAATTGTCGCTCTGATGCAAACAACTGCTGAGTTATCTACTCAAATTTGTTGAACAAAACGACTTACGTATTTTAAACATGCTAACCTTTAGCCCGGTAAGCAAATTAAAAAAAAAAAACGCAATATGTAGGCTACACGAGAACGGAGACGTCGAGTAACCAAAAGAAATGCGTTAAACAAATTCGTACACGTTATTTATCAATTTAACTCTAGAATTAAAGGATATACGACGAGAAACAACGTTTTACAACCTTTAAACAGTTTTAATAACTATCTCAAAAATTGTCGCTCTGATGCAAACAACTGATGAGTTATCTACTTAAATTTGTAGAACAAAACGACTTACGTATTTTAAGCATGCTAACCTTTATCCCGGTAAGCAAATTAAAAAAAAAACGCAATATGTAGGCTACACGAGAACGGAGGCGTCGAGTAACCAAAACAAATGCGTTAAACAAATTCGTAAACGTTATTTATCAATTTAACTCTAGAATTAAAGGATATACAACGAGAAACAACGTTTAACAACCTTTAAACAGTTTTAATAACTATCTCAAAAATTGTCGCTCTGATGCAAACAACTGCTGAGTTATCTACTTAAATTTGTTGAACAAAACGACTTACGTATTTTAAGCATGCTAACCTTTAGCCCGGTAAGCAAATTAAAAAAAAACGCAATATGTAGGCTACACGAGAACGGAGACGTCGAGTAACCAAAACAAATGCGTTAAACAAATTCGTACACGTTATTTATCAATTTAACTCTAGAGTTAAAGGATATACAACGAGAAACAACGTTTGACAACCTTTAAACAGTTTTAATAACTATCTCAAAAATTGTCGCTCTGATGCAAACAACTGCTGAGTTATCTACTCAAATTTGTTGAACAAAACGACTTACGTATTTTAAACATGCTAACCTTTAGCCCGGTAAGCAAATTAAAAAAAAAAAACGCAATATGTAGGCTACACGAGAACGGAGACGTCGACTAACCAAAACAAATTCGTTAAACAAATTCTTAAACGTTGTTTATCAATTTAACTCTAGAATTAAAGGATATACAACGAGAAACAACGTTTGACACCCTTAAAACAGTTTTAATAACTATCTCAAAAATTGTCGCTCTGATGCAAACAACTTATGAGTTATCTACTTAAATTTGTTGAACAAAACGACTTACGTATTTTAAACATGCTAACCTTTAGCCAGGTAAGCAAATTAAAAAAAAAAACGCAATATGTAGGCTACACGAGAACGGAGACGTCGAGTAACCAAAAGAAATGCGTTAAACAAATTCGTACACGTTATTTATCAATTTAACTCTAGAATTAAAGGATATACAACGAGAAACAACGTCTTACAACCTTTAAACAGTTTTAATAACTATCTCAAAAATTGTCGCTCTGATGCAAACAACTGATGAGTTATCTATTTAAATTTGTTGAACAAAACGACTTACGTATTTTAAGCATGCTAACTTTTAGCCCGGTAAGCAAATTAAAAAAAAAACGCAATATGTAGGCTACACGAGAACGGAGACGTCGACTAACCAAAACAAATGCGTTAAACAAATTCTTAAACGTTATTTATCAATTTAACTCTAGAATTAAAGGATATACAACGAGAAACAACGTTTGACAACCTTTAAACAGTTTTAATAACTATCTCAAAAATTGCCGCTCTGATGCAAACAACTGATGAGTTATCTACTTAAATTTGTTGAACAAAACGACTTACGTATTTTAAACATGCTAACCTTTAGCCAGGTAAGCAAATTAAAAAAAAAACGCAATATGTAGGCTACACGAGAACGGAGACGTCGAGTAACCAAAAGAAATGCGTTAAACAAATTCGTACACGTTATTTATCAATTTAACTCTAGAATTAAAGGATATACAACGAGAAACATCGTTTGACAACCTTTAAACAGTTTTAATAACTATCTCAAAAATTGTCGCTCTGATGCAAACAACTGATGAGTTATCTACTCAAATTTGTTGAACGAAACGACTTACGTATTTTAAGCATGCTAACCTTTAGCCCGGTAAGCAAATTAAAAAAAAAAACGCAATATGTAGGCTACACGAGAACGGAGACGTCGAATAACCAAAACAAATGCGTTAAACAAATTCGTAAACGTTATTTATCAATTTAACTCTAGAATTAAAGGATATACAACGAGAAACAACGTTTGACAACCTTTAAACAGTTTTAATAACTATCTCAAAAATTGCCGCTCTGATGCAAACAACTGATGAGTTATCTACTTAAATTTGTTGAACAAAACGACTTACGTATTTTAAGCACGCTAACCTTTAGCCCGGTAAGCAAATTAAAAAAAAAACGCAATATGTAGGCTACACGAGAACGGAGGCGTCGAGTAACCAAAACAAATGCGTTAAACAAATTCGTAAACGCTATTTATCAATTTAACTCTAGAATTAAAGGATATACAACGAGAAACAACGTTTGACAACCTTTAAACAGTTTTAATAACTATCTCAAAAATTGTCGCTCTGATGCAAACAACTGATGAGTTATCTACTTAAATTTGTTGAACAAAACGACTTACGTATTTTAAGCATGCTAACGTTTATGCCGGTAAGCAAATTAAAAAAAAAACGCAATATGTAGGCTACACGAGAACGGAGGCGTCGAGTAACCAAAACAAATGCGTTAAACAAATTCGTACACGTTATTTATCAGTTTGACTCTAGAATTAAAGGATATACAACGAGAAACAACGTTTGACAACCTTTAAACAGTTTTAATAACTATCTCAAAAATTGTCGCTCTGATGCAAACAACTGATGAGTTATCTACTTAAATTCGTTGAACAAAACGACTTACGTATTTTAAGCATGCTAACCTTTAGCCCGGTAAGCAAATTAAAAAAAAAAACGCAATATGTAGGCTACACGAGAACGGAGACGTCGAGTAACAAAAACAAATGCGTTAAACAAATTCGTACACGTTATTTATCAATTTAACTCTAGAATTAAAGGATATACAACGAGAAACGACGTTTGACAACCTTTAAACAGTTTTAACAACTATCTCAAAAATTGTCGCTCTGATGCAAACAACTGATGAGTTATCTACTTAAATTTGTTGAACAAAACGACTTACGTATTTTAAGCATGCTAACCTTTAGCTCGGTAAGCAAATTAAAAAAAAAAAGCAATATGTAGGCTACACGAGAACGGAGACGTCGAGTAACCAAAAGAAATGCGTTAAACAAATTCGTACACGTTATTAATCAATTTAACTCTAGAATTAAAGGATATACAACGAGAAATAACGTTTGACAACCTTTAAACAGTTTTAATAACTATCTCGAAAATTGTCGCTCTGATGCAAACAACTGATGAGTTATCTACTTAAATTTGTTGAACAAAACGACTTACGTATTTTAAGCATGCTAACCTTTAGCCCGGTAAGCAAATTAAAAAAAAAAACGCAATATGTAGGCTACACGAGAACGGAGACGTCGAGTAACCAAAACAAATGCGTTAAACAAATTCGTACACGTTATTTATCAATTTAACTCTAGAATTAAAGGATATACAACGAGAAACAACGTTTGACAACTTTTAAACAGTTTTAATAACTATCTCAAAAATTGTCGCTCTGATGCAAACAACTGCTGAGTTATCTACTAAAATTTGTTGAACAAAACGACTTACGTATTTTAAGCATGCTAACCTTTATCCCGGTAAGCAAATTAAAAAAAAAACGCAATATGTAGACTACACGAGAACGGAGACGTCGACTAACCAAAACAAATGCGTTAAACAAATTCTTAAACGTTATTTATCAATTTAACTCTAGAATTAAAGGATATACAACGAGAAACAACGTTTGACAACCTTTAAACAGTTTTAATAGCTATCTCAAAAATTGTCGCTCTGATGCAAACAACTAATGAGTTATCTACTTAAATTTGTTGAACAAAACGACTTACGTATTTTAAACATGCTAACCTTTAGCTCGGTAAGCAAATTAAAAAAAAAAAGCAATATGTAGGCTACACGAGAACGGAGACGTCGAGTAACCAAAAGAAATGCGTTAAACAAATTCGTACACGTTATTTATCAATTTAACTCTAGAATTAAAGGATATACAACGAGAAACAACGTTTGACAACCTTTAAACAGTTTTAATAACTATCTCAAAAATTGTCGCTCTGATGCAAACAACTGATGAGTTATCTACTTAAATTTGTTGAACAAAACGACTTACGTATTTTAAGCATGCTAACCTTTATACCGGTAAGCAAATTAAAAAAAAAACGCAATATGTAGACTACACGAGAACGGAGGCGTCGAGTAACCAAAACAAATGCGTTACACAAATTCGTAAACGTTATTTATCAACTTAACTCTAGAATTAAAGGATATACAACGAAAAACAACGTTTGACAACCTTTAAAGAGTTTTAATAACTATCTCAAAAATTGTCGCTCTGATGCAAACAACTGATGAGTTATCTACTTAAATTTGTTGAACAAAACGACTTACGTATTTTAAGCATGCTAACCTTTAGCTCGGTAAGCAAATTAAAAAAAAAAGCAATATGTAGGCTACACGAGAACGGAGGCGTCGAGTAACCAAAAGAAATGCGTTAAACAAATTCGTACACGTTATTTATCAATTTAACTCTAGAATTAAAGGATATACAACGAGAAACAACGTTTGACAACCTTTAAACAGTTTTAATAACTATCTCAAAAATTGTCGCTCTGATGCAAACAACTGATGAGTTATCTACTTAAATTTGTTGAACAAAACGACTTACGTATTTTAAGCACGCTAACCTTTAGCCCGGTAAGCAAATTAAAAAAAAAACGCAATATGTAGGCTACACGAGAACGGAGGCGTCGAGTAACCAAAAGAAATGCGTTAAACAAATTCGTACACGTTATTTATCAATTTAACTCTAGAATTAAAGGATATACAACGAGAAACAACGTTTGACAACCTTTAAACAGTTTTAATAACTATCTCAAAAATTGTCGCTCTGATGCAAACAACTGATGAGTTATCTACTCAAATTTGTTGAACGAAACGACTTACGTATTTTAAGCATGCTAACCTTTAGCCCGGTAAGCAAATTAAAAAAAAAAACGCAATATGTAGGCTACACGAGAACGGAGACGTCGAATAACCAAAACAAATGCGTTAAACAAATTCGTAAACGTTATTTATCAATTTAACTCTAGAATTAAAGGATATACAACGAGAAACAACGTTTGACAACCTTTAAACAGTTTTAATAACTATCTCAAAAATTGTCGCTCTGATGCAAACAACTGATGAGTTATCTACTTAAATTTGTTGAACAAAACGACTTACGTATTTTAAGCATGCTAACCTTTAGCCCGGTAAGCAAATTAAAAAAAAAACGCAATATGTAGGCTACACGAGAACGGAGGCGTCGAGTAACCAAAACAAATGCGTTAAACAAATTCGTAAACGCTATTTATCAATTTAACTCTAGAATTAAAGGATATACAACGAGAAACAACGTTTGACAACCTTTAAACAGTTTTAATAACTATCTCAAAAATTGTCGCTCTGATGCAAACAACTGATGAGTTATCTACTTAAATTTGTTGAACAAAACGACTTACGTATTTTAAGCATGCTAACGTTTATGCCGGTAAGCAAATTAAAAAAAAAACGCAATATGTAGGCTACACGAGAACGGAGGCGTCGAGTAACCAAAACAAATGCGTTAAACAAATTCGTACACGTTATTTATCAATTTGACTCTAGAATTAAAGGATATACAACGAGAAACAACGTTTGACAACCTTTAAACAGTTTTAATAACTATCTCAAAAATTGTCGCTCTGATGCAAACAACTGATGAGTTATCTACTTAAATTCGTTGAACAAAACGACTTACGTATTTTAAGCATGCTAACCTTTAGCCCGGTAAGCAAATTAAAAAAAAAAACGCAATATGTAGGCTACACGAGAACGGAGACGTCGAGTAACAAAAACAAATGCGTTAAACAAATTCGTACACGTTATTTATCAATTTAACTCTAGAATTAAAGGATATACAACGAGAAACGACGTTTGACAACCTTTAAACAGTTTTAATAACTATCTCAAAAATTGTCGCTCTGATGCAAACAACTGATGAGTTATCTACTTAAATTTGTTGAACAAAACGACTTACGTATTTTAAGCATGCTAACCTTTAGCTCGGTAAGCAAATTAAAAAAAAAAAGCAATATGTAGGCTACACGAGAACGGAGACGTCGAGTAACCAAAAGAAATGCGTTAAACAAATTCGTACACGTTATTAATCAATTTAACTCTAGAATTAAAGGATATACAACGAGAAATAACGTTTGACAACCTTTAAACAGTTTTAATAACTATCTCGAAAATTGTCGCTCTGATGCAAACAACTGATGAGTTATCTACTTAAATTTGTTGAACAAAACGACTTACGTATTTTAAGCATGCTAACCTTTAGCCCGGTAAGCAAATTAAAAAAAAAAACGCAATATGTAGGCTACACGAGAACGGAGACGTCGAGTAACCAAAACAAATGCGTTAAACAAATTCGTACACGTTATTTATCAATTTAACTCTAGAATTAAAGGATATACAACGAGAAACAACGTTTGACAACTTTTAAACAGTTTTAATAACTATCTCAAAAATTGTCGCTCTGATGCAAACAACTGCTGAGTTATCTACTCAAATTTGTTGAACAAAACGACTTACGTATTTTAAACATGCTAACCTTTAGCCCGGTAAGCAAATTAAAAAAAAAAAAAACGCAATATGTAGGCTACACGAGAACGGAGACGTCGACTAACCAAAACAAATGCGTTAAACAAATTCTTAAACGTTATTTATCAATTTAACTCTAGAATTAAAGGATATACAACGAGAAACAACGTTTGACAACCTTTAAACAGTTTTAATAGCTATCTCAAAAATTGTCGCTCTGATGCAAACAACTAATGAGTTATCTACTTAAATTTGTTGAACAAAACGACTTACGTATTTTAAACATGCTAACCTTTAGCTCGGTAAGCAAATTAAAAAAAAAAAAGCAATATGTAGGCTACACGAGAACGGAGACGTCGAGTAACCAAAAGAAATGCGTTAAACAAATTCGTACACGTTATTTATCAATTTAACTCTAGAATTAAAGGATATACAACGAGAAACAACGTTTGACAACCTTTAAACAGTTTTAATAACTATCTCAAAAATTGTCGCTCTGATGCAAACAACTGATGAGTTATCTACTTAAATTTGTTGAACAAAACGACTTACGTATTTTAAGCATGCTAACCTTTATCCCGGTAAGCAAATTAAAAAAAAAACGCAATATGTAGACTACACGAGAACGGAGGCGTCGAGTAACCAAAACAAATGGGTTACACAAATTCGTAAACGTTATTTATCAACTTAACTCTAGAATTAAAGGATATACAACGAGAAACAACGTTTGACAACCTTTAAAGAGTTTTAATAACTATCTCAAAAATTGTCGCTCTGATGCAAACAACTGATGAGTTATCTACTTAAATTTGTTGAACAAAACGACTTACGTATTTTAAGCATGCTAACCTTTAGCTCGGTAAGCAAATTAAAAAAAAAAGCAATATGTAGGCTACACGAGAACGGAGGCGTCGAGTAACCAAAAGAAATGCGTTAAACAAATTCGTACACGTTATTTATCAATTTAACTCTAGAATTAAAGGATATACAACGAGAAACAACGTTTGACAACCTTTAAACAGTTTTAATAACTATCTCAAAAATTGTCGCTCTGATGCAAACAACTGATGAGTTATCTACTTAAATTTGTTGAACAAAACGACTTACGTATTTTAAGCACGCTAACCTTTAGCCCGGTAAGCAATTTAAAAAAAAAACGCAATATGTAGGCTACACGAGAACGAAGGCGTCGAGTAACCAAAACAAATGCGTTAAACAAATTCGTAAACGTTATTTATCAATTTAACTCTAGAATTAAAGGATATACAACGAGAAACAACGTTTGACAACCTTTAAACAGTTTTAATAACTATCTCAAAAATTGTCGCTCTGATGCAAACAACTGATGAGTTATCTACTTAAATTTGTTGAACAAAACGACTTACGTATTTTAAGCATGCTAACCTTTATCCCGGTAAGCAAATTAAAAAAAAACGCAATATGTAGGCTACACGAGAACGGAGGCGTCGAGTAACCAAAACAAATGCGTTAAACAAATTCGTAAACGTTATTTATCAATTTAACTCTAGAATTAAAGGATATACAACGAGAAACAACGTTTGACAACCTTTAAACAGTTTTAATAACTATCTCAAAAATTGTCGCTCTGATGCAAACAACTGATGAGTTATCTACTTAAATTTGTTGAACAAAACGACTTACGTATTTTAAGCATGCTAACCTTTAGCTCGGTAAGCAAATTAAAAAAAAAAGCAATATGTAGGCTACACGAGAACGGAGGCGTCGAGTAACCAAAAGAAATGCGTTAAACAAATTCGTACACGTTATTTATCAATTTAACTCTAGAATTAAAGGATATACAACGAGAAACAACGTTTGACAACCTTTAAACAGTTTTAATAACTATCTCAAAAATTGTCGCTCTGATGCAAACAACTGATGAGTTATCTACTTAAATTTGTTGAACAAAACGACTTACGTATTTTGAGCATGCTAACCTTTAGCTCGGTAAGCAAATTAAAAAAAAAAAAGCAATAGTAGGCTACACGAGAACGGAGACGTCGAGTAACAAAAAAAAATGCGTTAAACAAATTCGTACACGTTATTTATCAATTTAACTATAGAATTAAAGGATATACAACGAGAAATAACGTTTGACAACCTTTAAACAGTTTTAATAACTATCTCAAAAATTGTCGCTCTGATGCAAACAACTGATGAGTTATCTACTTAAATTTGTTGAACAAAACGACTTACGTATTTTAAGCATGCTAACCTTTAGCCCGGTAAGCAAATTAAAAAAAAAACGCAATATGTAGGCTACACGAGAACGGAGACGTCGAGTGACCAAAAGAAATGCGTTAAACAAATTCGTACACGTTATTTATCAATTTAACTCTAGAATTAAAGGATATACAACGAGAAATAACGTTTGACAACCTTTAAACAGTTTTAATAACTATCTCAAAAATTGTCGCTCTGATGCAAACAATTGATGAGTTATCTACTTAAATTTGTTGAACAAAACGACTTACGTATTTTAAGCATGCTAACCTTTATCCCGGTAAGCAAATTAAAAAAAAACGCAATATGTAGGCTACACGAGAACGGAGGCGTCGAGTAACCAAAACAAATGCGTTAAACAAATTCGTACACGTTATTTATCAATTTAACTCTAGAATTAAAGGATATACAACGAGAAATAACGTTTGACAACCTTTAAACAGTTTTAATAACTATCTCAAAAATTGTCGCTCTGATGCAAACAACTGATGAGTTATCTACTTAAATTTGTTGAACAAAACGACTTACGTATTTTAAGCATGCTAACCTTTAGCCTGGTAAGCAAATTAAAAAAAAAACGCAATATGTAGGCTACACGAGAACGGAGACGTCGAGTGACCAAAAGAAATGCGTTAAACAAATTCGTACACGTTATTTATCAATTTAACTCTAGAATTAAAGGATATACAACGAGAAACAACGTTTTACAACCTTTAAACAGTTTTAATAACTATCTCAAAAATTGTCGCTCTGATGCAAACAACTGCTGAGTTATCTACTTAAATTTGTTGAACAAAACGACTTACGTATTTTAAGCATGCTAACCTTTAGCCCGGTAAGCAAATTAAAAAAAAAACTCAATATGTAGGCTACACGAGAACGGAGACGTCGAGTAACCAAAACAAATGCGTTAAAAAAATTCGTACACGTTATTTATCAATTTAACTCTAGAATTAAAGGATATACAACGAGAAACAACGTTTTACAACCTTTAAACAGTTTTAATAACTATCTCAAAAATTGTCGCTCTGATGCAAACAACTGATGAGTTATCTACTTAAATTTGTTGAACAAAACGACTTACGTATTTTAAGCATGCTAACCTTTAGCTCGGCGGCCACCGTGGTGTGATGGTAGCGTGCTCCGCCTATCACACCGTATGCCCTGGGTTCAACTCCCGGGCAAAGCAACATCAAAATTTTAGAAATAAGATTTTTCAATTAGAAGAAAATTTTTCTAAGCGGGGTCGCCCCTCGGCAGTGTCTGGCAAGCGCTCCGATTGTATTTCTGCCATGAAAAGCTCTCAGTGAAAACTCATCTGCCTTGCAGATGCCGTTCGGAGTCGGCATAAAACATGTAGGTCCCGTCCGGCCAATTTGTAGGGAAAAATCAAGAGGAGCACGACGCAAATTGGAAGAGAAGCTCGGCCTTAGATCTCTTCGGAGGTTATCGCGCCTTACATTTATTTTATTTATTTAACCTTTAGCTCGGTAAGCAAATTAAAAAAAAAAAGCAATATGTAGGCTACACGAGAACGGAGACGTCGAGTAACCAAAATAAATGCGTTAAACAAATTCGTACACGTTATTTATCAATTTATCTCTAGAATTAAAGGATATACAACGAGAAACATCGTTTGACAACCTTTAAACAGTTTTAATAACTATCTCAAAAATTGTCGCTCTGATGCAAACAACTGATGAGTTATCTACTCAAATTTGTTGAACGAAACGACTTACGTATTTTAAGCATGCTAACCTTTAGCCCGGTAAGCAAATTAAAAAAAAAAACGCAATATGTAGGCTACACGAGAACGGAGACGTCGAATAACCAAAACAAATGCGTTAAACAAATTCGTAAACGTTATTTATCAATTTAACTCTAGAATTAAAGGATATACAACGAGAAACAACGTTTGACAACCTTTAAACAGTTTTAATAACTATCTCAAAAATCGTCGCTGTGATGCAAACAACTGATGAGTTATCTACTTAAATTTGTTGAACAAAACGACTTACGTATTTTAAGCATGCTAACCTTTAGCCCGGTAAGCAAATTAAAAAAAAAACGCAATATGTAGGCTACACGAGAACGGAGGCGTCGAGTAACCAAAACAAATGCGTTAAACAAATTCGTACACGTTATTTATCAATTTAACTCTAGAATTAAAGGATATACAACGAGAAACAACGTTTGACAACCTTTAAACAGTTTTAATAACTATCTCAAAAATTGTCGCTCTGATGCAAACAACTGATGAGTTATCTACTTAAATTTGTTGAACAAAATGACTTACGTATTTTAAGCATGCTAACCTTTAGCCCGGTAAGCAAATTAAAAAAAAAACGCAATATGTAGGCTACACGAGAACGGAGACGTCGAGTAACCAAAACAAATGCGTTAAACAAATTCGTATACGTTATTTATCAATTTAACTCTAGAATTAAAGGATATACAACGAGAAACAACGTTTGACAACCTTTAAACAGTTTTAATAACTATCTCAAAAATTGTCGCTCTGATGCAAACAAATGATGAGTTATCTACTTAAATTTGTTGAACAAAACGACTTACGTATTTTAAGCATGCTAGCCTTTATCCCGGTAAGCAAATTAAAAAAAAAAACGCAATATGTAAGCTACACGAGAACGGAGACGTCGAGTAACCAAAACAATGCGTTAAACAAATTCGTAAACGTTATTTATCAATTTAACTCTAGAATTAAAGGATATACAACGAGAAACAACGTTTGACAACCTTTAAACAGTTTTAATAACTATCTCAAAAATTGTCGCTCTGATGCAAACAACTGATGAGTTATCTACTTAAACTTGTTGAACAAAACGACTTACGTATTTTAAGCATGCTAACCTTTATCCCGGTAAGCAAATTAAAAAAAAAAAGCAATATGTAGGCTACACGAGAACGGAGACGTCGAGTAACCAAAAGAAATGCGTTAAGCAAATTCGAACACGTTATTTATCAATTTAACTCTAGAATTAAAGGATATACAACGAGAAACAACGTTTTACAACCTTTAAACAGTTTTAATAACAATCTCAAAAATTGTTGCTCTGATGCAAACTTAAACTTGTTGAACAAAACGACTTACGTATTTTAAGCATGCTAACCTTTATCCCGGTAAGCAAATTAAAAAAAAAAAGCAATATGTAGGCTACACGAGAACGGAGACGTCGAGTAACCAAAACAATGCGTTAAACAAATTCGTAAACGTTATTTATCAATTTAACTCTAGAATTAAAGGATATACAACGAGAAACAACGTTTGACAACCTTTAAACAGTTTTAATAACTATCTCAAAAATTGTCGCTCTGATGCAAACAACTGATGAGTTATCTACTTAAACTTGTTGAACAAAACGACTTACGTATTTTAAGCATGCTAACCTTTATCCCGGTAAGCAAATTAAAAAAAAAAAGCAATATGTAGGCTACACGAGAACGGAGGCGTCGAGTAACCAAAACAAATGCGTTAAACAAATTCGTACACGTTATTTATCAATTTAACTCTAGAATTAAAGGATATACAACGAGAAACAACGTTTGACAACCTTTAAACAGTTTTAATAACTATCTCAAAAATTGTCGCTCTGATGCAAACAACTGATGAGTTATCTACTTAAATTTGTTGAACAAAACGACTTACGTATTTTAAGCATGCTAACCTTTAGCCCGGTAAGCAAATTAAAAAAAAAACGCAATATGTAGGCTACACGAGAACGGAGACGTCGAGTAACCAAAACAAATGCGTTAAACAAATTCGTACACGTTATTTATCAATTTAACTCTAGAATTAAAGGATATACAACGAGAAACGACGTTTGACAACCTTTAAACAGTTTTAATAACTATCTCAAAAATTGTCGCTCTGATGCAAAGAACTGATGAGTTATCTACTTAAATTTGTTGAACAAAATGACTTACGTATTTTAAGCATGCTAGCCTTTAGCCCGGTAAGCAAATTAAGAAAAAACGCAATATGTAGGCTACACGAGAACGGAGACGTCGAGTAACCAAAACAAATGCGTTAAACAAATTCGTATACGTTATTTATCAATTTAACTCTAGAATTAAAGGATATACAACGAGAAACAACGTTTGACAACCTTTAAACAGTTTTAATAACTATCTCAAAAATTGTCGCTCTGATGCAAACAACTGATGAGTTATCTACTTAAATTTGTTGAACAAAACGACTTACGTATTTTAAGCATGCTAGCCTTTATCCCGGTAAGCAAATTAAAAAAAAAAAACGCAATATGTAAGCTACACGAGAACGGAGACGTCGAGTAACCAAAACAATGCGTTAAACAAATTCGTAAACGTTATTTATCAATTTAACTCTAGAATTAAAGGATATACAACGAGAAACAACGTTTGACAACCTTTAAACAGTTTTAATAACTATCTCAAAAATTGTCGCTCTGATGCAAACAACTGATGAGTTATCTACTTAAACTTGTTGAACAAAACGACTTACGTATTTTAAGCATGCTAACCTTTATCCCGGTAAGCAAATTAAAAAAAAAAAGCAATATGTAGGCTACACGAGAACGGAGACGTCGAGTAACCAAAAGAAATGCGTTAAGCAAATTCGAACACGTTATTTATCAATTTAACTCTAGAATTAAAGGATATACAACGAGAAACAACGTTTTACAACCTTTAAACAGTTTTAATAACAATCTCAAAAATTGTCGCTCTGATGCAAACAACTGCTGAGTTATCTACCTAAATTTGTTGAACAAAACGACTTACGTATTTTAAGCATGCTAACCTGTATCCCGGTAAGCAAATTAAAAAAAAAACGCAATATGTAGGCTACACGAGAACGGAGGCGTCGAGTAACCAAAACAAATGCGTTAAACAAATTCGTACACGTTATTTATCAATTTAACTCTAGAATTAAAGGATATACAACGAGAAACGACGTTTGACAACCTTTAAACAGTTTTAATAACTATCTCAAAAATTTTCGCTCTGATGCAAACAACTGATGAGTTATCTACTTAAATTTGTTGAACAAAACGACTTACGTATTTTAAGCATGCTAACCTTTAGCCCGGTAAGCAAATTAAAAAAAATCGCAATATGTAGGCTACACGAGAACGGAGACGTCGAGTAACCAAAACAAATGCGTTAAACAAATTCGTACACGTTATTTATCAATTTAACTCTAGAATTAAAGGATATACAACGAGAAACAACGTTTGACAACCTTTAAACAGTTTTAATAACTATCTCAAAAATTGTCGCTCTGATGCGAACAACTGATGAGTTATCTACTAAAATTTGTTGAACAAAACGACTTACGTATTTTAAGCATGCTAACCTTTAGCCCGGTAAGCAAATTAAAAAAAAAACGCAATATGTAAGCTACACGAGAACGGAGACGTCGAGTAACCAAAACAAATGCGTTAAACAAATTCGTACACGTTATTTATAAATTTAACTCTAGAATTAAAGGATATACAACGAGAAACAACGTTTGACAACCTTTAAACAGTTTTAATAACTATCTCAAAAATTGTCGCTCTGATGCAAACAACTGATGAGTTATCTACTTAAATTTGTTGAACAAAACGACTTACGTATTTTAAGCATGCTAACCTTTAGCCCGGTAAGCAAATTAAAAAAAAACGCAATATGTAGGCTACACGAGAACGGAGACGTCGAGTAACCAAAACAAATGCGTTAAACAAATTCGTACACGTTATATATCAATTTAACTCTAGAATTAAAGGATATACAACGAGAAACAACGTTTTACAACCTTTAAACAGTTTTAATAACTATCTCAAAAATTGTAGCTCTGATGCAAACAACTGATGAGTTATCTACTTAAATTTGTTGAACAAAACGACTTACGTATTTTAAGCATGCTAACCTTTAGCTCGGTAAGCAAATTAAAAAAAAAAAACGCAATATGTAGGCTACACGAGAACGGAGGTGTCGAGTAACCAAAACAAATGCGTTAAACAAATTCGTAAACGTTATTTATCAATTTAACTCTAGAATTAAAGGATATACAACGAGAAACAACGTTTTACAACCTTTAAACAGTTTTAATAACTATCTCAAAAATTGTCGCTCTGATGCAAACAACTGCTGAGTAATCTACACAAATTTGTTGAACAAAACGACTTACGTATTTTAAACATGCTAACCTTTAGCCCGGTAAGCAAATTAAAAAAAAAAACGCAATATGTAGGCTACACGAGAACGGAGACGTCGAGTAACCAAAACAAATGCGTTAAACAAATTCGTACTCGTTATTTATCAATTTAACTCTAGAATTAAAGGATATACAACGAGAAACAACGTTTGACAACCTTTAAACAGTTTTAATAACTATCACAAAAATTGTCGCTCTGATGCAAACAACTGCTGAGTTATCTACTTAAATTTGTTGAACAAAACGACTTACGTATTTTAGGCATGCTAATCTTTAGCTCGGTAAGCAAATTAAAAAAAAAAACGCAATATGTAGGCTACACGAGAACGGAGACGTCGAGTAACCAAAACAAATGCGTTAAACAAATTCGTACACGTTATTTATCAATTTAACTCTAGAATTAAAGGATATACAACGAGAAACAACGTTTGACAACCTTTAAACAGTTTTAATAACTATCTCAAAAATTGTCGCTCTGATGCAAACAACTGATGAGTTATCTACTTAAATTTGTTGAACAAAACGACTTACGTATTTTAAGCATGCTAACCTTTAGCCCGGTAAGCAAATTAAAAAAAAAAAACGCAATATGTAGGCTACACGAGAACGGAGGCGTCGAGTAACCAAAACAAATGCGTTCAACAAATTCGTAAACGTTATTTATTAATTTAACTCTAGAATTAAAGGATATACAACGAGAAGCAACGTTTTACAACCTTTAAACAGTTTTAATAACTATCTCAAAAATTGCCGCTCTGATGCAAACAACTGCTGAGTTATCTACTCAAATTTGTTGAACAAAACGACTTACGTATTTTAAACATGCTAACCTTTAGCCCGGTAAGCAAATTAAAAAAAAAACGCAATATGGAGGCTACACGAGAACGGAGACGTCGAGTAACCAAAACAAATGCGTTAAACAAATTCGTACACGTTATTTATCAATTCAACTCTAGAATTAAAGGATATACAACGAGAAACAATGTTTGACAACCTTTAAACAGTTTTAATAACTATCTCAAAAATTGTCGCTCTGATGCAAACAACTGCTGAATTATCTACTCAAATTTGTTGAACAAAACGACTTACGTATTTTAAACGTGCTAACCTTTAGCCCGGTAAGCAAATTTAAAAAAAAACGCAATATGTAGGCTACACGAGAACGGAGGTGTCGAGTAACCAAAACAAATGCGTTAAAAAAATTCGTAAACGTTATTTATCAATTTAACTCTAGAATTAAAGGATATACAACGAGAAACAACGTTTTACAACCTTTAAACAGTTTTAATAACTATCTCAAAAATTGCCGCTCTGATGCAAACAACTGCTGAGTTATCTACTCAAATTTGTTGAACAAAACGACTTACGTATTTTAAACATGCTAACCTTTAGCCCGGTAAGCAAATTAAAAAAAAAAACGCAATATGTAGGCTACACGAGAACGGAGACGTCGAGTAACCAAAACAAATGCGTTAAACAAATTCGTACACGTTATTTATCAATTTAACTCTAGAATTAAAGGATATACAACGAGAAACATCGTTTGACAACCTTTAAATAGTTTTAATAACTATCTCAAAAATTGTCACTCTGATGCAAACAACTGATGAGTTATCTATTTAAATTTGTTGAACAAAACGACTTACGTATTTTAAGCATGCTAAACTTTAGCTCGGTAAGCAAATTAAAAAAAAAAAACAATATGTAGGCTACACGAGAACGGAGACGTCGAGTAACCAAAAGAAATGCGTTAAACAAATTCGTACACGTTATTTATCAATTTAACTCTAGAATTAAAGGATATACAACGAGAAACAACGTTTTACAACCTTTAAACAGTTTTAATAACTATCTCAAAAATTGTCGCTCTGATGCAAACAACTGATGAGTTATCTACTTAAATTTGTTGAACAAAACGACTTACGTATTTTAAGCATGCTAACCTTTAGCTCGGTAAGCAAATTAAAAAAAAAAAGCAATATGTAGGCTACACGAGAACGGAGACGTCGAGTAACCAAAAGAAATGCGTTAAACAAATTCGTACACGTTATTTATCAATTTAACTCTAGAATTAAAGGATATACAACGAGTGTTCGGCCGGGGTGCGTATGCTCCTGAGTCGTAGGTCGGCGCACCGGGGTCGATCTCAGTGGGAATGTGGCGTGTAGAATAATGAAATAAACAAATAGGCGAGAATTTCTCGTTATAAAGGATGATCTTTATTCAGTAAAGATAAATAGCTAGGGTACAATATTACCTGAGTATAAAACGGCAGAGATCGTTGGCGGCAGATGCGTGCTGGTTGGCTGTTGAAATCAAAGAGGCCGGTTGTATAGCAAGCTACAACCGTTGACCCGCAAAATCCTCCGTTTTGGAGGGGAAAGGCACCCACACATCAACCCCGACATGCATATGCATGAGTGCTGACAAAAGGCACACATACACGCGCATGTACATGCATGCACATGCATGAGGGTGATGGTGTGGGTGGTTATAAATTAATTCGAGTATCGAGTATCGATTTGCAGAGTTGCATTGGGGGGGTCGCAATCAGATGCGGAAAAGTTAGGCATCCTGCCTAAACATGCCGGCCCCCCTTGCGATACGCAATATCGTTTTCCGCCAATGACCTCCGCTGGAACGAGAAAAATTATTATAAGACTTACACACTAAACTTAATCTAAGTGAAGAGTTCGTCTGCGACGCAACATGGCCGGGAATCCCTTTCGACTTGCTTAGCATGCCACCTGAGCTAAGATGAAAGAATTAGCGGTTATGAACAGTGAAGTGAATATTTCTTGCCATTAAATTATACATAATTCTTAAATATAGAAATTCAGAATGTAATATGTGAATTGTCGATGGCCAGTAAGGCTGGACGAAGAGGCCGAGGTCTCCGTTCCAGAGTGGCACCATTGTTTGTTATTCTTTGGTTTTTTTTTTTCTTTTTCGGTCCGGATGAAGAGGCCGAGGTCTTCATTCCAGATTTGCGGTTTTTTTGTTGGTTGGACGAAGAGGCAGAGGTCTCCGTTCCAGATTCGAGGGTTTTGAGGTTTTTCTGGGCTGGACGAAGAGGCCGAGGTCTCCGTTCCAGCGTATAACGTGGTCGTCTCGCTCTCAGGGCGACTGTGGCATTTTATGGATGTGCCAGGGCGAGTGGCCGTGAGGTTGGTTGGGTGATGCGCGTTTTATTACAAAACGTATATTAAAATAGATGAATAAAAGCGAGTTTAAAGCGAAGCGTAGGGGCCGACGAAGGTATGTATTTAATTCGTTCGAAAGCTCATGACGAGCAGCGCAAATCGTAATTAAATTGGAAAGTGTACCAACTGCCGGTGCTTGCATGCAGACTGGCGATGCGTTCTTCACGACGCGTTCTATCTGCACGCATCATTATGAGATTGCATGCAGCCCTGTCGTGTATTTATTGGTTAGCTGACAGCTGGTATGGTGAATTTGTGGTGTGCGAGTATATATATACATATATGTATTTGCTTGCCCTTGAAAAAAACTAAGTCACTGGGGCAGTAGCACACTAGGCCGGTAGAAACAGTTCACTTTTTTCCATTTCGGGATTTTGTCGTGTCGGGATTCTTTTATTTCGGGACCCGTATTGTTTTTGTACCGAGCCCTTATAATGACTGTTTGTGATGTTTGTTGTTGAAAAACAACAAGTCCTGCCCCCAGCCAGAAAAGAATAAGCAGTGCCGACGGCAAAAGAAATCAGGAAAAAAAATAAAAAAACATTTTTTTGCTTTTTTCTTTTTGTTTTTTGAATGAGGGTGTAATTAATTTTGAATGAGATTTCTTCCTTCATTTTTGTGCGTAAGTATGTTTTCGGACTGCCCGATGTGTCAGTATGGGTCAAAAAGGCCGATCCCGATTTTGTGTTTTGCGGGCTTTCGGTACCTGCCTGCACATTTTGTGCAGCACTACATCGTGTGAGAGACAACGTATTCAAACATACATACATAATTATGCCCACGGCGAAATACAAAAACAAAATGAACAATCATTTCTTGTAGAGACTGGAATTTTCAACTGAATTGAAGTAAACGGTAAACCTCTTTGCCGTTTCTTCATTCAATTCATTTTAATGCGTGGCTGGAGTACGGTGCTGGTGATTAGTGAGGAGGAAATATGGTAAGTAACTTTTAATATTTTCTTTTATTTCTTGTTATAAACAAATTTTCTTTCGTTTTCTTATTAGTAATTAATTTCCTTACATTTTCAGGTGCAGATGGGACAGGACATCGGGGTTATCGTTTGTTTGTTTTTTTTTTGATTACCGGCATCGCAAAAGAGGTGCTCCAGCTGCGGCGCCGGCCACGCTGTCAGTTGTCACACTTTTGCGATGCCCATTTGTGCACTTTATTAATGAATTTTTTCTTTGCAGGTTAGTGATGTTGGATATCCTATATATTTTATGCTACGTCACAGCATAGTTAATCATGTCAAGAAGACATACCATTGTTTTACCACATTGAAACTGGTGACTTGCATCCTAGCGGCTTTAATGCCTTTAACATTCTTCTATTTCTATGCATTCGAACAAATTTTTTTTTTTTTTTTATGTCCGAGCGTACAATAGTACATACATCAGCGGTATTGGATTATGGACGTAAAGGGAATTTATATTTTGGCTGGTCAGAGAAAACCTGAACATTCGCCATGGTGTGATAAGACATTTCCATCCCCATATTCATGTATACAGTCGCATTATTGGAAAGTTGGTTTTTTACGTTAATATGAAGTAAACCAATTACCAGGTTTTATCTTAGCACTACCGGTGCCTGCGTTCCTTCTCTATCACTGCGTCAAATACTTTAAGAGTTTTCCTAAGCACATTATTGCCAAATTATCCCATTGTGCAACTTTTAAAGAATATAAATCGCTGACGTTGGTGCTGCGTGCGCTACTGCTTACAGTGTTTTTCACATTCTTCGTACAGTGCAGATATCGACGCTTTTATTGTGCTCACCTACACCATGCCTTTATTGGTTGGCGGTGGATCAGTTGCCCAAGACATTTGATCAAATAAAATTGCGTTCGAAGGCTGGTTCTGTATTAGTTTGGTTTACGCGTTATTATTTGATTGGTACAGCACTATTTTGCAATAATCTGCCGTGTTCGTAAGGTAGGAAATGAAACTAACAACAAACTATAGACAAAATGCAATATACAGCGTGTTATTTGAAATATGTGAATTGGCGGTGGAAATGCTTTTTCATACCATCACTGGTTTACTAGAACATAATGACTTACAAGCTTTTGGCCTGCGAAATTCTTCATTTGATTGTCAGCACAAGTCCCATAAAATCATCAAGAAGAAGAAAAGCAAATACCAAAACTCAGCCATTAAACTAAAATTAATTATTTGCAAGGCATGTTTTTTTTTTTTTTTTCTGATAAGGCAACAAATGAACATTTATATAAAGTGGCTTCGGAATTACGTGAAGCTATCGACCGGTGGCTGAAAATGGGATAAAAACGGGAAAACTACGAAATCCAATCACTTAATGTTGCTAGCACTTGGATAAAATTAAATGATCTTTTAAGTACGCGCTTAGCATATGGTACAGCCGGCCTACGTGGTAAAATGCGAGCTGGCTTCAATGGTATGAAAGATCTTGTCATAGCACAAACCGCGCAAGGCTTGGCCACGTATATGAAAGTTCAATTCAATGATAACGAACGAAAACACACGCGCTATCGGTTTTGGCTATGATGGACGTCATAATAGTAAACGATTTGCTGAGTTATCTGCAAATATATTTATAGACGCCGGCTTTACAGTTGACCTCTAAACGATTGGTAGCAACCCTTTAGTGCCCTTGCCAATACGTCATTTCAATTGTTTAGGTGGTGTAATGGTTACTGCGTCGCATAGTCCAAAAGATGGGAATGGTTATAAAGTGTATTGAATGATAGTGCACAAGTTATAATACCGCATGACAAAAATATAGTCAAATATAATAAGCAATTTAGAGCCAAGGGCAGACAGTTGGGGTACATCAAATGCGTATGAATCGGAACTTTTAATTGCTCCATAAGAGGCTATTGATGCTTATGTTGTTAGAGTACGTGAGACTTTACCCCCGTCGATTATGGAGGTGAATAGTCAAAGCAATGTACTTGTGGGTTATAGGGCGATGCATGGCGTGGGATTATGCTGGAGCTACAGATTCACTTAAGCCATCATCAAGCACCGGTATAAGGTAGATGAAAAGTTTTCGATTCCCGACTGTTGTCACCGACTGAAAAATTTGCAGTCTCTAGCCTTACAAGAGCATATTGATTTACCCCATTCCGACCACTCTACCGTCAAATAAAAAAATTTTGATTTTACCACCGTTCAAACTAGGTAATATTATGGATCACTTACGCAGTGAGCACCCTGAAGCGTATCATAAAACCTTTTCCTCAGCAGAAACACCAGAGCATGAGTTAGTCAAGTCGACATCATGGCAGTGTGGCATAGATGCGTTATTGGAATCCCGAGTGGACGGGTTTAGATATGTGACATCAGGGCGCGGGTACAAGCTTCAAAGCAAAAGATTATGTGACACGTGAGCATACAATAGCTTGATGGAAGAATGCGGTTGAAAGTGGCGCAGATATGGTAGAATTCGATGTACGGCTACGCAAAGATTCGGTGCCGGTAGTGTATCAAGAGTTTATGATTTATGTGTCGCTGAAAACAAAAGGTAGCAAACTATTGGGCTATGATGAGACGCGCCCTATGGACAATGTGCGTGCATTTGGGATTGGTCTTAGGAGGCCAACTGTTTGAACTTAGACGAGTGCGTTCTGGAATCCAATTTGAGCGTGACGGTATGATCACCAGGCATGATGTTTTATATCGCAGTGAATCGGGGCAGCGTTATACGGTAAGATGTGGAAATATATACAGCTTCTATGTGAAACTTGGATGTGTTTCTTTTTTAGGATTTAGTTCATCGTTTATTGATCACACGTACATTCCCGTATTCCTCAGCCGAAATGGAGCAAATTGCGCGCTCGTATCGGAAGTCTGCAATTGGAGGAAACAGCTTACGCCCGTTTCGGTGAGTGGTTGAGTTAGAATCATTGTATTTACTTTGAGCTATTTGCCTCAAGTTCAAAACTGCTGTCGATTTTATAAAATCAGAAATAAGAAAAAAAGGGTGGGTTTTTTTTTTTTTTTTTTTTTTTTTTTTTAGAGGTTCTTGTTCGGTGAAACGATAATTTGGAATCTGTCACTCCAGTCGTTCATATGAGTAGTCGCTATCTCACGTATTTCCTTAATCCGATTCACCATCTAAGAGCTATTGCCCACTCAGCACTTGGGTGCTTAACTTTTGATTACTCCTTCTGAATACATAATGAATTATCATACAGGTTAACAGAAGAAATAATCAAATATGAATACTTTTAATGATCAAAAAGGAAACTGAGTATCGCCTTCCAATCACAGTTGGGACTCATATTGGAATCAAATGTGTTTGCTTTTGGTGATCGAGGATTTCAAATCATGTTTCCTTCAACTTTCTGAATATTTCCGCCCTATTTTGATTGACTGAATAATGGCTTTATACTTGTTAAAAATATGTTGACGAATATGATCAGAAAGGGACTGTCCACCCATTAACGTTAAATTTTGTAATGATATCCAGTAGGAAGGAAAGCGTTTTGGCATATTGATCGTCAATGATCATTCAAGAATCCTCACAGGTACGGTCCATTTTCCTCCGATGATACATGAATTTGCGAATTGAAAATACTTTTAAATGTGAACGTTTTGATCATCTTGAGGTAGGACATTTGGATGTATTCTGTGATCACATTTTTCAAGGGGGGAGAAGTAGTGGAGAAATCAGCGCCCCCCCCCTCCCCCCCTTTTTAATAGTTATTTCAAGATTTTGGGTGATGGGCTGAATCTTGATACAGTCTGTTGGTCTCGCGCCTTTTGGTGATGCATAGGTGTTCTGTGTCAGATCTTGGGTCTGCGTTAGGTTTGCTATGGGCCTCGTTGAGCGCCATCGAGTGCAAAGGTTGTATATGGCAGATCGGTTCGCCCTTCTGCGGTAGGCTTTCTAGTGTCCTCGTTATGGGATAACGAGTGAATTTGGGTTGACTTGTTGGAAGTTTGAAAATATGAAAGGCCGAAGGCCCTTAGATTCTGTGGCAGATCGGTTCGCCCTTCTGCGGTAGGCTTTTATGATGTCCTCGCTCTGGGTGAGCGAGTGAATTGGGGTTGTTTCTGGTGTCCTCGCTCGGGGCGAGCGAGTGAATTCGGGGATTTTCTGGTGTCCTCGCTCTGGATGAGCGGGTCGATTGTGGGATATTTTCTGGTATCCTCGCTCTGGGTGAGCGGGTGAATTTGGGTTTGACTGTAAAAACTTAAAATTAAGTGTTGTGTGGCAGATGGGGGATCTGCATTAGGGTTGTTGGTTGGCCTCGTTCTGGGTGAACGAGAGCTGGGCTTAATTTTTTTTTTTTTTTTTTGAAGGAAGGGAGATGGAGGAACGGAGGGATTGTTAGGAGGAGTTCTTAGCCTTCTCGCAATCCGTCTCTTCCGTTGGAAGAAGGATCAGTTTGACCAAAGGTCGTCTGACTTGACCCTTCTCGGTTTTGAGGTCTACTACGCGTACTCGGTCATCTTCGCCGGGGTGTACTGTAACAACTCGACCTAACCTCCATTCGTTGGGAGATAAGTTGTCCTCTTTGAGGACAGCGAGATCTCCCACTTTTATATTTTGTCTGGGATGCTTCCACTTCACTCGTTTTTGAAGTTCGTATAGATATTCCACCTTCCATCGTTTGCAGAAAGTGTGATGGAGGGCTTTGAGCTTCTGCCATCTGTTTATTATGGAGGCCGGGCTTTCGGTCACACCCGGTTCTGGCGGCGCCAGAAGATGGCTGCCTGTTAGGAAATGTCCTGGAGTTAGGGGTTCCAGGTCCGTTGGGTCATTCGACCCCGGACTGAGAGGGCGCGAGTTGAGGCACGCCTCAATCCGGCACAAAAGTGTTTGGAACTCCTCCATAGTATATTTGTGGGGAGAAGCGATCTTTTTGAAGTGGCTTTTGAAGCTCTTCACTCCCGCTTCCCACAAGCCGCCCATATGTGGAGCGCCAGCGGGAATAAAATGCCAAGTTAATGCTTGATGGCTATACTTGGAGACTGTTTTGTCTCGGCTTTCTGCCAGGAAGGCTTTGAATTCCGATCGTAGAGATCTGGAAGCTCCGACAAAGTTCGTACCATTGTCGGAGTAGATGTTCTTCGGACATCCTCTTCTCGCGATAAAACGCGAAAAGGCCGCGAGGAAGCCTGGGGTACTAAGGTCACTAGTGGCTTCTAAATGGATGGCCTTAGTGGAAAAGCAGACGAAAAGGCATACGTAGCCTTTTGACAGTCGACATCCCCTACCGCGGTAGCTTTTGATGTCGAAAGGCCCTGCAAAGTCTACCCCGGTATTGGTGAACGCGCGGGTAAAAGTAGTCCGTTCGCAGGGAAGGGTCCCCATAAGTTGGGACTGTACCTGCTTTCGGTGAATAATGCAGGTTTTGCACTTGTGGATGATGGCTCTGATCATGGTCTTGACATTTGGTATCCAGTATTGGGTTCGGATAAGACGGAGAATGAGCTGGTTCTCGCCATGAAGGGAGTCATGATGAGCCATCATAACTGTAAGGCGAGACAGCCTACAATTGTACGGCAAGATGATCGGATGACGCTCATTGTATGACATGTCCTTTGAAGCCCCTAGACGCCCCCCTGTTCTAATAATATCATCTTTGTCGATATATGGGTTGAGTGACAGTATTTCACTCTTTCGATCGATAGGTTCCCTATTTTTCAATTTTAAATATTCTGTCCCGTAAAATTGTTTCTGGCAGACTCGTATTAATGCTTGAGTCGTTGCCTTAATCTCATCGGCTGAGATTATGCACGACCTTTCGTAGAACATTGCTTTAGTTTTTGGGTGAGTTCGTTTATAAAATCTCCTAACATAGGAAAGAACCTTTAAAGCCCTGGGTAAATTTGAAAAACGGTCGAGAATATCTACATGATCTACCCTTGTCGTGGCATATGTTTGTGCCCTCTTCTCCTCAACGGACGTTTTGTATTCGGTCTCTTGTGCTGGCCAGTGGGAATTGTCTTCTTGCAGCCAAGAAGGTCCCTGCCACCACAACGAATTGTTGGTCAACTCTGATGCAAGTAGTCCTCTGCTTCCTAGATCCGCTGGATTAGATTCCGAGTCCACGTGAAGCCAGTCCTTGCTACCGACCATATCGATGATCTTAGTGATTCGGTGTGCGACGAAGGTTGACCAGGAACAGGGCGGCTTTCTTATCCATGCGAGTACGATGGTTGAATCCGTCCAGAGGTGAACTTTTACGGGTCCCAAATGAATATTTCGGAATATTGATTCCATCATTTCTGCGAGAAGCACGGCGCCGCAGAGTTCTAAACGTGGTAGCGAGATGGTTTTCACTGGAGCTACTCTGGTTTTTGCTAAGAGTAAGTGAATGAAAAACTGATCGTCTCTTTTTACGCGCATATATATCGCTGCAGCATATGCTTTCTCGGAAGCGTCACAGAAGCCGTGGATTTCTATTTCGCCTTCCGGGGAAAAATTTACCCACCGCGGTATCCGTATGTTATCTATTTCGCCATAGTGTTGGGTGAAGGTTTTCCACCGTTCTAATGTATTTGGTGAGACAGGCTCATCCCATCCGGTGCCTTCTAACCAAATATTCTGCATTAATATTTTTGCTACTATGACCATTGTTGCAAGCCAGCCTAAAGGGTCGAAAAGTTTGGCTATAGCGGATAGGATTGCGCGTTTGGTGATGTTCTCGCCCTTCTCTAAAACTCCTGCGGTGAAGTAAAACATGTCTGAATGCGCGTGCCATCGTATTCCGAGTGCCTTCACCGAGCTAGCCTCTTCAAACGCTAGGAAGTCCTCGCTGAGCAAATCCGTTTTGGGGATGTCCTGAAGGACTTCTTCACAATTGGATGTCCACTTGCGCAATGGAAAGCCAGCTGAGTGTAATGCTTCGCGAATCTCGTTCCTTGCTTTGATAGTTGACGCTATTGTATGCCCTCCAGATAAAACGTCGTCGACATACATACTTTCGCGTAATATACCCGATGCTATTGGGTGGGTATTTTCTACATCATTAGCCAATTGTAGAAGTGACCGTATCGCGAGGTAGGGGGCGCAGTTTACACCAAATGTGACAGTCTTTAGTTCGTAAAGACTGATGGGTTGGTTGGGGGATGTTCGATGGACAATTCTTTGAAATTTGGCGTGATTGTCGGTCACCCAAATTTGCCTATACATCTTGTCTATGTCACTATTAAAGACAAAGCGATACAGTCGCCAACGTAAAATTAAAATAGGCAAGTCTGCTTGGAGTACTGGACCTGGGTGGAGTATGTCGTTTAGACTAATGCCATTTGCTGTCGGACTTGACGCGTTGAAGACGACGCGCACCTTGGTGGTGGTACTTTCCGCCTTTACAACGGCGTGGTGGGGCAGGAAATAATTATCCGAATCGTCGGATGGTACATTATTTTTAATTTTTCTCATATGTCCAAGCGTTTCGTATTCGGATAACACCCGAACATACTCTTTCCCTAACTCTTGGTTTTTCAGTAATCGCCCCTCATTTCTGAAGAATTGTGAACATGCGCGCTTTAGAGACGGTCCTAATGCAATCTTCTCAGGGTAATCCTGCCTGAATGGTAGCGAGACTGTATATCTTCCACTTTCATCACGTTTTGTTGTGTCCTTAAATAATTGTTCACAATACCTTTCTTCTTCATTAAGCATTTTGTTTTTGGGAACATTTTCTACCTCCCAGAAAGCTTTTAATTGGTTGTCCAACGCAACCTCGTTGTAGAATGACATGATGCTCTTCGTTGGACTCGGTGCTTCGATGCGACCGGTTAGTATCCAACCGAACACTGTCTCTTGGGCCAAAAGTGTATTTAGTACATTCTTTTTCAGACCACTCAGTATAATTTGGGGATATATGTCTCCTCCAAGTATGAGGTCTACATCTTCGTTGATGTAGAACCTCTTGTCTGCCAAAACCAAGTCTGGGAATGCCTGCATAGTCATGACGTTGATATGGCAGGATGGGAGATTCCCAGTGAGTTTGGCTAGGACTAGAACGGGTGTAGTCAGGCTGAAGCAGGCATCCACTGGTGAACGTAATTCAATTTTGGATGCTTCTTTCACCTGGGCTGACACCGAATTTGTGATGCCTGAAACTTGGGCATGCATTTTTCTCGCTGGCAAATTGATTCTGCGTTTCAGTCTTTCAGTTATAAAGGAACATTCAGACCCTGAATCAATTAATGCCCGTGCGGAGAAGTCGGTACCATTATGGCGAATGTGTACGCGAGCAGTTCCTAATAGCACGCCTGTGCTGGAATTTGCATGGCAGGATTTGACATTCTGATTCGCAGAGGAAGGTGGTTGTCCCGATTCCTGTCTTTTCCTTGCCTGTGCCGAAGTTGATGGGGCATTATCCGCATCTTTGAAGGGATTTCGTACCGCCGGTTGCTGAAGTGTGTCCGCATGCAGGAGCGTGTGGTGACGAGAGTGGCATTTGGAACAGTTGTATGAACTGGTGCACCTCGTCACTGTGTGTCCTGGGGATAAACAATTCAGGCAGCCATTTGTGGATTTGACGAATTTAATCCTTTCTACCGGATTTAAATCGCAAAAACGTGAACAGTTGCGTAATCTGTGCTCCGTAGATTTGCACATTTTACATATTGATTTTGTTGTTTGCTTGGTTACTTTGGTTTGAAAAGCACCAAGTCTTTTTGTAGGGTTTTCCGTCGACTGGCGCGACGTGTTTGATTTTTGCACTTTAGAAGTGGCATTCCCTGTAAAACCAGACACGGTTTCAAGTGTCTGGAAACGATTTGACAAGAATTTGTCCATATCCTCACACTTGGATATGTCCGTCTTGTGGTCAATGCTCTGCTCCCAGAGAGCCAACGTATTTTCGGGTAATTTCGTCGAACATAAATAGGTAATAATCGCATCCCAATTTGAAACATCGATCTGATGTGTTTTTAAAGATGCCAAGCAATTATTTATGTCGCGCTGTAAGGTTTTGATAGAGCTGCCGCACTCGCTATCTATCTTTTTTAGATTAAACAAAATTTGTAGTTGTGAGTTTACGAGAATCCGCTTATTCTCGTATCTCTCACATAGGTTTTTCCAGGCTGTTTCGAAGCCTTCATTTGTCAAAGGACATTTCTTGACAATGTCCTTTGCCTCACCTTGGGTTTTTTGGTTAAGGTGGAATAACTTTTCTACCGGGCTTAAGCGACTGTTATTTTTATAGATGGCCGTGAACAGGTCACGAAACGTTGGCCAAGATAGGTAGTCGCCCTTGAATACCTCAGTATCGCAAGCTGGCAGGCGGATACTGTGTTCGCGCCCGCGTTCTCCCTCAGGTTTGACTGCCCTATCTTTTTCCTCCTTCAATTTGGCTTGAAGTTCAGCCATGTTTGACATGCATCTCAGGAATACGGCATATGCCGCTTTATGCTTGATCTTGACCGCTGCAATTTTCTTTGCGTCGAGCGTGTCAGAGCCAAGCAACTCCTCTAGGGCGTTCTCTGCTTTTTCCCACTTAGCTTGCAACTCTTTTTGCTGTATTGCAAGAGTGTGCACAGTGTGCAGAGCCGCATTGATGTCATTAAAATCGGCCTCGAATTCGATTATTCGATCGGCCAATCTAATATATGATTCCATGTTCATGGATTAAAATTTGTGATCAAATTAAAAAGGGGTTGTAAAACTGAAAAAACCTGTGCGAATCACCCAATCAACAATGCTTAAAATATAGAAAAACTCTTTATTTAACGCTTTCAATTTGGTTATTTTTTCACTGACTTTGCAGCTTATTTGTGCCGAAAAGCAGGGAGAAGGGGAGAGCAACAACAACGTCTTTTGTGGAATTAAAGGGGCCACTCGCCACTTCAACGTTAAAATTTGTTATAAATAAGTGCGCGCGCTGATATAACAACTCGACGAAAAGTGTCAAAACTCAGTGAAAACTGTTGTAAAAACTGTGTCGATTTAGTTAGTGAAAATTAAAGTGCTTGAAAAGAAAATGAAAATTGCCACAGCCGTATAGCGTGAGATTTTTATGTGAATGTGAGGTTATGTGCACCTCTTCCTTGTGCTGTGTCCGGAGAGCCTTACCGCTGGTGGGGGGACAGACCAGATAGTCACAAGGAATGTTAAACGACGTTATAAAAATTAAATAATGCAACGCGTTTGCACCTATTTTTCTTTTTGGCACTACACAGGTTTTTACACTTTTCGCGGTCAGTTACAAGCACTTATGGCACTTCAAATGGATTTTCGCACTTTTTATTTATTATTTTTAACCAAAAAAATGTGGCAAGAAATATTGCACTTACTTTGAACTTTTTGGTGATTTGTATTCCGGTGTGGCACGTAGCTTGTGTGTTGCAGTGGCTTCCGCTGGCTGTCGCTTGCTCAGTGTTTTGACGCTGGTGTTAAATAATAGACTTTTTGTTGGTGGGCAAAATACTTTTCCTGATGAATTTTGTGCGTATGCTCCTGAGTCGTAGGTCGGCGCACCGGGGTCGATCTCAGTGGGAATGTGGCGTGTAGAATAATGAAATAAACAAATAGGCGAGAATTTCTCGTTATAAAGGATGATCTTTATTCAGTAAAGATAAATAGCTAGGGTACAATATTACCTGAGTATAAAACGGCAGAGATCGTTGGCGGCAGATGCGTGCTGGTTGGCTGTTGAAATCAAAGAGGCCGGTTGTATAGCAAGCTACAACCGCTGACCCGCAAAATCCTCCGTTTTGGAGGGGAAAGGCACCCACACATCAACCCCGACATGCATATGCATGAGTGCTGACAAAAGGCACACATACACGCGCATGTACATGCATGCACATGCATGAGGGTGATGGTGTGGGTGCTTATAAATTAATTCGAGTATCGAGTATCGATTTGCAGAGTTGCATTGGGGGGGTCGCAATCAGATGCGGAAAAGTTAGGCATCCTGCCTAAACAACGAGAAACAACGTTTTACAACCTTTAAACATTTTTAATAACTATCTCAAAAATTGTCGCTCTGATGCAAACAACTGATGAGTTATCTACTTAAATTTGTTGAACAAAACGACTTACGTATTTTAAGCATGCTAACCTTTAGCCCGGTAAGCAAATTAAAAAAAAAACGCAATATGTAGGCTACACGAGAACGGAGGCGTCGAGTAACCAAAACAAATGCGTTAAACAAATTCGTAAACGTTATTTATCAATTTAACTCTAGAATTAAAGGATATACAACGAGAAACAACGTTTGACAACCTTTAAACAGTTTTAATAACTATCTCAAAAATTGTCGCTCTGATGCAAACAACTGATGAGTTATCTACTTAAATTTGTTGAACAAAACGACTTACGTATTTTAAGCATGCTAACCTTTATCCCGGTAAGCAAATTAAAAAAAAAACGCAATATGTAGGCTACACGAGAACGGAGGCGTCGAGTAACCAAAACAAATGCGTTAAACAAATTCGTAAACGTTATTTATCAATTTAACTCTAGAATTAAAGGATATACAACGAGAAACAACGTTTTACAACCTTTAAACAGTTTTAATAACTATCTCAAAAATTGTCGCTCTGATGCAAACAACTGATGAGTTATCTACTTAAATTTGTTGAACAAAACGACTTACGTATTTTAAGCATGCTAACCTTTAGCCCGGTAAGCAAATTAAAAAAAAAACGCAATATGTAGGCTACACGAGAACGGAGACGTCGAGTAACCAAAACAAATGCGTTAAACAAATTCGTACACGTTATTTATCAATTTAACTCTAGAATTAAAGGATAGACAACGAGAAACATCGTTTGACAACCTTTAAATAGTTTTAATAACTATCTCAAAAATTGTCGCTCTGATGCAAACAACTGATGAGTTATCTACTTAAATTTGTTGAACAAAACGACTTACGTATTTTAAGCATGCTAACCTTTATTCCGGTAAGCAAATTAAAAAAAAAACGCAATATGTAGGCTACACGAGAACGGAGGCGTCGAGTAACCAAAACAAATGCGTTAAACAAATTCGTAAACGTTATTTATCAATTTAACTCTAGAATTAAAGGATATACAACGAGAAACAACGTTTGACAACCTTTAAACAGTTTTAATAACTATCTCAAAAATTGTCGCTCTGATGCAAACAACTGATGAGTTATCTACTTAAATTTGTTGAACAAAACGACTTACGTATTTTAAGCATGCTAACCTTTAGCCCGGTAAGCAAATTAAAAAAAAAACGCAATATGTAGGCTACACGAGAACGGAGACGTCGAGTAACCAAAACAAATGCGCTAAACAAATTCGTAAACGTTATTTATCAATTTAACTCTAGAATTAAAGGATATACAACGAGAAACAACGTTTGACAACCTTTAAACAGTTTTAATAACTATCTCAAAAATTGTCGCTCTGATGCAAACAACTGATGAGTTATCTACTTAAATTTGTTGAACAAAACGACTTACGTATTTTAAACATGCTAACCTTTAGCCCGGTAAGCAAATTAAAAAAAAACGCAATATGTAGGCTACACGAGAACGGAGACGTCGAGTAACCAAAACAAATGCGTTAAACAAATTCGTACAGGTTATTTATCAATTTAACTCTAGAATTAAAGGATATATAACGAGAAACAACGTTTGACAACCTTTAAACAGTTTTAATAACTATCTCAAAAATTGTCGCACTGATGCAAACAACTGATGAGTTATCTACTTAAATTTGTTGAACAAAACGACTTACGTATTTTAAGCATGCTAACCTTTAGCCCGGTAAGCAAATTAAAAAAAAAAAACGCAATATGTAGGCTACACGAGAACGGACGCGTCGAGTAACCAAAACAAATGCGTTAAATCAATTTAACTCTAGAATTAAAGGATATACAACGAGAAACAACGTTTGACAACCTTTAAACAGTTTTAATAACTATCTCAAAAATTGTCGCTCTGATGCAAACAACTGATGAGTTATCTACTTAAATTTGTTGAACAAAACGACTTACGTATTTTAAACATGCTAACCTTTAGCCCGGTAAGCAAATTAAAAAAAAAAACGCAATATGTAGGCTACACGAGAACGGAGACGTCGAGTAACCAAAACAAATGCGTTAAACAAATTCGTACAGGTTATTTATCAATTTAACTCTAGAATTAAAGGATATAGAACGAGAAACAACGTTTTACAATCTTTAAACAGTTTTAATAACTATCTCAAAAATTGTCGCTCTGATGCAAACAACTGATGAGTTATCTACTTAAATTTGTAAAACAAAACGACTTACGTATTTTAAGCATGCTAACCTTTATCCCGGTAAGCAAATTAAAAAAAAAAACGCAATATGTAGGCTACACGAGAACGGAGGCGTCGAGTAACCAAAACAAATGCGTTAAACAAATTCGTAAACGTTATTTATCAATTTAACTCTAGAATTAAAGGATATACAACGAGAAACAACGTTTGACAACCTTTAAACAGTTTTAATAACTATCTCAAAAATTGTCGCTCTGATGCAAACAACTGATGAGTTATCTACTCAAATTTGTTGAACGAAACGACTTACGTATTTTAAACATGCTAACCTTTAGCCCGGTAAGCAAATTAAAAAAAAAAAAACGCAATATGTAGGCTACACGAGAACGGAGGCATCGAGTAACCAAAACAAATGCGTTAAACAAATTCGTAAACGTTATTTATCAATTTAACTCTAGAATTAAAGGATATACAACGAGAAACAACGTTTGACAACCTTTAAACAGTTTTAATAACTATCTCAAAAATTGTCGCTCTGATGCAAACAACTGATGAGTTATCTACTTAAATTTGTTGAACAAAACGACTTACGTATTTTAAGCATGCTAACCTTTAGCCCGGTAAACAAATTAAAAAAAAAACGCAATATGTAAGCTACACGAGAACGGACACGTCGAGTAACCAAAAGAAATGCGTTAAACAAATTCGTACACGTTATTTATCAATTTAACTTTAGAACTAAAGGATATACAACGAGAAACAACGTTTGACAACCTTTAAACAGTTTAATAACTATCTAAAAAATTGTCGCTCTGATGCAAACAACTGATGAGTTATTTACTTAAATTTGTTGAACAAAACGACTTACGTATTTTAAGCATGCTAACCTTTATCCCGGTAAGCAAATTAAAAAAAAAACGCAATATGTAGGCTACACGAGAACGGAGGCGTCGAGTAACCAAAACAAATGCGTTAAACAAATTCGTACAGGTTATTTATCAATTTAACTCTAGAATTAAAGGATATACAACGAGAAACAACGTTTTACAACCTTTAAACAGTTTTAATAACTATCTCAAAAATTGTCGCTCTGATGCAAACAACTGCTGAGTTATCTACTCAAATTTGTTGAACAAAACGACTTACGTATTTTAGGCATGCTAACCTTTAGCCCGGTAAGCAAATTAAAAAAAAAACGCAATATGTAGGCTACACGAGAACGGAGACGTCGAGTAACCAAAACAAATGCGTTAAACAAATTCGTACACGTTATTTATCAATTTAACCCTAGAATTAAAGGATATACAACGAGAAACATCGTTTGACAACCTTTAAATAGTTTTAATAACTATCTCAAAAATTGTCGCTCTGATGCAAACAACTGATGAGTTATCTATTTAAATTTGTTGAACAAAACGACTTACGTATTTTAAGCATGCTAACCTTTAGCTCGGTAAGCAAATTAAAAAAAAAAGCAATATGTAGGCTACACGAGAACGGAGACGTCGAGTAACCAAAAGAAATGCGTTAAACAAATTCGTAAACGTTATTTATCAATTTAACTCTAGAATTAAAGGATATACAACGAGAAGCAACGTTTGACAACCTTTAAACAGTTTTAGTAACTATCTCAAAAATTGTCGCTCTGATGCAAACAACTGATGAGTTATCTACTTAAATTTGTTGAACAAAACGACTTACGTATTTTAAGCATGCTAACCTTTAGCCCGGTAAGCAAATTAAAAAAAAAACGCAATATGTAGGCTGCACGAGAACGGACACGTCGAGTAACCAAAAGAAATGCGTTAAACAAATTCGTACACGTTATTTATCAATTTAACTCTAGAATTAAAGGATATACAACGAGAAACAACGTTTGACAACCTTTAAACAGTTTTAATAACTATCTCAAAAATTGTCGCTCTGATGCAAACAACTGATGAGTTATCTACTTAAATTTGTTGAACAAAACGACTTACGTATTTTAAACATGCTAACCTTTAGCCCGGTAAGCAAATTAAAAAAAAAACGCAATATGTAGGCTACACGAGAACGGAGACGTCGAGTAACCAAAACAAATGCGTTAAACAAATTCGTACAGGTTATTTATCAATTTAAATCTAGAATTAAAGGATATACAACGAGAAACAACGTTTTACAACCTTTAAACAGTTTTAATAACTATCTCAAAAATTGTCGCTCTGATGCAAACAACTGATGAGTTATCTACTTAAATTTGTAGAACAAAACGACTTACGTATTTTAAGCATGCTAACCTTTATCCCGGTAAGCAAATTAAAAAAAAAACGCAATATGTAGGCTACACGAGAACGGAGGCGTCGAGTAACCAAAACAAATGCGTTAAACAAATTCGTAAACGTTATTTATCAATTTAACTCTAGAATTAAAGGATATACAACGAGAAACAACGTTTGACAACCTTTAAACAGTTTTAATAACTATCTCAAAAATTGTCGCTCTGATGCAAACAACTGATGAGTTATCTACTCAAATTTGTTGAACGAAACGACTTACGTATTTTAAACATGCTAACCTTTAGCCCGGTAAGCAAATTTAAAAAAAAAAAAAACCCAATATGTAGGCTACACGAGAACGGAGGCGTCGAGTAACCAAAACAAATGCGTTAAACAAATTCGTAAACGTTATTTATCAATTTAACTCTAGAATTAAAGGATATACAACGAGAAACAACGTTTGACAACCTTTAAACAGTTTTAATAACTATCTCAAAAATTGTCGCTCTGATGCAAACAACTGATGAGTTATCTACTTAAATTTGTTGAACAAAACGACTTACGTATTTTAAGCATGCTAACCTTTAGCCCGGTAAGCAAATTAAAAAAAAAACGCAATATGTAGGCTACACGAGAACGGACACGTCGAGTAACCAAAAGAAATGCGTTAAACAAATTCGTACACGTTATTTATCAATTTAACTCTAGAACTAAAGGATATACAACGAGAAACAACGTTTGACAACCTTTAAACAGTTAATAACTATCTAAAAAATTGTCGCTCTGATGCAAACAACTGATGAGTTATTTACTTAAATTTGTTGAACAAAACGACTTACGTATTTTAAGCATGCTAACCTTTATCCCGGTAAGCAAATTAAAAAAAAAAACGCAATATGTAGGCTACACGAGAACGGAGGCGTCGAGTAACCAAAACAAATGCGTTAAACAAATTCGTAAACGTTATTTATCAATTTAACTCTAGAATTAAAGGATATACAACGAGAAACAACGTTTGACAACCTTTAAACAGTTTTAATAACTATCTCAAAAATTGTCGCTCTGATGCAAACAACTGATGAGTTATCTACTTAAATTTGTTGAACAAAACGACTTACGTATTTTAAGCATGCTAACCTTTAGCCCGGTAAGCAAATTAAAAAAAAAACGCAATATGTAGGCTGCACGAGAACGGACACGTCGAGTAACCAAAAGAAATGCGTTAAACAAATTCGTACACGTTATTTATCAATTTAACTCTAGAATTAAAGGATATACAACGAGAAACAACGTTTGACAACCTTTAAACAGTTTTAATAACTATCTCAAAAATTGTCGCTCTGATGCAAACAACTGATGAGTTATCTACTTAAATTTGTTGAACAAAACGACTTACGTATTTTAAACATGCTAACCTTTAGCCCGGTAAGCAAATTAAAAAAAAAACGCAATATGTAGGCTACACGAGAACGGAGACGTCGAGTAACCAAAACAAATGCGTTAAACAAATTCGTACAGGTTATTTATCAATTTAAATCTAGAATTAAAGGATATACAACGAGAAACAACGTTTTACAACCTTTAAACAGTTTTAATAACTATCTCAAAAATTGTCGCTCTGATGCAAACAACTGATGAGTTATCTACTTAAATTTGTAGAACAAAACGACTTACGTATTTTAAGCATGCTAACCTTTATCCCGGTAAGCAAATTAAAAAAAAAACGCAATATGTAGGCTACACGAGAACGGAGGCGTCGAGTAACCAAAACAAATGCGTTAAACAAATTCGTAAACGTTATTTATCAATTTAACTCTAGAATTAAAGGATATACAACGAGAAACAACGTTTGACAACCTTTAAACAGTTTTAATAACTATCTCAAAAATTGTCGCTCTGATGCAAACAACTGATGAGTTATCTACTCAAATTTGTTGAACGAAACGACTTACGTATTTTAAACATGCTAACCTTTAGCCCGGTAAGCAAATTTAAAAAAAAAAAAAACCCAATATGTAGGCTACACGAGAACGGAGGCGTCGAGTAACCAAAACAAATGCGTTAAACAAATTCGTAAACGTTATTTATCAATTTAACTCTAGAATTAAAGGATATACAACGAGAAACAACGTTTGACAACCTTTAAACAGTTTTAATAACTATCTCAAAAATTGTCGCTCTGATGCAAACAACTGATGAGTTATCTACTTAAATTTGTTGAACAAAACGACTTACGTATTTTAAGCATGCTAACCTTTAGCCCGGTAAGCAAATTAAAAAAAAAACGCAATATGTAGGCTACACGAGAACGGACACGTCGAGTAACCAAAAGAAATGCGTTAAACAAATTCGTACACGTTATTTATCAATTTAACTCTAGAACTAAAGGATATACAACGAGAAACAACGTTTGACAACCTTTAAACAGTTAATAACTATCTAAAAAATTGTCGCTCTGATGCAAACAACTGATGAGTTATTTACTTAAATTTGTTGAACAAAACGACTTACGTATTTTAAGCATGCTAACCTTTATCCCGGTAAGCAAATTAAAAAAAAAAACGCAATATGTAGGCTACACGAGAACGGAGGCGTCGAGTAACCAAAACAAATGCGTTAAACAAATTCGTAAACGTTATTTATCAATTTAACTCTAGAATTAAAGGATATACAACGAGAAACAACGCTTGACAACCTTTAAACAGTTTTAATAACTATCTCAAAAATTGTCGCTCTGATGCAAACAACTGATGAGTTATCTACTCAAATTTGTTGAACGAAACGACTTACGTATTTTAAACATGCTAACCTTTAGCCCGGTAAGCAAATTAAAAAAAAAAAAACGCAATATGTAGGCTACACGAGAACGGAGGCATCGAGTAACCAAAACAAATGCGTTAAACAAATTCGTAAACGTTATTTATCAATTTAACTCTAGAATTAAAGGATATACAACGAGAAACAACGTTTGACAACCTTTAAACAGTTTTAATAACTATCTCAAAAATTGTCGCTCTGATGCAAACAACTGATGAGTTATCTACTTAAATTTGTTGAACAAAACGACTTACGTATTTTAAGCATGCTAACCTTTAGCCCGGTAAACAAATTAAAAAAAAAACGCAATATGTAAGCTACACGAGAACGGACACGTCGAGTAACCAAAAGAAATGCGTTAAACAAATTCGTACACGTTATTTATCAATTTAACTCTAGAACTAAAGGATATACAACGAGAAACAACGTTTGACAACCTTTAAACAGTTTAATAACTATCTAAAAAATTGTCGCTCTGATGCAAACAACTGATGAGTTATTTACTTAAATTTGTTGAACAAAACGACTTACGTATTTTAAGCATGCTAACCTTTATCCCGGTAAGCAAATTAAAAAAAAAACGCAATATGTAGGCTACACGAGAACGGAGGCGTCGAGTAACCAAAACAAATGCGTTAAACAAATTCGTACAGGTTATTTATCAATTTAACTCTAGAATTAAAGGATATACAACGAGAAACAACGTTTTACAACCTTTAAACAGTTTTAATAACTATCTCAAAAATTGTCGCTCTGATGCAAACAACTGCTGAGTTATCTACTCAAATTTGTTGAACAAAACGACTTACGTATTTTAGGCATGCTAACCTTTAGCCCGGTAAGCAAATTAAAAAAAAAACGCAATATGTAGGCTACACGAGAACGGAGACGTCGAGTAACCAAAACAAATGCGTTAAACAAATTCGTACACGTTATTTATCAATTTAACCCTAGAATTAAAGGATATACAACGAGAAACATCGTTTGACAACCTTTAAATAGTTTTAATAACTATCTCAAAAATTGTCGCTCTGATGCAAACAACTGATGAGTTATCTATTTAAATTTGTTGAACAAAACGACTTACGTATTTTAAGCATGCTAACCTTTAGCTCGGTAAGCAAATTAAAAAAAAAAGCAATATGTAGGCTACACGAGAACGGAGACGTCGAGTAACCAAAAGAAATGCGTTAAACAAATTCGTAAACGTTATTTATCAATTTAACTCTAGAATTAAAGGATATACAACGAGAAGCAACGTTTGACAACCTTTAAACAGTTTTAGTAACTATCTCAAAAATTGTCGCTCTGATGCAAACAACTGATGAGTTATCTACTTAAATTTGTTGAACAAAACGACTTACGTATTTTAAGCATGCTAACCTTTAGCCCGGTAAGCAAATTAAAAAAAAAACGCAATATGTAGGCTGCACGAGAACGGACACGTCGAGTAACCAAAAGAAATGCGTTAAACAAATTCGTACACGTTATTTATCAATTTAACTCTAGAATTAAAGGATATACAACGAGAAACAACGTTTGACAACCTTTAAACAGTTTTAATAACTATCTCAAAAATTGTCGCTCTGATGCAAACAACTGATGAGTTATCTACTTAAATTTGTTGAACAAAACGACTTACGTATTTTAAACATGCTAACCTTTAGCCCGGTAAGCAAATTAAAAAAAAAACGCAATATGTAGGCTACACGAGAACGGAGACGTCGAGTAACCAAAACAAATGCGTTAAACAAATTCGTACAGGTTATTTATCAATTTAAATCTAGAATTAAAGGATATACAACGAGAAACAACGTTTTACAACCTTTAAACAGTTTTAATAACTATCTCAAAAATTGTCGCTCTGATGCAAACAACTGATGAGTTATCTACTTAAATTTGTAGAACAAAACGACTTACGTATTTTAAGCATGCTAACCTTTATCCCGGTAAGCAAATTAAAAAAAAAACGCAATATGTAGGCTACACGAGAACGGAGGCGTCGAGTAACCAAAACAAATGCGTTAAACAAATTCGTAAACGTTATTTATCAATTTAACTCTAGAATTAAAGGATATACAACGAGAAACAACGTTTGACAACCTTTAAACAGTTTTAATAACTATCTCAAAAATTGTCGCTCTGATGCAAACAACTGATGAGTTATCTACTCAAATTTGTTGAACGAAACGACTTACGTATTTTAAACATGCTAACCTTTAGCCCGGTAAGCAAATTTAAAAAAAAAAAAAACCCAATATGTAGGCTACACGAGAACGGAGGCGTCGAGTAACCAAAACAAATGCGTTAAACAAATTCGTAAACGTTATTTATCAATTTAACTCTAGAATTAAAGGATATACAACGAGAAACAACGTTTGACAACCTTTAAACAGTTTTAATAACTATCTCAAAAATTGTCGCTCTGATGCAAACAACTGATGAGTTATCTACTTAAATTTGTTGAACAAAACGACTTACGTATTTTAAGCATGCTAACCTTTAGCCCGGTAAGCAAATTAAAAAAAAAACGCAATATGTAGGCTACACGAGAACGGACACGTCGAGTAACCAAAAGAAATGCGTTAAACAAATTCGTACACGTTATTTATCAATAATAACTCTAGAATTAAAGGATATACAACGAGAAACAACGTTTGACAACCTTTAAACAGTTTTAATAACTATCTCAAAAATTGTCACTCTGATGCAAACAACTGATGAGTTATTTACTTAAATTTGTTGAACAAAATGACTTACGTATTGTAAGCATGCTAACCTTTATCCCGGTAAGCAAATTAAAAAAAAAACGCAATATGTAGGCTACACGAGAACGGAGGCGTCGAGTAACCAAAACAAATGCGTTAAACAAATTCGTAAACGTTATTTATCAATTTAACTCTAGAATTAAAGGATATACAACGAGAAACAACGTTTTACAACCTTTAAACAGTTTTAATAACTATCTCAAAAATTGTCGCTCTGATGCAAACAACTGATGAGTTATCTACTTAAATTTGTTGAACAAAACGACTTACGTATTTTAAGCATGCTAACCTTTAGCTCGGTAAGCAAATTAAAAAAAAAAACGCAATATGTAGGCTACACGAGAACGGAGACGTCGAGTAACCAAAACAAATGCGTTAAACAAATTCGTACAGGTTATTTATCAATTTAACTCTAGAATTGAAGGATATACAACGAGAAACAACGTTTTACAACCTTTAAACAGTTTTAATAACTATCTCAAAAATTGTCGCTCTGATGCAAACAACTGATGAGTTATCTACTTAAATTTGTTGAACAAAACGACTTACGTATTTTAAGCATGCTAATCTTTAGCTCGGTAAGCAAATTAAAAAAAAAACGCAATATGTAGGCTACACGAGAACGGAGACGTCGAGTAACCAAAACAAATGCGTTAAACAAATTCGTACACGTTATTTATCAATTTAACTCTAGAACTAAAGGATATACAACGAGAAACAACGTTTGACAACCTTTAAACAGTTTTAATAACTATCTCAAAAATTGTCGCTCTGATGCAAACAACTGATGAGTTATCTACTTAAATTTGTTGAACAAAACGACTTACGTATTTTAAGCATGCTAACCTTTAGCCCGGTAAGCAAAGTAAAAAAAAACGCAATATGTAGGCTACACGAGAACGGAGGCGTCGAGTAACCAAAACAAATGCGTTAAACAAATTCGTAAACGTTATTTATCAATTTAACTCTAGAATTAAAGGATATACAACGAGAAACAACGTTTTACAACCTTTAAACAGTTTTAATAACTATCTCAAAAATTGTCGCTATGATGCAAACAACTGCTGAGTTATCTACTCAAATTTGTTGAACAAAACGACTTACGTATTTTAAACATGCTAACCTTTAGCCCGGTAAGCAAATTAAAAAAAAAACGCAATATGTAGGCTACACGAGAACGGAGACGTCGAGTAACCAAAATAAATGCGTTAAACAAATTCGTACACGTTATTTATCAATCTAACTCTAGAATTAAAGGATATACAACGAGAAACAACGTTTGACAACCTTTAAACAGTTTTAATAACTATCCCAAAAATTGTCGCTCTGATGCAAACAACTGCTGAGTTATCTACTCAAATTTGTTGAACAAAACGACTTACGTATTTTAAACATGCTAACCTTTAGCCCGGTAAGCAAATTAAAAAAAAAAAACGCAATATGTAGGCTACACGAGAACGGAGACGTCGAGTAACCAAAACAAATGCGTTAAACAAATTCGTACAGGTTATTTATCAATTTAACTCTAGAATTAAAGGATATACAACGAGAAACAACGTTTTACAACCTTTAAACAGTTTTAATAACTATCTCAAAAATTGTCGCTCTGACGCAAACAACTGCTGAGTTATCTACTCAAATTTGTTGAACAAAACGACTTACGTATTTTAAGCATGCTAACCTTTAGCTCGGTAAGCAAATTAAAAAAAAAAGCAATATGTAGGCTACACGAGAACGGAGACGTCGAGTAACCAAAAGAAATGCGTTAAACAAATTCGTAAACGTTATTTATCAATTTAACTCTAGAATTAAAGGATATACAACGAGAAACAACGTTTTACAACCTTTAAACAGTTTTAAAAACTATCTCAAAAATTGTCGCTCTGATGCAAACAACTGATGAGTTATCTACTTAAATTTGTTGAGAACAAAACGACTTACGTATTTTAAGCATGCTAACCTTTAGCTCGGTAAGCAAATTAAAAAAAAAAAGCAATATGTAGGCTACACGAGAACGAAGACGTCGAGTAACCAAAAGAAATGCGTTAAACAAATTCGTACACGTTATTTATCAATTTAACTCTAGAATTAAAGGATATACAACGAGAAACAACGTTTTACAACCTTTAAACAGTTTTAATAACTATCTCAAAAATTGTCGCTCTGATGCAAACAACTGATGAGTTATCTACTTAAATTTGTTGAACAAAACGACTTACGTATTTTAAGCATGCTAACCTTTAGCCCGGTAAGCAAATTAAAAAAAAAACGCAATATGTAGGCTACACGAGAGCGGAGGCGTCGAGTAACCAAAACAAATGCGTTAAACAAATTCTTAAACGTTATTTATCAATTTAACTCTAGAATTAAAGGATATACAACGAGAAACAACGTTTGACAACCTTTAAACAGTTTTAATAACTATCTCAAAAATTGTCGCTCTGATGCAAACAACTGATGAGTTATCTACTTAAATTTGTTGAACAAAACGACTTACGTATTTTAAGCATGCTAACCTTTAGCCCGGTAAGCAAATTTAAAAAAAAACGCAATATGTAGGCTACACGAGAACGGAGACGTCGAGTAACCAAAACAAATGCGTTAAACAAATTCGTACACGTTATTTATCAATTTAACTCTAGAATTAAAGGATATACAACGAGAAACAACGTTTGACAACCTTTAAACAGTTTTAATAACTATCTCAAAAATTGTCGCTCTGATGCAAACAACTGATGAGTTATCTACTTAAATTTGTTGAACAAAACGACTTACGTATTTTAAGCATGCTAACCTTTATCCCGGTAAGCAAATTAAAAAAAAAACGCAATATGTAGGCTACACGAGAACGGAGGCGTCGAGTAACCAAAACAAATGCGTTAAACAAATTCGTAAACGTTATTTATCAATTTAACTCTAGAATTAAAGAATATACAACGAGAAACAACGTTTTACAACCTTTAAACAGTTTTAATAACTATCTCAAAAATTGTCGCTCTGATGCAAACAACTGATGAGTTATCTACTTAAATTTGTTGAACAAAACGACTTACGTATTTTAAGCATGCTAACCTTTAGCCCGGTAAGCAAATTAAAAAAAAAACGCAATATGTAGGCTACACGAGAACGGAGACGTCGAGTAACCAAAACAAATGCGTTAAACAAATTCGTACACGTTATTTATCAATTTAACTCTAGAATTAAAGGATATACAACGAGAAACATCGTTTGACAACCTTTAAATAGTTTTAATAACTATCTCAAAAATTGTCGCTCTGATGCAAACAACTGATGAGTTATCTACTTAAATTTGTTGAACAAAACGACTTACGTATTTTAAGCATGCTAACCTTTATCCCGCTAAGCAAATTTAAAAAAAACGCAATATGTAGGCTACACGAGAACGGAGGCGTCGAGTAACCAAAACAAATGCGTTAAACAAATTCGTAAACGTTATTTATCAATTTAACTCTAGAATTAAAGGATATACAACGAGAAACAACGTTTGACAACCTTTAAACAGTTTTAATAACTATCTCAAAAATTGTCGCTCTGATGCAAACAACTGTTGAGTTATCTACTTAAATTTGTTGAACAAAACGACTTACGTATTTTAAGCATGCTAACCTTTAGCCCGGTAAGCAAATTAAAAAAAAAACGCAATATGTAGGCTACACGAGAACGGAGACGTCGAGTAACCAAAACAAATGCGTTAAACAAATTCGTAAACGTTATTTATCAATTTAACTCTAGAATTAAAGGATATACAACGAGAAACAACGTTTGACAACCTTTAAACAGTTTTAATAACTATCTCAAAAATTGTCGCTCTGATGCAAACAACTGATGAGTTATCTACTTAAATTTGTTGAACAAAACGACTTACGTATTTTAAACATGCTAACCTTTAGCCCGGTAAGCAAATTAAAAAAAAAAACGCAATATGTAGGCTACACGAGAACGGAGACGTCGAGTAACCAAAACAAATGCGTTAAACAAATTCGTACAGGTTATTTATCAATTTAACTCTAGAATTAAAGGATATACAACGAGAAACAACGTTTGACAACCTTTAAACAGTTTTAATAACTATCTCAAAAATTGTCGCTCTGATGCAAACAACTGATGAGTTATCTACTTAAATTTGTTGAACAAAACGACTTACGTATTTTAAGCATGCTAACCTTTAGCCCGGTAAGCAAATTAAAAAAAAACGCAATATGTAGGCTACACGAGAACGGAGGCGTCGAGTAACGAAAACAAATGCGTTAAACAAATTCGTACACGTTATTTATCAATTTAACTCTAGAATTAAAGGATATACAACGAGAAACAACGTTTGACAACCTTCAAACAGTTTTAATAACTATCTCAAAAATTGTCGCTCTGATGCAAACAACTGATGAGTTATCTACTTAAATTTGTTGAACAAAACGTCTTACGTATTTTAAACATGCTAACCTTTAGCCCGGTAAGCAAATTAAAAAAAAAAACGCAATATGTAGGCTACACGAGAACGGAGACGTCGAGTAACCAAAACAAATGCGTTAAACAAATTCGTACAGGTTATTTATCAATTTAACTCTAGAATTAAAGGATATACAACGAGAAACAACGTTTTACAACCTTTAAACAGTTTTAATAACTATCTCAAAAATTGTCGCTCTGATGCAAACAACTGATGAGTTATCTACTTAAATTTGTTGAACAAAACGACTTACGTATTTTAAGCATGCTAACCTTTAGCCCGGTAAGCAAATTAAAAAAAAAAACGCAATATGTAGGCTACACGAGGACGGACACGTCGAGTAACCAAAAGAAATGCGTTAAACAAATTCGTACACGTTATTTATCAATTTAACTCTAGAATTAAAGGATATACAACGAGAAACAACGTTTGACAACCTTTAAACAGTTTTAATAACTATCTCAAAAATTGTCGCTCTGATGCAAACAACTGATGAGTTATCTACTTAAATTTGTTGAACAAAACGACTTACGTATTTTAAGCATGCTAACCTTTAGCCCGGTAAGCAAATTAAAAAAAAAAACGCAATATGTAGGCTACACGAGAACGGAGGCGTCGAGTAACCAAAACAAATGCGTTAAACAAATTCGTAAACGTTATTTATCAATTTAACTCTAGAATTAAAGGATATACAACGAGAAACAACGTTTGACAACCTTTAAACAGTTTTAATAACTATCTCAAAAATTGTCGCTCTGATGCAAACAACTGATGAGTTATCTACTTAAATTTGTTGAACAAAACGACTTACGTATTTTAAGCATGCTAACCTTTAGCCCGGTAAGCAAATTAAAAAAAAAAACGCAATATGTAGGCTACACGAGAACGGACACGTCGAGTAACCAAAAGAAATGCGTTAAACAAATTCGTACACGTTATTTATCAATTTAACTCTAGAATTAAAGGATATACAACGAGAAACAACGTTTGACAACCTTTAAACAGTTTTAATAACTATCTCAAAAATTGTCGCTCTGATGCAAACAACTGATGAGTTATCTACTTAAATTTGTTGATCAAAACGACTTACGTATTTTAAGCATGCTAACCTTTATCCCGGTAAGCAAATTAAAAAAAAAACGCAATATGTAGGCTGCACGAGAACGGAGGCGTCGAGTAACCAAAACAAATGCGTTAAACAAATTCGTAAACGTTATTTATCAATTTAACTCTAGAATTAAAGGATATACAACGAGAAACAACGTTTTACAACCTTTAAACAGTTCTAATAACTATCTCAAAAATTGTCGCTCTGATGCAGACAACTGATGAGTTATCTACTTAAATTTGTTGAACAAAACGACTTACGTATTTTAAGCAAGCTAACCTTTAGCTCGGTAAGCAAATTAAAAAAAAACGCAATATGTAGGCTACACGAGAACGGAGACGTCGAGTAACCAAAACAAATGCGTTAAACAAATTCGTACACGTTATTTATCAATTTAACTCTAGAATTAAAGGATATACAACGAGAAACAACGTTTGACAACCTTTAAACAGTTTTAATAACTATCTCAAAAATTGTCGCTCTGATGCAAACAACTGATGAGTTATCTACTTAAATTTGTTGAACAAAACGACTTACGTATTTTAAGCATGCTAACCTTTAGCCCGGTAAGCAAATTTAAAAAAAAACGCAATATGTAGGCTACACGAGAACGGAGACGTCGAGTAACCAAAACAAATGCGTTAAACAAATTCGTACACGTTATTTATCAATTTATCTCTAGAATTAAAGGATATACAACGAGAAACAACGTTTGACAACCTTTAAACAGTTTTAATAACTATCTCAAAAATTGTCGCTCTGATGCAAACAACTGATGAGTTATCTACTTAAATTTGTAGAACAAAACGACTTACGTATTTTAAGCATGCTAACCTTTATCCCGGTAAGCAAATTAAAAAAAAACGCAATATGTAGGCTACACGAGAACGGAGACGTCGAGTAACCAAAACAAATGCGTTAAACAAATTCGTACACGTTATTTATCAATTTAACTCTAGAATTAAAGGATATACAACGAGAAACAACGTTTGACAACCTTTAAACAGTTTTAATAACTATCTCAAAAATTGTCGCTCTGATGCAAACAACTGATGAGTTATCTACTTAAATTTGTTGAACAAAACGACTTACGTATTTTAAGCATGCTAACCTTTAGCCCGGTAAGCAAATTAAAAAAAAAACGCAATATGTAGGCTACACGAGAACGGAGACGTCGAGTAACCAAAACAAATGCGTTAAACAAACTCGGACACGTTATTTATCAATTTAACTCTAGAATTAAAGGATATACAACGAGAAACAACGTTTGACAACCTTTAAACAGTTTTAATAACTATCTCAAAAATTGTCGCTCTGATGCAAACAACTGATGAGTTATCTACTTAAATTTGTTGAACAAAACGACTTACGTATTTTAAGCATGCTAACCTTTAGCTCGGTAAGCAAATTAAAAAAAAACGCAATATGTAGGCTAGACGAGAACGGAGGCGTCGAGTAACCAAAACAAATGCGTTAAACAAATTCGTAAACGTTATTTATCAATTTAACTCTAGAATTAAAGGATATACAACGAGAAACAACGTTTTACAACCTTTAAACAGTTTTAATAACTATCTCAACAATTGTCGCTCTGACGCAAACAACTGATGAGTTATCTACTTAAATTTGTTGAACAAAACGACTTACGTATTTTAAACATGCTAACCTTTAGCCCGGTAAGCAAATTAAAAAAAAAAACGCAATATGTAGGCTACACGAGAACGGAGGCGTCGAGTAACCAAAACAAATGCGTTAAACAAATTCGTAAACGTTATTTATCAATTTAACTCTAGAATTAAAGGATATACAACGAGAAACAACGTTTGACAACCTTTAAACAGTTTTAATAACTATCTCAAAAATTGTCGCTCTGATGCAAACACCTGATGAGTTATCTACTTAAATTTGTTGAACAAAACGACTTACGTATTTTAAGCATGCTAACCTTTAGCTCGGTAAACAAATTAAAAAAAAAAACAATATGTAGGCTACACGAGAACGGAGACGTCGAGTAACCAAAAGAAATGCGTTAAACAAATTCGTACACGTTATTTATCAATTTAACTCTAGAATTAAAGGATATACAACGAGAAACAACGTTTTACAACCTTTAAACAGTTTTAATAACTATCTCAAAAATTGTCGCTCTGATGCAAACAACTGATGAGTTATCTACTTAAATTTGTAGAACAAAACGACTTACGTATTTTAAGCATGCTAACCTTTATCCCGGTAAGCAAATTAAAAAAAAAAACGCAATATGTAGGCTACACGAGAACGGAGGCGTCGAGTAACCAAAACAAATGCGTTAAACAAATTCGTAAACGTTATTTATCAATTTAACTCTAGAATTAAAGGATATACAACGAGAAACAACGTTTGACAACCTTTAAACAGTTTTAATAACTATCTCAAAAATTGTCGCTCTGATGCAAACAACTGATGAGTTATCTACTTAAATTTGTTGAACAAAACGACTTACGTATTTTAAGCATGCTAACCTTTATTCCGGTAAGCAAATTAAAAAAAAAACGCAATATGTAGGCTACACGAGAACGGAGGCATCGAGTAACCAAAACAAATGCGTTAAACAAATTCGTAAACGTTATTTATCAATTTATCTCTAGAATTAAAGGATATACAACGAGAAACAACGTTTGACAACCTTTAAACAGTTTTAATAACTATCTCAAAAATTGTCGCTCTGATGCAAACAACTGATGAGTTATCTACTTAAATTTGTAGAACAAAACGACTTACGTATTTTAAGCATGCTAACCTTTATCCCGGTAAGCAAATTAAAAAAAAACGCAATATGTAGGCTACACGAGAACGGAGACGTCGAGTAACCAAAACAAATGCGTTAAACAAATTCGTACACGTTATTTATCAATTTAACTCTAGAATTAAAGGATATACAACGAGAAACATCGTTTGACAACCTTTAAATAGTTTTAATAACTATCTCAAAAATTGTCGCTCTGATGCAAACAACTGATGAGTTATCTACTTAAATTTGTTGAACAAAACGACTTACGTATTTTAAGCATGCTAACCTTTATCCCGGTAAGCAAATTAAAAAAAAAAACGCAATATGTAGGCTACACGAGAACGGAGGCGTCGAGTAACCAAAACAAATGCGTTAAACAAATTCGTAAACGTTATTTATCAATTTAACTCTAGAATTAAAGGATATACAACGAGAAACAACGTTTGACAACCTTTAAACAGTTTTAATAACTATCTCAAAAATTGTCGCTCTGATGCAAACAACTGATGAGTTATCTACTTAAATTTGTTGAACAAAACGACTTACGTATTTTAAGCATGCTAACCTTTATCCCGGTAAGCAAATTAAAAAAAAAACGCAATATGTAGGCTACACGAGAACGGAGGCATCGAGTAACCAAAAACAAATGCGTTAAACAAATTCGTAAACGTTATTTATCAATTTATCTCTAGAATTAAAGGATATACAACGAGAAACAACGTTTGACAACCTTTAAACAGTTTTAATAACTATCTCAAAAATTGTCGCTCTGATGCAAACAACTGATGAGTTATCTACTTAAATTTGTAGAACAAAACGACTTACGTATTTTAAGCATGCTAACCTTTATCCCGGTAAGCAAATTAAAAAAAAACGCAATATGTAGGCTACACGAGAACGGAGACGTCGAGTAACCAAAACAAATGCGTTAAACAAATTCGTACACGTTATTTATCAATTTAACTCTAGAATCAAAGGATATACAACGAGAAACATCGTTTGACAACCTTTAAATAGTTTTAATAACTATCTCAAAAATTGTCGCTCTGATGCAAACAACTGATGAGTTATCTACTTAAATTTGTCTGAACAAAACGACTTACGTATTTTAAGCATGCTAACCTTTATCCCGCTAAGCAAATTTAAAAAAACGCAATATGTAGGCTACACGAGAACGGAGGCGTCGAGTAACCAAAACAAATGCGTTAAACAAATTCGTAACGTTATTTATCAATTAACTCTAGAATTAAAGGATTACAACGAGAAACAACGTTTGACAACCTTTAAACAGTTTTAATAACTATCTCAAAATTGTCGCTCTGATGCAAACAACTGTTGAGTTATCTACTTAAATTTGTTGAACAAACGACTTACGTATTTTAAGCATGCTAACCTTTAGCCCGGTAAGCAAATTAAAAAAAAAAACGCAATATGTAGGCTACACGAGAACGGAGACGTCGAGTAACCAAAACAAATGCGTTAAAACAAATTCGTAAACGTTATTTATCAATTTAACTCTAGAATTAAAGGATATACAACGAGAAACAACGTTTGACAACCTTTAAACAGTTTTAATAACTATCTCAAAAATTGTCGCTCTGATGCAAACAACTGATGAGTTATCTACTTAAATTTGTTGAACAAAACGACTTACGTATTTTAAACATGCTAACCTTTAGCCCGGTAAGGCAAATTAAAAAAAAAAAAACGCAATATGTAGGCTACACGAGAACGGAGACGTCGAGTAACCAAAACAAATGCGTTAAACAAATTCGTACAGGTTATTTATCAATTTAACTCTAGAATTAAAGGATATACAACGAGAAACAACGTTTGACAACCTTTAAACCAGTTTTAATAACTATCTCAAAAATTGTCGCTCTGATGCAAACAACTGATGAGTTATCTACTTAAATTTGTTGAACAAAACGACTTACGTATTTTAAGCATGCTAACCTTTAGCCCGGTAAGCAAATTAAAAAAAAAACGCAATATGTAGGCTACACGAGAACGGAGGCGTCGAGTAACGAAAACAAATGCGTTAAACAAATTCGTACACGTTATTATCAATTTAACTCTAGAATTAAAGGATATACAACGAGAAACAACGTTTGACAACTTTAAACAGTTTTAATAACTATCTCAAAATTGTCGCTCTGATGCAAACAACTGATGAGTTATCTACTTAAATTTGTTGAACAAAACGTCTTACGTATTTTAAACATGCTAACCTTTAGCCCGGTAAGCAAATTAAAAAAAAAAAAACGCAATATGTAGGCTACACGAGAACGGAGACGTCGAGTAACCAAAACAAATGCGTTAAACAAATTCGTACAGGTTATTTATCAATTTAACTCTAGAATTAAAGGATATACAACGAGAAACAACGTTTTACAACCTTTAAACAGTTTTAATAACTATCTCAAAAATTGTCGCTCTGATGCAAACAACTGATGAGTTATCTACTTAAATTTGTTGAACAAAACGACTTACGTATTTTAAGCATGCTAACCTTTAGCCCGGTAAGCAAATTAAAAAAAAAAACGCAATATGTAGGCTACACGAGGACGGACACGTCGAGTAACCAAAAGAAATGCGTTAAACAAATTCGTACACGTTATTTATCAATTTAACTCTAGAATTAAAGGATATACAACGAGAAACAACGTTTGACAACCTTTAAACAGTTTAATAACTATCTCAAAAATTGTCGCTCTGATGCAAACAACTGATGAGTTATCTACTTAAATTTGTTGAACAAAACGACTTACGTATTTTAAGCATGCTAACCTTTAGCCCGGTAAGCAAATTAAAAAAAAAAACGCAATATGTAGGCTACACGAGAACGGAGGCGTCGAGTAACCAAAACAAATGCGTTAAACAAATTCGTAAACGTTATTTATCAATTTAACTCTAGAATTAAAGGATATACAACGAGAAACAACGTTTGACAACCTTTAAACAGTTTTAATAACTATCTCAAAAATTGTCGCTCTGATGCAAACAACTGATGAGTTATCTACTTAAATTTGTTGAACAAAACGACTTACGTATTTTAAGCATGCTAACCTTTAGTCCGGTAAGCAAATTAAAAAAAAAAACGCAATATGTAGGCTACACGAGAACGGACACGTCGAGTAACCAAAAGAAATGCGTTAAACAAATTCGTACACGTTATTTATCAATTTAACTCTAGAATTAAAGGATATACAACGAGAAACAACGTTTGACAACCTTTAAACAGTTTTAATAACTATCTCAAAAATTGTCGCTCTGATGCAAACAACTGATGAGTTATCTACTTAAATTTGTTGAACAAAACGACTTACGTATTTTAAGCATGCTAACCTTTATCCCGGTAAGCAAATTAAAAAAAAAACGCAATATGTAGGCTACACGAGAACGGAGGCGTCGAGTAACCAAAACAAATGCGTTAAACAAATTCGTAAACGTTATTTATCAATTTAACTCTAGAATTAAAGGATATACAACGAGAAACAACGTTTTACAACCTTTAAACAGTTCTAATAACTATCTCAAAAATTGTCGCTCTGATGCAGACAACTGATGAGTTATCTACTTAAATTTGTTGAACAAAACGACTTACGTATTTCAAGCAAGCTAACCTTTAGCTCGGTAAGCAAATTAAAAAAAAACGCAATATGTAGGCTACACGAGAACGGAGACGTCGAGTAACCAAAACAAATGCGTTAAACAAATTCGTACACGTTATTTATCAATTTAACTCTAGAATTAAAGGATATACAACGAGAAACAACGTTTGACAACCTTTAAACAGTTTTAATAACTATCTCAAAAATTGTCGCTCTGATGCAAACAACTGATGAGTTATCTACTTAAATTTGTTGAACAAAACGACTTACGTATTTTAAGCATGCTAACCTTTAGCCCGGTAAGCAAATTTAAAAAAAAACGCAATATGTAGGCTACACGAGAACGGAGACGTCGAGTAACCAAAACAAATGCGTTAAACAAATTCGTACACGTTATTTATCAATTTATCTCTAGAATTAAAGGATATACAACGAGAAACAACGTTTGACAACCTTTAAACAGTTTTAATAACTATCTCAAAAATTGTCGCTCTGATGCAAACAACTGATGAGTTATCTACTTAAATTTGTAGAACAAAACGACTTACGTATTTTAAGCATGCTAACCTTTATCCCGGTAAGCAAATTAAAAAAAAACGCAATATGTAGGCTACACGAGAACGGAGACGTCGAGTAACCAAAACAAATGCGTTAAACAAATTCGTACACGTTATTTATCAATTTAACTCTAGAATTAAAGGATATACAACGAGAAACAACGTTTGACAACCTTTAAACAGTTTTAATAACTATCTCAAAAATTGTCGCTCTGATGCAAACAACTGATGAGTTATCTACTTAAATTTGTTGAACAAAACGACTTACGTATTTTAAGCATGCTAACCTTTAGCCCGGTAAGCAAATTAAAAAAAAAACGCAATATGTAGGCTACACGAGAACGGAGACGTCGAGTAACCAAAACAAATGCGTTAAACAAACTCGTACACGTTATTTATCAATTTAACTCTAGAATTAAAGGATATACAACGAGAAACAACGTTTGACAACCTTTAAACAGTTTTAATAACTATCTCAAAAATTGTCGCTCTGATGCAAACAACTGATGAGTTATCTACTTAAATTTGTTGAACAAAACGACTTACGTATTTTAAGCATGCTAACCTTTAGCTCGGTAAGCAAATTAAAAAAAAACGCAATATGTAGGCTACACGAGAACGGAGGCGTCGAGTAACCAAAACAAATGCGTTAAACAAATTCGTAAACGTTATTTATCAATTTAACTCTAGAATTAAAGGATATACAACGAGAAACAACGTTTTACAACCTTTAAACAGTTTTAATAACTATCTCAACAATTGTCGCTCTGACGCAAACAACTGATGAGTTATCTACTTAAATTTGTTGAACAAAACGACTTACGTATTTTAAACATGCTAACCTTTAGCCCGGTAAGCAAATTAAAAAAAAAAACGCAATATGTAGGCTACACGAGAACGGAGGCGTCGAGTAACCAAAACAAATGCGTTAAACAAATTCGTAAACGTTATTTATCAATTTAACTCTAGAATTAAAGGATATACAACGAGAAACAACGTTTGACAACCTTTAAACAGTTTTAATAACTATCTCAAAAATTGTCGCTCTGATGCAAACACCTGATGAGTTATCTACTTAAATTTGTTGAACAAAACGACTTACGTATTTTAAGCATGCTAACCTTTAGCTCGGTAAACAAATTAAAAAAAAAAACAATATGTAGGCTACACGAGAACGGAGACGTCGAGTAACCAAAAGAAATGCGTTAAACAAATTCGTACACGTTATTTATCAATTTAACTCTAGAATTAAAGGATATACAACGAGAAACAACGTTTTACGACCTTTAAACAGTTTTAATAACTATCTCAAAAATTGTCGCTCTGATGCAAACAACTGATGAGTTATCTACTTAAATTTGTAGAACAAAACGACTTACGTATTTTAAGCATGCTAACCTTTATCCCGGTAAGCAAATTAAAAAAAAAAACGCAATATGTAGGCTACACGAGAACGGAGGCGTCGAGTAACCAAAACAAATGCGTTAAACAAATTCGTAAACGTTATTTATCAATTTAACTCTAGAATTAAAGGATATACAACGAGAAACAACGTTTGACAACCTTTAAACAGTTTTAATAACTATCTCAAAAATTGTCGCTCTGATGCAAACAACTGATGAGTTATCTACTTAAATTTGTTGAACAAAACGACTTACGTATTTTAAGCATGCTAACCTTTATCCCGGTAAGCAAATTAAAAAAAAAACGCAATATGTAGGCTACACGAGAACGGAGGCATCGAGTAACCAAAACAAATGCGTTAAACAAATTCGTAAACGTTATTTATCAATTTAACTCTAGAATTAAAGGATATACAACGAGAAACAACGTTTGACAACCTTTAAACAGTTTTAATAACTATCTCAAAAATTGTCGCTCTGATGCAAACAACTGATGAGTTATCTACTTAAATTTGTTGAACAAAACGACTTACGTATTTTAAGCATGCTAACCTTTATCCCGGTAAGCAAATTAAAAAAAAAACGCAATATGTAGGCTACACGAGAACGGAGACGTCGAGTAACCAAAAGAAATGCGTTAAACAAATTCGTACACGTTATTTATCAATTTAACTCTAGAATTAAAGGATATACAACGAGAAACAACGTTTGACAACCTTTAAATAATTTTAATAACTATCTCAAAAATTGTCGCTCTGATGCAAACAACTGATGAGTTATCTACTTAAATTTGTTGAACAAAACGACTTACGTATTTTAAGCATGCTAACCTTTAGCCCGGTAAGCAAATTAAAAAAAAAAACGCAATATGTAGGCTACACGAGAACGGAGGCGTCGAGTAACCAAAACAAATGCGTTAAACAAATTCGTACACGTTATTTATCAATTTAACTCTAGAATTAAAGGATATACAACGACAAACAACGTTTGACAACCTTTAAACCGTTTTGATAACTATCTCAAAAATTGTCGCTCTGATGCAAACAACTGATGAGTTATCTACTTAAATTTGTTGAACAAAACGACTTACGTATTTTAAGCATGCTAACCTTTAGCCCTGTAAGCAAATAAAAAAAAAAAAGCAATATGTAGGCTACACGAGAACGGAGACGTCGAGTAACCAAAAGAAATGCGTTAAACAAATTCGTACACGTTATTTATCAATTTAACTCTAGAATTAAAGAATATACAACGAGAAACAACGTTTGACAACCTTTAAACAGTTTTAATAACTATCTCAAAAATTGTCGCTCTGATGCAAACAACTGATGAGTTATCTACTTAAATTTGTTGAACAAAACGACTTACGTATTATAAGCATGCTAACCTTTAGCTCGGTAAGCAAATTCAAAAAAAAAAGCAATATGTAGGCTACACGAGAACGGAGATGTCGAGTAACCAAACAAATGCGTTAAACAAATTCGTACACGTTATTTATCAATTAACTCTAGAATTAAAGGATATACAACGAGAAACAACGTTTGACAACCTTTAAACAGTTTAATAACTATCTCAAAATTGTCGCTCTGATGCAAACAACTGATGAGTTATCTACTTAAATTTGTAGAACATAACGACTTACGTATTTTAAGCATGCTAACCTTTATCCCGGTAAGCAAATTAAAAAAAAAACGCAATATGTAGGCTACACGAGAACGGAGGCGTCGAGTGATTTATCAATTTAACTCTAGAATTAAAGGATATACAACGAGAAACAACGTTTGACAACCTTTAAACAGTTTTAATAACTATCTCAAAATTGTCGCTCTGATGCAAACAACTGATGAGTTATCTACTTAAATTTGTAGAACAAAACGACTTACGTATTTTAAGCATGCTAACCTTTATCCGGTAAGCAAATTAAAAAAAAACGCAATATGTAGGCTACACGAGAACGGAGGCGTCGAGTGACCAAAACAAATGCGTTAAACATCTGTATGTATATGTAGGCTACACGAGAACGGAGACGTCGAGTAATCAAAAGAAATGCGTTAAACAAATTCGTACACGTTATTTATCAATTTAACTCTAGAATTAAAGGATATACAACGAGAAACAACGTTTTACAACCTTTAAACAGTTTTAATAACTATCTCAAAATTGTCCTCTGATGCAAACAACTGATGAGTTATCTACTTAAATTTGTAGAACAAAACGACTTACGTATTTTAAGCATGCTAACCTTTATCCCGGTAAAGCAAATTAAAAAAAAAACGCAATATGTAGGCTACACGAGAACGGAGACGTCGAGTAACCAAAAGAAATGCATTAACAAATTCGTAAACAATTCTACGTTATTTATCAATTTAACTCTAGAATTAGAGGATATACAACGAGAAACAACGTTTGACAACCTTTAAACAGTTTTAATACTATCTCAAAAATTGTCGCTCTGATGCAAACAACTGATGAGTTATCTACTTAAATTTGTAGAACAAAACGACTTACGTATTTTAAGCATGCTAACCTTTATCCGGTAAAGCAAATTAAAAAAAAAACGCAATATGTAGGCTACACGAGAACGGAGACGTCGAGTAACCAAAAGAAATGCGTTAAACAAATTCGTACACGTTATTTATCAATTTAACTCTAGAATTAAAGGATATACAACGAGAAACAACGTTTTACAACCTTTAAACAGTTTAATAACTATCTCAAAAATTGTCGCTCTGATGCAAACAACTGATGAGTTATCTACTTAAATTTGTAGAACAAACGACTTACGTATTTTAAGCATGCTAACCTTTATCCGGTAAGCAAATTAAAAAAAAAACGCAATATGTAGGCTACACGAGAACGGAGGCGTCGAGTAATCAAAACAAATGCGTTAAACAAATTCGTAAACGTTATTTATCAATTTAACTCTAGAATTAAAGGATATACAACAAGAAACAACGTTTGACAACCTTTAAACAGTTTAATAACTATCTCAAAATTGTCGCTCTGATGCAAACAACTGATGAGTTATCTACTTAAATTTGTAGAACAAACGACTTACGTATTTTAAGCATGCTAACCTTTATCCCGGTAAGCAAATTAAAAAAAAACGTAATATGTAGGCTACACGAGAACGGAGACGTCGAGTAACCAAAACAAATGCGTTAAACAAATTCGTACACGTTATTTATCATTTAACTCTAGAATTAAAGGATATACAGCGAGAAACAACGTTTGACAACCTTTAAACAGTTTTAATAACTATCTCAAAAATTGTCGCTCTGATGTAAACAACTGATGAGTTATCTACTTAAATTTGTTGAACAAAACGACTTACGTATTTTAAGCATGCTAACTTTTAGCTCGGTAAGCAAATTAAAAAAAAAAGCAATATGTAGGCTACACGAGAACGGAGTCGTCGAGTAACCAAAGAAATGCGTTAAACAAATTCGTACACGTTATTTATCAATTTAACTCTAGAATTAAAGGATATACAACGAGAAACAACGTTTTACAACCTTTAAACAGTTTTAATAAACTATCTCAAAAATTGTCGCTCTGATGCAAAACAACTGATGGGTTATCTACTTAAATTTGTAGAACAAAACGACTTACGTATTTTAAGCATGCTAACCTTTATCCCGGTAAGCAAATAAAAAAAAAACGCAATATGTGGGCAACACGAGAACGGAGGCGTCGAGTAACCAAAACAAATGCGTTAACAAATTCGT